>NW_026126511.1:11905000-12292500 GCF_943737965.1 Phodopus roborovskii | reverse complement strand
GTCAGCTGTCTCTGTGGGTTTCTGTAGCCTGGTCTTGTCCTCCCTCTCTGCATCACATAGTAAAATGTGATTAAAAAGAATCACAATACTGTTCAGATTTCAGAGATCAAGAGCCTGAAAACAGTTCAACACAAAATGAGGCTCTGGTCACTAGGTTCAGGGATCATTGGATATTAAGGTGTATAAAGTATGTAACTACAAGGAAATAGTGCACTGGATAACTACAAGGAAATGGTTCACTGAGTAACTACAGGGAAATAGTGTTTTCCAGGCAGAGTAGGGCAACTGCTTATATGGACTCACAGCAGTGTTGATGTCATGCACATGTCCTTCACAAGCACAAGACAGATGAGATCTCAGCATAGAGATGGGAGACAGGTATGAAGTTCCATTTGTAGTCAAAGGGCTATTGACAATTGTAGCTGCAGGGGGAGGGAGAGTCTGATTTTTTAAGTAAGTCAGGGATGCTCCTGTGGTAGCCCATTTATGCAAGATCATATGGATTGTTCCAATTTTATTTGGTGTGTTTTATAAGAAACAAAAGGGTAAATAAAGTTTAGTGTGTAGGAAAGATGATGGATTTCAGTAGGTGTGAAAATGATCAAATACTAGTGTATGAAATTCTTAAGGAATTAAATTAAATATTAAAGAAAGTACATTGATTTGCCCATAAATTTAAAATATTTTAGTAATTAATTTGTATTTATTTTTGTGTATATAAGCAAAAGGTGTGTGAGTGTATGTCACATGCATGCCCATGATTAATGGAAGATTGTGATGAAGCCACAGAAATTGGAGTTACAGGCTATGCATTATGGGTACTTGAGCAAAACTCTGGTCTTCTGTTAAAGCTTCAAATGACTTTAGCTACTTAGTCATCTCTACAACATATACATAAATATAAATTTGTGAGTAGGAGAAGGAAAACATAGCATCTCCTCAAGTATTTGGAGGTAGATCTGACTGCATACCTGTTAATATAGCAAAATCTAGAATACAAACAATAACAAATGCTGGGGAGAAAGTTTGGCTGGACAATAAGATTTACTTTAAGGACTAATATGCTTGCCTCCAAGATTTTTTGATAACATGTCACAAAGGACATAAATTTGGAAGTAAGATAGTTTTGGGAATAAATGTGAATGAAAGAGATGGGAAAAGGTTAGAAAAAAGTAATCCAAAAAGGAAAATGGCCAAAACACATAGATTTACAGTAAATATGTATCTTTATGAGAAGCATATACCTATAAAGTAAATATGTCAGTAAAAAGAATTTTCAAACAATAACATAGTAAGTATATTTCAGCTTTAAAGGGAATATTACATTAATTTAAGAGAGAGTCCCAGCTTTTTGTAAAATATGTGTTGGTCATAAATGTAAAAGCAAAGATGTATAAATGTTATGTGAGCAAAATCATATTTGATTTATTAAGTAAATACAGAGTTTCATGCAAAATTAAAGGAATGTTTCAAGCAGAAAACTATACTTTCTATCTGCATTTCATTGTGAATGGAGTCCTATTTGGGCTGAAATTTTCCCTGTAGTAAATTTGTTTAGTATCTATTGGGCCATGATTTTGGAACTAAATGAACTACCTGCGAAATCCACATTAGCCATTGTTTTTGTAATTTGCCAAGACTAAGATGATTACTCATCTCCTCCATATTAAAACACAACTGAATTTTATATTTATTTTATCTAAAGCTATGAAAATATAATCATTGCATGTCCTGAATAACTTAAAATTTTCTTGAGTCTTATGTAGTTCTTTCAAACTCATATATTATTTTCTTAAACTTTTACAAAGCTCATTTTTATAAATTAGGCAGGACATTAGGCATGCAGGTAGTTTCTTCTGGCAGTAATTGAATATGCTAAGAATCCCTTAATAACAAAATATATCTAAAACTATTGTAGAGTTAACTTCAATTTCTCCTCCAAATAATAAGTAGTTTATTACATTTTATCCAAAACATAATCTGTTACATATATAATTCCCAATAATTAGAAATTTAGAAAGATTAAAAAGGATACTAAACTGCTGACTAAATGAAAATGTTTAAGGGAATCTAATTTGTATTCATATCCAGGTCTTGACTTCTTTTTGTCTTTTGAAGTTTTATCCTACTTTCTGGCTTGATTCAGTGGCTGTAACTCAATTGGCAAGATGTCTCTGGCTTTGTTATACCTGTTTGCCCTGGTGAATACTGAGTGGGAGCCACAGGATCAGAGGCTCCAACACAGATTATTGTAGTATGAAAAGACAAGACATGGGTTCCAAAACAAGAAAAAAATACTATGTAATCTGGCTGTCTGAGTTAGATACATCCACACGAATGCAAATACTATTGGTTTTATGCACTTCAAATAGAAAGTTGTCAGCTTTTCTAAAAAAAAAAAAATCATAAATTGATAGTATATTCTTTTCACATTTGTGACATGAAATTTTAAATGTGTCATAATTTTTACATTTCGTCTTTAAGCAGTGCAAAAATTTTCTAATGCCATTAGAAAATTAGACATATACAGCATGCCTTATTTATAACATCAGTGAACATAGGTATCTTCTGTGTCTGTGTTCTTCTGTGTTTGTATGCAGATTCCTTCTGTGTTGAAGGCTTCATCTATTTCACAAATTCTTGTATGTCAATCATCTAGCATAGAAAATACATAGATTTAAAACACACAGTCATATATTTTCAATTCGTTACTGTAAAATACATGAAAATCTGTTAGACAAGTAAAAATTCTATCAGATTTACACAAAAAATGCTCATGGAGAGAGAAATTTTCCAAAAAAATATAAAACATGCTATATTTAATTGTAAGTACATAAAATTATCTCTTTCTCTCCTCTCACAAAATAATTTTGTAGTCATATTGCTCTTTATATAATTTCACCTCAGGTTCTAGGAGTAGCCCATTATGTTAATCATATCCATGTGAACAGTTGCTTTTCGGTAATTTGCCTATGGACATATAAAATAAACATTACTTTTATAGTGTACTGTTTAGGTCATTTATAAGATTCAATGAATAGTAAGACAACAATACTAATTTTATGGGAATGTGAAAATATACATTAAAAATTAAGAATGGAAAGAAAGTGTGCCCAAGAGACCCTGAATTGACCAGAAGCTGTCAATGACTTAGTTATCTCTACTTTGTAACAGCCACAGCTGTAAACTACACTGCCCATCCACACATGCATGAGCATCAATGCCAGGACCCAGATGCTTCCTACCATTATTTCATCCCTCCTGCAGGAGCTGCCAACATCAATAATGTAAACAGGGAGCAGCCAATTGAGCTATGACTCCTGTGGCCTTGCACTGGCCAGAAGATCATTGCATTGAATGTATAAATAACAACATTTTCACTGGAAAATATGATTGTGTCACACTATAAAATGTACACCAAGGAACAAGTTCAGAGAGTATTTACAAGATATAGGCAATTGAGTAACTATAGAGTTTCATGTTGAAAAAAAAGGGAAGAGGCAGCAAATATTAAGATCCTTTATGAAGTGGTAGCTGTAGGAAATATGCCAAAGACATGTCAAATGCTCTACATAATACAAAGATCTCCCACACCAATTACCAACAATTCTGCCCAATTTCCCATAGATTAACAAAATAGAAACACTAGGTTACAAAAAGACAAACTGACTATTTTGATTTCCAGTCTAATATACACTGGCCTTATTTCATGGTAATCTTTCAGATTATCACATGTGGAATGCCTGCAAGCCTTGAAAACAGAACTCTATGCCATGCAGTGAAATGAGTTGAAAGGTACTTAACCAATGTTACAATACATGTCAATAGTTATAGTTGATGGGCCCATGACAATCTTCCCATCACCCAATCTGCAGAAGACAGCAAAGAAAGGATGAGGCATTAGACATGAGACTGTCGATTAACAGATTGATCACTGATATCATAACAATAGCTATTAATGACTCAGATACTAGGAAAGCACAGACCACAAAATAACATCAAATGAAAGGAGATGATCTACAAAATTAGACAAGCTACTTTTTGAACAGAACCGTATTATACATACATGAGCTAGTCATTTCTACATGATTCAGGTGTTCCACTAAAAAAAAAATTAAAGCATAACAGTGATTATTGAACAAATGTTTGGATCTGAAGACTTTTCACTTGTCAGCTGTCATGTGGATACTGGGTATTGAACCTGGTCCTACATGCAAAAATCAATGCTATTATGTGCAGAGCCATCTCATCAGTCCCAGGATACATAATTCAAATAATATACATAGAACTTTGATTATAAAAGAGCTATATCATATCCATAAAAGGATACATTATTATAATAATCTATAATGTTATGTTTTACACTGATTGAATATTTTTAAGTTACTGAAATAGTATTTCCAATAATTAAAATGGTACATATAAGTAAATAGAAGTGTATTCTCAAGAAAAAAGCATATGATCCAATGAAGTAGCATTAAATTAGATTATTGAATATTGCCAAGTAAAATTGAAAGATGGTTTAGTCTCACAGAAAGCTGAAGTTTAAAACATAGATGTGTATATACCATGTTTGACTTTCTGTGTTTGGGTTATCTCACTCAGGATGGTTTCTTTTAGTTCCATCCATTTGCCTATGAATTTCAAGTTTTCATCTATTTTTCCAGTGAGTAATTCTCCATTGTGTAAATGTGCCATATTTTCTTTATCCATATTTCAGTTCAGGGGCATTTGGATTCTTCCAGGTTCTGGGTATTACAAATAATGGTGCTATGAACAAGGTGAATATATGCCCTTGTGGTATGAATGAGCATCCTTTAGGTATATGTCTATGAGTGTATCTTGAGGTAGACTAATTCTAATATACTAGTTTTATAGTGGCTGTTCAAATTTGAACTCCCACCAGCAAAGGAGGAGCGATCTCCTTTCTCCACATACTGTCCAGCACAAACTGTTGTTGATGTTTTTGTTTATTTTATACATTCTGACATCTATAAGATGGTATCTCAAACATGGTTTATACTCATTCAGAAGTGTATATTAGACATAGAGCAAAGGATTACCAAACTATAATCCACAACTCTAGAGAAACTAGGAAACAATGTTGACCCTAATAAAGACATACATGGTCAGCCACAGAAAGGGAAAGGGAAAAGATCTGAGAAATTTGGAAGCATGAAGGGAGTGGGGAAGGAGGTAGAATGGGAGCAGAGAGTATAAAATGAGGACTCAGGAAGGTTGAGTTTAGGGGAATAAAAGAGAAGGAGAGCAGGAAAAAAAATCTTTATATAGGGAGCCAGTATGGGTTTAACAAGAAATCTGGCACTAGGGAAATAAATGTCCATGATTCCATAAGGGGGTATAGATATGGATACTTTGTATTGGAATGGATTTTCATTTATTGATACAATTTAAGGTCAATTTTGTGATGTGCATATTCTCCTTTTGTTTAGGTATTGTGTTTATATAGCTCATTTAGAAATGTAATGTATAATGTAGTACAGATAATAGATTATTATCTATGATAGTCAAAGTTTAGAGTTAAGTTAGTTAGGTTTTTCAAGATACACAGAGATGTATTTGAGATAGATAGGCATTCTTCAAACCTTTCAAAGACCTACAGAATATGGCATTTAAAATGGTTTAGGGTTTTCATGACAGTGAGACATAATTGCTCTTGGCAATACCACCTGCACCAGAAAAAAAGATGGACATTGAAAAAACTGGTTTGGAGTTTGCTTCCAATATGGCAAGACTAGCCATTTGGACAAAATACTGCTCTTGTCTGGACTGTTTGACTTTGTGCTATATAAACTGGACATGCAGGGCCCACAGAAAAGTGACTGCTGATTCACGATGGACATTGCTACAGATTTCCTGCTTCATGGAAGAGTCTGCGAGACAGTATGCAGGACACAGAGAAAAATGACTGATAAACTGCCAATACAAAAAGACAGTTTAAAGTTTCCTACATTGCTGAAGAGTCTGCCAGACACACTATGGCCTATGGGCTAAAGATGAAAGATTACAAAAGAACTTTGGGTGACCAGGCAGTGAGTTGTCTCTGTCATTTCTAGATGTTATACTATCCTTCTGTGGTCTTTGAGGGACTTGAAGACAGAGAGTTATGGTTACAATTTTCCTTAGTATTAAAGATAAGTTACTTAGACTTTAGACACACAAAGATATGATAGATGATGGCATATTTTCTTCAAATCTTGCTAAATGTTAATGGACTAAATAATGTTAACTGTGATTCTTATTTGATAACTGTTATGTGATATATTTTGCTATGTTAAGGTTAAAACCCTTCTTTTTATTTAGACAGAAAAGAGGAGATGATGGGAGATGTCATTCTGTATGTTTCTCATACTGGTTAATAATAAAGCACTGTTAGCCAATAGGAAAGGAAGATAGGAGGGACTAGGAGACAAGGAGGAAATAAGAAGTAGTAAGGAGGAGTCAAGATGGAGAGCCTGAAGAAAGCAGTATGCCGCCGGCTCCCCGGTAAGAAAAATACATAGATCAACAAAAATGAGTTAATAATTAAGATAGAGCTAGCCGATAAGAAAGTAGTACCTGGCCAATAGCATAATATCAAATAGAGAGTCTCTGTGTAGTATTTGGGGCTGGTGGCGCAGTGGCAGGACAAGACCGGGCGGCGGCGGGGGAAAAACCGTACTTGTTACACTACCATAATGTCTTTACCCTATATTGAGATTGAAGACTATCTTATATGCCATCTCAGAGCCTTCATCCAGTAGCAGCTAGAATCAGAAGCAGAGAATCATAGCTAAACACTGAGCTGAACATATGGAATTCGGTTACAGAGAGGGAGGAGTGATGAGCAAAGGAGTCAAAACCATGAGGGGAATTTCACAGAAACAGCTGAGTGGGGCCAGTGGGAGCTCATGTTCCCCCGTCTGAGAACAGGGAAACAAGGATAAGACCAAACCAGGACCCCTGATCATGAGTGCCAGTTAGGGGACCTGAAAACTCTATGGGACCTCTGGTATTCAACCCAGTATGTATCCTTAGTGCACGAATGGGCATTGAACACCCATTCCCTATGAAGGGAACTCTCTCAGCCTAGAACACTGGGGGAGGACCTAGTTCCTGTCCCAAAATCATGTAACAGACTTTTATAATCCCCAATTGGAGGCATCACTCTCCATGAGGAGTGGAAGGGGCATGGCATGGGTGAGTGGTGGGGGGAATGAGAGATCAGGAAAAACAAAAACCCCAAAGTACCTAAAACAATTCTGAACAATAAAACAATTGTATGTATTGCCATCCCTTATTTCAAGTTGTGCTTCTGTGTTATTGGATAAGCTTTGTTTACTCCTTAAAAATGTGTCACTTGTTTACTCTGATTGGTTTAAAAAAGAGCTGAGTTACCAATAACATGGTGAGAGAGGATAAGTGGGATTCTGGGGACAGAGAGAAAGTCAAGGGATGAATCTAATTTCCTGGGAGAAGCCAGCAAGGCATGGAGGACGTTAGGCATACAAAATGGAGAAGAGGTAAAGAGCCACATAGCAGAAATTAGACTAATAGAAAAAGGTTAATGTAAGTTGTACATATAAGTTGTACAAACTAAGTCCAGTCTTTCATAATTAATAAGTCTCTGTGTTACTGTAGGGGAGCTAGTGGTCCCAAGGAAAGTCCAACCACTTTCTTGCCTGTTATGATTTTCTGTAACTTGGATTTGTAATCTAGAATAAGTCCTTTATCACTAAATTTTCTTTGGAATTTTTTTTTATCACAGACTAAAGCAAGCATTTAAAGTATCTAATATTTATATCTACTTACCTACATCTATCTATTATTGTATCTATCTATACAAAGGAGTGGACGTATAGAGGAAGAGATAAACATACACAAAGGAAGAAATATTTACACAGAGATTAGATAGATGATAGATAGGTAGATAGATTGATAGAGAGGTAGATGATAGATAGATATTATTGAAATGCAGTCAAAAGCTATCCAGTTCTCTTAAATGGTTAATTTAATCTGTAATCTAGCCATTCAAGACTTGAATTCTTCACTCTTACTTAACATACTTCCAGCTCTTGCGTACTCAGTTTTACATTTAAAGGAAGAAAGAGTCAAAGTATGATGAGAATATAAATGAGAAATAATGTGATATCATCAGCATTTTCAGTAGCCACAAAATTTATTTTCAATGGACTAGAAATGCTTTACATTCGATGTAACATAATCAGAGAAGAGCAGGGGGGCATATGTGTTGTCATTCTTGTCCATCATATCGATGACTAACATTCAGAAGCATCATGGAAATCTGTTTGTTGTCTTTTATTGCAAGTTCAGTGGTATGTCACAAATATAATAGATCATCTGTTATAGCCTGTTCCCTTGATGCTGATGAAGGAAGTAACAGAAATTTCAATGCCAGTTTGTAGCCAGTCAGCTTGCTATACTGCATATGTCTGATTTGAACTGCTCCAATAACTCTGAATGTTCAAGCTGTAAACCCTTTAGGCAGGGATCATTTCCATGAGATGCCACATGGCCCAGTGGGCATACTCTCAGCACATAGCAATCAGCAATCAGATTTTCCTGAAATGAAAACTAATGTGGCATTGGACACCACATATAAACAGATATATCTGAGTGCATTATATGTGTTCAAAAGTAAGGATAATCCCCACCCCTTCATTTTTCTTTTAGAGGAAAGTGATGGAAAGGACATTTCATTGCCTCACGAACATTCTGGTGAAACATAAGAATTAGTTCTAAGAGCTTTATTTTTTAGATAGCCTCAAAATAAATTATTGCACATACATTTGCATATTTTTGTGTATAATAGAGAGATGACCCATGGCTTACTGGCTGATTAGCTTATCATTCATAACACATTATGTGTGAATCCTTTGCATATAGGAGATGGCCAATTACAAAACATTTTAAGCCTAGGAAATATGAAAAATCATATTCATGCAAATCTGAGGGAAATATGCTTCAGCTTAGTGCAATATGTCCTCCATCAAGGCTATTATAGTTAGTGTAGTATTATAATTAGTTCAATTTAATAGCAATTGAAAATGAGTGTTTACCTTATTGTTCCCCATTTAAAAGACCTGAAGTCCAGGGTATACAAGAAGAGGGGCAGGAGGGTATCACTACTTACAAATGAAAAAGAAAACTGAAAGCCTAGTCACTGTTCTGTTGGTTTAACTTCACTTACATTTCAAAGATGTCTTTCCTCATTAACTATGATACTGAGCTGCCATCGAGACACAGATACTTTCCTTGTTACACAGGCTATTTTGAAATTAGGGACTTCCGATATTTAAAAACAATGAAGACATGCTAATCAGTCTACTTCAGTCTCTATGAAGTAGGTGTTCAGGAGACTGAACTAAACACTTTTAGAAGTCCACATCTTATTACCTGTTAAAATAATTACTATGTCAATAGTCAGCAATTTTCCTATTTCCTTAGATTTCGAAGTTAACTAAATTTATAGATGCTATAAATTTTAACAATTGAACACAACTGAATTTTGAATAAATATGCATAGTTTTTCTAAATCTTTTGCGTTTTTTTTAATCTTTTTATTTTTATTGAAAATAGATTATTATTATCTCATACAAGACATTCTGACCATAGTCCCTTCCCTCAATTCCTCCCAAATCAACTCTCCTTCTGATCCAGTCCCTATGCTTTTTCACTCAAGGAAAAAGCAGGTATCCAAGAGATGGCAACCAATCAGTACAACACAATAAGACAAGGCAAACGCTCTAACACCATCTGGGCAAGGCAATGTAATAGGAGGGAAAGAGTCTCAAAAGCATGCAAAAGACTTAGAAATACACCTGCTCTTGCTGTGGGGAGCCATATAAAAACACCAAGCAAGCAAACATAACTTGTAAACAGAGGCCTTGATGCAGGAGGACCTTGCATACCCTGTAATTACCTCTTCAATATCTGAGAACCCATAAGCGCCCCACATATATATATACTGCCTACTCCTCTGTTTTTGTCAGTTATTTTAGAAAATGAATGAATATAAGCAAATTAATGAGCAAATCCAAGAAGTAGGATCTTTAAAAATTGATTATATATAAAGTCATAATTTATGTTCTAAATTTTTTGGTTCTATAATATAGTTCCACTAAATGTTGACTGACAAGTTGTTAAAACATGCACATGTATTTTTTAAATTTTAATTTCAATTAAAAACAATCTTATTTTACATGCCCATTCTAGTTCCCAGGCAACAGGAATTTGAAACAGCTAGTTATATTATATCTTATTCAGTTTCGGAGATAATTGAATGCATGCTCACTTATTTGCCTCACCAATTAACTTCCTTTAAACCATCCCCAACATATAATATAAGCCAAAGTCCACATTTTCATTGATATTTTCTTCTCAGTCATTTCAAGGTTTTTGTTGAGTGGATGTTTAATATTGTATAAATCTATACTAAGCACACTAGTCAAAGTAAGCTAATAAAAAGGTTTCCACTTGTATATTCCATACATATGAAACATACATGCAGTGGTTTTAGCCAAATGTCCTAAAATCTTACATAAGTAGTTCCATTCTATAGAAAAAAAATATATAAGTGAATGCATATGCCTTTTATGTTAACAAATTATAAATGTAAAAAATGTCTTACTGACAGGAAATAGTGTGAGATGCAGGTTACTAACAAAATATTCAAGTTTCCTTACCTGGAATTGGAATATATTGTATATAATCATCTTATCATTTACAGATGAACAAAAATATACAATAGGTTAAGTTCATGTAGTATGTACATACATTTAAAATAATATGACAGATTTAACTAAAATTATATTCTGATATTATGAGTAAAATTTTGTGGCAAAAATAATTGATTTTCTTTCCCTTATGTTTTGGAAATTCTATTGAAAATATAGTTTATTTGAAAATAATAAACTTGTACAAAATAAATATAGTCTATTTTTTCTAATAAAGACTTTGAAATTCAAGTGAAATTGAATAAAAACAATACCATCTGAAAGTTAAAATTATTTTTTAGACTCATTTGTTTTTATTGCTATAGATCAGGAGCACAACTTGAAATAAGAGGTGATAATACCTCCCACAATTCTTTTATTGTTCAGAATTGTTTTAGCTCTCTTATGTTTTCTGTCTTTCCATATGTTTTTCCATAATGTTGAGAAATGTCTTTTCAAGGTCTATCCAGCATTGTATTGGGATTTTAATGGGGATTGCATTGAATCAGTAGATTGCTTTGGTAGGATGGCCATTTTTACTATACTTATCCTACCTATCCAAAAGCATGGGAGATCTTTCTGTCTTCTGACATCTTTAGAATTTTTTTTCAAATCATTAAAGTTTTTTGTCATATAAATGTTTCACTTGTTTGGATAGTTACCCCCCCCCAGTTATTTTATATTATTTGAAGGTATTTTAAAAGTTGTTTCTCTGATATATAAGTCCCTTTGTCATTTGTATATAGGAAAGCTACTGATTTTTTTTTAAAATTAATTATCTTTCCAGCCAGTTTGTTGAAAGTGTTGGAGGGAGTGAAAACTTTGGTGGGGATTTACTGTACGAGAGAAGAATATACTTTCAATATAAAAATTGTTTTGTAGAAAAACTTACAAAGTAAAAAGTATGTAAAATTTAGGATTACAACATTCAAGGGCTATCAGTCATTTATTTTTTCAGGCCAAAAATAAAAACCAAAACAACCTAGAAAATGCATTCTACAACATTGATGAAGATATAGATACCCCTATTCTTTAGAAAGTAACTATTATTATTGCAGTTGAGCAAACACCTATGCATTAAGCACCAAGATGTTAAAAGAACACCATAAATGAAAACTTAATTTCTCCTTAAGCTCAAACATCAGTATATATTTTTGCAGAGAAAAATTCTAGGTTCAAAGCAAATATTATTAGTCCACTAACAAATGAGCACAACTCAAAGTCTCCTTATCTACTCTGTCTTCAGTAAAGTTAGAATCTTTCTCTTTCTGGGTTGTGTCCTGTGAATATTTTCACATATACTGATTTAGTCAATCCCTTGTACACAGATTAGTACACCACCAGCAGAATTAAGGGACAAAATATACTAATGTTCTAATTCAACAATAAAGCATTTAAAATATGGAAAGGTAAAAGACCCATTAATATAGAGATCAAATTAACTAATTAATTTAAAAATTATGTGAATGTATCAGAGATTGTAATAAGAACACTCCATGCCTTCTATATAAATCCTGCATTTCTTCTTATTTATTATAATTAATTTATTTTAACATATATAAACACAATATATATGTATATATTTATAATAATGTAAATGTTATTTTCACACATGATAGATTGTGTGGAGTCACTGGTAATATGAATTTCCTCAAATTTTTTTTGAATTTTTGGAATACTACTCTGCAGAAAAAAAACAATGGAAACTTGAAATTCGCAGGCAAATGGATGGAACTTGAGGAAACCATCCTGAATTAGGTAACCCAGTCACAAAAAGAGGAACATGGTATGTACTTGTTCATATATGGATATTAGACATAGAGCAAAGGCCCACCAGCCTATAATTCACACCACCAGACAATCTAGGATACTAGGAGGATTCTAAGAGATTCATATAAGGTGCCTCACAGAAGGGGAAAGGTACAAATCTCCTGAGCATATGGGGAGAAGGGGGGCAGTGAGTGGAGAGAGAACTAGCAGAAAGAGAAGGGGAGGAGAGGAAAGCACTTGGGATGAGGGAGATTGAGTCAGAGGAGGAATAGACCCAGGAGAGAGAGAGAGAGAGAGAGAGAGAGAGAGAGAGAGAGAGAGAGAGAGAGAGAGAGCTTAAAAGAGGGAGCCATTATAGGTTTGAAGAGAAAACAGAACTTACAGAAATGTCCGGAGACCTACAAGAATGACCCCAGCTAACAATTTGAGCAACAGTGGAAAGGCTACCATAAAACCCTTCCCTGATAATGACATGGACTACTAAATTATCCACCAACATAGAGCCATCATCTAGTAGTCGATAGAAACAGAAGCATACACTCACAACTATACAAGCTGTACTGGAATCCAGATGCAGAGAGGGAGGACAAGACCAGGCTGCAGAAACACATAGAGACAGCTTACCTGAATAAGGAGGAGCTAATGCCCCCCCAGACTGATAGCTGGGAATCCAGCATGGGATTGACTCAGATCCCCAAAACACTGGTCTCAGCAAGAAGTCCTGAGCAGTCTAAGGGACCTCAGACAGTGGTACCAGGATGTATTCCTGGTACAGAAAAGGACTTTGGGAGCACATTCCCCATGGAGGGGATACTCCCTTAACCTAGAAATAGGAGAGAAGGGCAAGTCCCTTCTCCAAATGACTTGACAGATTTAGATGATCCCTCTTGGAGGGCATCAGCCTAAAGTAGACGGAGTGGGGGGGATGTGAGGGTGGTCAGGGGACATGAGAGGGTGGGAGAGAGGAAAAGAGGGAGGTAGGGATGGAGGGAGAGTTAACTGGTATCAATATGTAAAATTAAAAAAAAAATCCTACATTTCAAATGTTAGGAATTTGAACACTGTGGTGACTAACGAATACACTAGCAAGATTTGAGTTTACCCTATTTACTGTGAATCAGAAGGCAAAAGAAAAGAAGAAAAGTTATTAAATCTACAGTTTCATCCAAACTATTTACTCACTATATGTTACAAATATATAAATATTATAAAACATATATATATATATATATATATATATATAATACCTGCCAATAAGTCCAAAGTGTTTGCATGTGGCTTTCATATTTATCTTCTACATATTTGTTCATCTTTCTAAAAGTATTATATTTTCCTTTGTCCAAAGTGATTATTATAAATCTTAATTATGATAAAAAGAAAGACAAATAATACTTTAGTGCTATTTGTAATTAGAACTATGCTTAAAAAATATTCACAGAATTCTGTTTGCCTCTGCCTCCCAAGTGCTGGGATTAAAGGAGTCACCACCATAGTGCCTGTTTTGCAGAAATAGAAATATTATATAGAAAATTGTTCATTTTAGTATTATTAGATTGGTCATGTTTTCCTTTAAGTTGAATATCCTTTCTAAGCTTGTGTGTGTTATGTGTTTACAAGTGTGTGCTTGCAAGTGTGTGTCTGTGTTTGTGTGTGTGTGTATGTGTGTGTGTGTGTGTGTGTGTGTATGTTTAAGTGTTCATCAAATACATGTTGAAGCCAGAGAACAACGTGAAGGTGTCCTCAAGTATCATCTATCTTTTTGCTTTTTGTTGAAATAGTGTTTAGCCTGTCTGCAGCTTGCCATGAAAGCCAGGCTGGCTGGTAGTGGAGCCCTATGGATCTGCCTTCCCATTCATGGATATCATGAGTCTTTTCACCACACTTGATGAGATTCACATTTCACAAACTGCTACATTAAAATATTTAAATTATCTCAACTCTCCAACTTTAAACACTAGAAAAATAGGCACACTAAAATGTAGATTGGGATCCAATGTATCAACTGTATTTCTGAAAAAAACCTCATCATCAGAACCTGATTTACAACATCTTGCCTCTTCTCTACATATTTCTGCCTCCATTGTCTCATTGGATGCCTTCTTCTGTACTGTAGAATTATAGCTAAGCATAAAACACTTGGCTTCTATGAATTCCACTGGTATCATATGTAAGAAAAAGAAGCAGAAGTATATTTTTCTTCAGACCAGCTGACATGGCTCAAAATGACTGAACTTCAGAAAATAATGCCATTTCCTCAGAGAGAAGTGATTTATTCATTTTATTTTAAATATATGAATGTTTAGCTTATATGTATATGTGTATGTATATATATATGTCAATGTATCAGTGTGAATGTGTGCGGCTTGTAAACCATGTGCATACTTGTTGCACACAGATGTCAAAATAGGTTCAGTAATTTGTGCATTCTATTAAAAATGTTAGTGAGCCTCAATATAGTTCCTGAGAATTGAACCCTGGTCCTCTGCAAGAGGAACAACTACTCTAAAACACTGAGCTCTCTCGAAATGCATATTCTGAGTTTTTGTGAGATATCCCATTTCATCTTTGAACTAAAGAAATTTCCTATGTCCATTGATATTTTATATATACGTTTTCAGATTCAGCTGCAAAGATTTTAGAACAAATTGAGACTGTGTAATGGCAGTTGTGTGACTGAATGAGGACAGCCACCGTCACATTCTCAGCCATTATAAATCACATAGGTAGAAGTGTTTGCTTACTGAACTTTCATCGTGGATGTCAGCATTCTCTTATTATCTAGCCTGCGGCAGGATCAGATATGCAGAAGCAGGCCATTGAGTCCCATGACTTCTTTTGAGGATTTCCTTCCACTGAGAGAACAAGAACAGCACTCTGGTGTAGAGCTCTTCAGATGGATACTACTGGGATAGGTGTTTTTCTGTAACAAAAGCAAGGCACAAAGCCTTTATGAATCTGTCACGTTGGGATGAAAAAGGCTGCACATTCTAGCTGTATTCACTTTGTTATTCAAACAGTGTTTGGGACATAATGTTCCTCTCTCCTGTAGTTCCAACCTCTCCAGGTAAAGTGAAGAACAAACCAAAGTTTGCCGTGCCACCCGAAGTGTTCAATGGAAGTAAGATAGACTCTCTGGAATTGCAAACACTGGTTTCTAACACAATACTCTTCACAACTTTCTGTGTCCTTCTGCAATGAATATTTTACCGAAACTTACCAACGCAGCCTTTAATGTATATAAAATGTATCTTAAAGGAGCAAGATGAATTATATTTATTTTGTTTTGTTTTCTTATTTTAAAGAATTCCATAAATGATACTTTCAAGAGATGTCTGGCTTGAAGACTTTCCTGACACTACATTCCAGGATGAAAATCAATCCCCTGGCAATCTCTACTTTTGTGGAGGCCTAGAAGAGGCAGTTTCATTTTATTCTGTAGTGTTACACTAACCTGGAAAATTCCTGCAATACATAAGCTATAATGTAATTTATAGTATGAAATTTGATAAAAAGAATTGTAAATTACACCTTAAATTTTACTTCAAATCACCAAAAAATGGTATTTAATTACCATACATCGGAGAGTAATCAGGCTATTATATTCTTATCTCTTGATTTTTAAAAAGTGAATACAAGGCTACAGTGTAACAGGTAATATAATATGCTGTGGCTTAAAAGTAAACAAATCTTGATAGGACATGTAGGAAAGCAACTAAGCTGTCACTATAAATGAACCAAGTCAGTATCTTCCTAACAGAAATGGAAACTGCTCACATCTATAAGACCTGGACTAAGCATAACTGATATTATAATATTAACTTTTATATTGGTTATTTATGTTACTCCAGTGGTATATGCAGTAATTGAAGCCAACAATCCATGCAAAATTATTACTGAATACTTGGTTTTCTATTTTAAAGGATTAAATTTGCACACTGTACTTTTCTTTGTGATATTGTTCTGATTTGACATGTCTGAAAAAAATGTGGACAAAGAATGAGATAAATCTGTTATGTCGTTGAGATAAAATAGAAATTAATATTCATGACAACATTAATATTTGGCAAGAAAGTGATGAGCAATTTAAATTAGTATGTACATGAAGAAGTAAAACTTTAAAAGTAATAATAAAAAGTTTGGAGTTTCAAAGAGTATTTAGATGTATCCAATTTCTTAAAAGAATTCACTTATCACTAAGAGGAGGTTTCCAAAAAGCTGGTGAAGTAAAATTGTTAATTAAAAGAAAATATAATGTATTGAACAAAGTAGGCACTTTGGGCACAACTAAGTAGAAGAGTCTGGCAATGAACTGTCTTGGTGAGGAAAATGAAAGTCCCCAAGAGTCAAGGAGAAGCCACATCAGTCAAATATGGAGAGAGTGACAGAGAGAGATACACTTTACTCATTGCTGTCACTAATGAATGGTTCGATCATTAAATTTAGCAAATATTTGTTCAGAAAAGACATTGATATGTATGTTTAAAATTAAAAGGAATAAAAACAATTTTAATTCAAGTTACATACAGGTTGAATTATTTACTTCTACAGATTCAACCAAGGGGAAGACATGGGATAGACAAATAATGACATTATTCTGAACCTGTTAATTTATCTTTCCTTTTGTCCAAGGGGAAACATCAGTTCTCAGAAGTGAAAACGGAAGAAAATCTTGTCCTTGGGCCAGAATTAAATTTCTTTTGTTAAATACAATATTAGAATTTAAAGGGAAACATTTTTTCATAGTACAGGAATGGCTGTAGGGTTTGGAGAGGAAAAGTATAATCAGTGCCATCAGCATATGTCCTTCTAAATGGCTCCTATCAGTTAAGAGAAAAAAATACTCTTGGGTTTAATGTAAAAAAGGTAGAAGCCATATGTGTAATCAGAAAGGCACAGAAAAGGACCAAATCTGAAAGAATAAACAGGCCCATTGTTTCCACAATAACAGGAGTGAATGAGGAGTCAGAGGAAAGTGTCAATGACTAAAGGTGGCTGCTTTGATTACAGCACAAATTAAATTTGATTTAGTAGGTGAAGGGTAATATCAACAGTCATCTGTAATAAAGGAAGACTTAATGATCCCACTGATTAGCTAAAATGATGCACCAAAATAAGTTGTCTCACAGTATCAAGTTTTATATCAACTATCACACATTAGAGTTTACCTTTTGTTCGTGAAATTTTATTGATATCTGCTATTGTTGGTTTAAAGATTCCAACTGGGTTAGAAGATGTTTTTAATTGTTATCAGACTTACATTGTAGCTCAATTCATAGTCTCTCTCCTCCCTCTCCCCAGCCCCTCTTTCTTACCTCTCTTCCAGCTACTTGCTCTTTGCTTCTCTTTCTTATTGTCATAGCACAGGAAACTGATCTCAATGACCATCCTAATGAATGAAGCAAAGTTTGCAAATCTGACACACACTACTTAGAGTTTGATACCCAACAATACTTTTCAACTCTCCACTCATTTTTACTTGTCTATGTTGTTCTGAAAGGAATGGGCCATGAATTTTTTTAAAAAGGACTTTTGGGGATGTTTTAGGTGAGTAAGAAAACTTTAGGCAAGATCAGAAATGACAGCTAAACACAGAGGCATTGCACATAATATGGCCTGCTTGAAGTCTCTTCATACTTCATTATATAATATCAGACTACCTTTTTATTCTGTAACTGGAAAAAGTACTTCAGATTTTATGGAAAGCTGTAATGGATGGCCCACAGTTTCACTATTTTGTGCTTTCTCATATTTGTACATAAAAACAAGTGAGAATCACATCTAAAAAGCCATCTCAACTGTTAGCACAGTTGTAAGATGACCCAGATGTAAGAACTGTGACGGGGGACAACTATGATGATTTTCAACTTTGCAACCCCTGACATTTTTATTTGATTCCCTCCACTGGAATTGTTTCCTATTTTTCAATTTTTAAAGAGGTAGAAATTTTTCTTTTATCTCTTCTCATACTTAAGGGAAAAAAAATGAAAGAACCAGAGGTATACACAAGTAATTCAGTAAATATATTTACTTTTATATTTCCTACTTTTATATTAAACAGTATTGCATTCATACATTTTTATTCAATTGTTTTTCATTTCTTTTTATTACATTATTACTTTGCCTTAAATTCTTCAAACAAGCAAGCACTGAACAAAATAGCTTGGAATATAGCTATATTTTCAGGCTTCTGCTCATGAAACTACCACTCCCTAAAAGATTATTTTATCTTAACTTTAACTAAAGCCTTACTGAGGATTTCATTAAAGTGTTTATTCTGTTGCTATTGTAGTCATCCTGTTGGTGACATTATAAATTCATATCACATGCTCTTAGTCATGATAATCAGAAACTTTATTATTCTATAGAACATTGCATTTCTAATTGATAGAAATGACAATACTAATGTAGTTTTGTTTGTCCTATGTAAAAGAAAAAATGGATAATAGCCTAAGAAAATATTCTAATGACAAATTATGAAACTAGGACAATCCTATATCTGAAATTTGGAGTGGAAGTAATGAATACCAGGCCCCTAGGGCCAAGCTGTAAAAGATTCTTAAAGTGTTCCAACAGAAACAGATTTTCTTGAAGGAAAAGAGGCTCTAATTGTACTCCCAGATGCAAACAAGTGTTTGTATACCTCCATATTCTCCAACAGCTCTGTTAAGAACTATAGGGAAATGATCTTGTAATATATCTACAGAAGTTTCTGGTGCCGAAAGATAGATGTTTTCTTCCCATTTAATGAGGTGAAATGATGACAAGCTGCTTGCAAGATAATGGTTTGGGAAGGCCACAAGACTTTTCTAAATGCACATCATTCTCAATATTCTTCCTGCATGCATGTTCATTTATTTGGACTATGACCTATGACATGATAGAGAATACATGGACTGAGTTGTGCAGGAGCAGAAATAGCAAAGAGTCATGGAGAAAATGTGAGAAGAAGAGAACACTGTAAAAGGAAGACACGGAACACGGAACTTTTAGGAGAGCTTGGAAGTCACAATAACAACAGCCTTGCCAGAATCAGGAGATAACACAGAACACTAGAGTACATGCTATACACTCTTCTACTCTCCTTATCTCATCTCACTGCACACACCATCAGTGACCTCAGCAGTTCTGAAAGGAAGAAGAGAATAGGAAAAAATAGGTGGAAATTAAGGGAAATAATAGACGTTTGATGTTCGGGATGGCTGACTGAATCATTATAAACTATTAGATACAAACAAAAAAAATTAAAAAAAAACTGGATTTATATCAGCACTTGAACATTGAGTTCAAATTCATATAGACCTTTGGATGGATGCCTGAAAAATGTCTACAATCTAGGTAACTAACCATCAGAAATGCTAGTTTCATAAATTAATATCAGAAAAATTCATCTGACTGCTTCAGTGGGGAGAAGAGAAGCAATTTCCCATTTGTAACGTAAGAATTGGAGACTTAGCAATGACCCTTTACAGAGTGCAGCTGTGTGTTTAGCTTAGTGTGTGACAGCCCAGTAAAGCCATGTGCAACTGTTGCTGCTATTCTTTTAGTTGCTTCTTTATTTCCACACAAGGAAAGCTGTAAATTGAGACAAGCATAGTTACCCTTGTGTATTACTAATGCTTTCTCTCCTTGAATAAGCTTGTCTCTTGAAACGGGCTGATCTGTCATGGGTTGGAAGTGAGTGGAGAAGAGTAAGTGCTGGTGAAAAGTCCTTTAAAAAGTCATCAAAGGAGAAAACACACACACACACACACACACAAATACCTTAATGTTTGTCCATGTACAACTATGTTGAATTTACCTTAGATATCTTGTGCTTTTGAGTATGAAGGATTTTTTTATCCCTCAGGAACCACAGATTTAAAATAAGACTGAAAAGGAGAAAGAATTTTTTAACTCCTATAACTGAGTCAGTGATGAATTATCCTCACACAGCTAATTCTTGATGAGGAACAATCAGCATACATGTAATTTTCCTTCTACTTTTTTTGAAGAAGACTGAGATCTTCATTTATTTCATGGTTAAATTTATTCATACAATAATGGTTATTCACCTGGAAGGAAAATGTAATGTTAATTGAGAAATTTAGCAGTCAAAACAGCATGCTATTTATTATATTTTGTATTTTACCATATTGAAAATAATTATATGTGGCTGTCCATAATTACATAAACTATATGGAAATATGTGTAAATATAAGTAGTTTACTAGTCTAACAAAAGAATATAATGAATTAATACTATTTATTATGTAAGCAATTTTCTATTTTTCTCTGGTGGCATTAACCACTATATAGATATGGTAACTAGAAACAAACTGTTTATAATGGCACTTTAACGAATTTTTAATTTTGGCTGTAAAGACAGGTAATTGGTTAAGATTATTCATTGTTCATGCAGAGGACCTGAGTTCAGGTTCCAGAACCTATAATGGGTTATTCATAACTTCCAAGAACTCCAGTTCCAGAGGAAGTTGACAATTCTGGGCTCTACACAATCTAACAAATATATACACAGAAACACACCAACAGACAGACAGAAAGACAGACAGACACACACACACACACACACACACACACATACACACACACAAACAACCCTGAAAAGTACATAACTTTTACAAAATCTAATTTTGAAGTATTTCAATTGTTAAGCCACATACACACTATGCATGTGATTGTTTTGGAGAGGGGACCATCCTCAGTCTAGGCTGTCGTTTATTTATTTTTTTTTATTTTATATTTATCAGCTAAGTTTTTATTTTTGTTTTTTTTTTCTTATTTCACATATTGATCCCAGTTCCGTCTCCCTCCCTCCCTCCCTCTCTCCCATCCTCCCATATCTCCCCTGCCCACCCTCCCATCCCATTCCCCCCCCATCCAAGTCCACAGGGAGGGTGATGCCTTCCAAAAGTTATCAACAAAATCTGTCTAGTCATTTGGAGTAGGGACTAGGCCCTCCCTCCTTCCTCTAGGTTAAGGGAGTATCCCTCCATGGGGAATGTGCTCCCAAAATCCTTTCGTGCACCAGGGATATATCCTCGTTCAACTGTATGAGGTCCCTTAGACTGCTCAGGCCTTCTAACTGAGACCCATGTTCCGGGGGTCTGAGTTGTCCCAATGCTGGTTTCCAGCTGTCAGTCTGGGGGTCCATTAGCCCCACCTTGCTCAGGTCAGCTGTCTCTGTGGGTTTCTGTAGCCTGGTCTTGTCCTCTCTCTCTGCATCTGGAATCCAGTTAGGGTCAGTGTTTAGCTGTGGAAGTCTGCTTTAGGCTGTCTTCTTTAAAATAAAAATTTATCATCCTGGGATAGTGCTTTCAAATCTTAGGATCTTGCCCTTGAGTAACCTTGCATACAGCCCCAGAGCTTTGCACGTCATTCTGTTTAATGATGCTAATCTCTTTAACCATTACACATGACTTTCTCCTCTATTCTCCTTTCCTGAAACATTAAATATTTCCCACCATATTTCAATTTTTAATATCTTTCTATTCCATATTTTGCCCTCCCCCATAGTACATCTTAAAGAGGGTTTGGAGCAGCGATGCAGGAAGTATCATATGCTATTTTATGTTGGAATTACCTCTAACAAAGAATTTAGGTCATCTGCTTTACTTTCAATATCACTGGAGGTCTCAGGAGACAGGCCTCCCACAACTAGGTTCTTGGGTAGAATATCCCATAAATACCCATAGAATTCATTCCCTGATGTAGTCCTGGTTCTCCTCAGAGTCCTTGGAAAGGAGATGGGTAGTATTTGCATTGCTCTCAGCATGCTACTCTCCTACGCTTCTATCCGAATGTCTCATTATGCTCTGATTAGAGGATGCAAGTCTTGTCTAATGGCACCTTCAAACTCTTTTTTTTTTAATTTATTTTTTTATTTTTATTTTACATATTGATCCCTGTTTCTTCTCCCTCCCTCCATCATCCCCTCTCTCCCACCCACCCATTCCCCCCAAACACTGTCCCCTCCCACTCACCCCCACTCTACATATAGGGTGATGCCATCCAGGAGGGGTCATCTAAATCTGTCAAGTCATTTGGAGTAGGGACTAGGACCTCTCACCTGTCTCTGGATTAAGGGAGTATCCCCCCATGGGGGACGTGACCCCAAAGTCTTTTTGTGTACCAGGGATACATCCGGTTCCACTGTCTGAAGTCCATTAGACTGCTCAGGCTTTCTGAGACCCATGTTCAGGGGGTCTGAGTCAGTCCCATGCTGGATTCCCAGCTATCAGTCTGGCGGCCATTTAGCTCCTCCTTGTTCAGGTCAGTTGTCTCTATGTGTTTCTGCAGCCAAGGTTTTTCACATCCAAGTTGATTTGATCATTAGAAAAACAAAATACCTCACATAGAAACCTAACACAGGAAAGGGTTGTTTGGGCTTACAGTTCCAGGAAATACAGCGCCTCTTAGCAACAGAAGCTTGAGGGAGCTGTCACTTGTGTCAATACTCAGGCAGCCTACAGGGATGAATGCCTAGGCTCAGCTTGCTTTTTCCATTTCATCCAAACCAGTACTCCAAATTAAGGAATGATATCAGCCACAATTAAAGTTTGCTTTCTCTTTTCAATTAATCTAATTAAAATAATCCTTCCCAAACATTCCAAGGGATTTTTTTTCAAATGTTGACTCTAAATCCCCTCAAGTGAGCAATTAAGGTTATGCACTCCAGAAACTAACAGAGACAATCTACACTGAATACCACACTACAATTATTACTAGAAATAGTAGCATTTAATATTGTGTTTATTGTATCATTTTATTCAGGGAAGGCTGTTACGAGTGTTAGGGGTAGGTTTTCCCCTGCTGGCCTGGACCCACAGCTGCACCAGCCAAAATAATACACAGAGACAATGTATTTGATATAAAGCTGTAGGCCAGTTACTAGTTTCTTATCAGCTAGCTCTGTCTTAATGATTAACCATTTCTATTAATCTAAGTATTTCCATGTGGTCTCATCTAACCGGAAAGAGGGGCCGGTGTTCTGCTCTCTCCAGTCTCTCCATCTTGACTCCTCTCTACTACTTCCAGAATCCTCCTTGTCTCTTCGTCCCACCTATCTTGCTTTCTTATTGGCCAACAGCCCTTTATTCATTAACCAATAAGAGAAATATATTTACCAAATGACATCTCCGATCAGAGCTTTTAAATCTGTAAAGAAGGAATATCTCTATGAAAACACAATAGTTCACAATAAATTGTGCAAAGTTCCTAATTTTTAAATATATATTTCACAATGAATTGCTTACCATTACTTTATACATATATTACAAGACAAGATAGTATTTGACTATGGACATTATGTGAAAACAGAATCACTGACATGAAGCTGTGGTACAAATTATGCTTATATGCATATCACTTTGAATAAAACTTCAGAGGTCATGAATGCCTTTACTGCTTATAGCCTGATCTATGACTAGTGGCATCAACACAGCTTAGGGCTTGTTAAGAAGGAGCAAGGCTGGGCCTGCTCTTGGCCCCAGCATCACACTTTAATGAGATCCCTAGGTGATCCCTACGTAGTTTGAAATTCAATAAATACTGATTAAAACTCTACATAACTTATAACTTACAGCTAGAAGTGTCTTTAATATAAAAATATTGGTGTAGTTTAAATAATGATCAAAGTTAGTTCATGTGATAAAGGTAAATCCAAGGTTTTTTTTTTCCATTACTAATACATTTGGTTGAATTTCTTCTTAATTCTGAACTATTTTATCACATCCTTGCTTTGTTACAGGGCCAGCATTTCAAAAACAAGAAAAAACGTTCTTTATTCATTTTTCAAGGTGTATTCAAATTGAATACAGTTTAGATACAAAAGATATTTTTAAGTGAATAAATGAGAGATCGAATAATGTTATGAATATGTATTCAAATAAAATTAACTTTTGAGTACAGCAGTTACTTACTTTGATAAATAAATATTTAGGTTATTTTAATATTATATTTATACATTGTTTCCATATTATGTAGACATGGGAGGAAAAGAGTCTAATATTTTTCTTCAGTTGCACTATTATGCCAAATTATCACAAACTGAGCAGTGTAGAGAACTGAATTCTCATGTTACATTATCTTCTATGGCTCAGTCCTGGGTATCCAGAAAAGGAATGCTCAGCTCAAGCTTAATTAGCCAGGAATCAGCTACCTCCTGGGCAGCAATCACAACTTAGATACAAGATCCTGATCTCATATTTGGGAATACTGCCAAATGATCCTTCTTTCTGCTAAACTGAAACATCTGTTTTCATTTCCTATTGCATGGCATTTTTGGGCTGCTTGCCCCAACTAATAAATTTTAGCATCCCCTGACATTTGATTCTTTCAACAACATGACAATTTCTTTGAGGACAAGAATGTTTCTCTCTAGCTTGTCATGTACAGTAGATAGTCAATGTTGGTTTCTCCCCTGACATTGGTCCTACAGTATGATCTGAAGAAAAGAACACAAAACAGAATTAAAAGCTCTGGAGTGGTTTGAATAAGAATGCCCTGTCCATAAGCTCATAGATCTCAATGTTTGGTCACTAGAGTGTAGCACTCTTAAAGGATTAAGAGGTGCAAGTAAATGGGAGTTTGAGGCTGAAAACGCTCATACCAAATACAAACTCTCTTTCCTGGCCAGTGGATCAAGATGCAGCTCTGGGCAACTTCTCTAGCACCATTTCAGTCTGTATGCCACCCTTATTTGGCCGAGAGGATAATGCACTAAACCTCTGACACTATAAGCAAACCCTCAAATAAATGCTCTCTTCTCTTCACATTGCCAGGTGCTTGGTGGCACTTTACAGCAGGAGAACAAGACTAAGACAGAGTGGATCCATAGCAGACAAAATGGAATGAACATCCATCTGCATATTATAAGGTGAGTAGTGTCTGTAAGTTCTGCCTACATTGGTGTTCTTATTAAAGGATATTCATATTTCCACAATGTATAAAGTGGCAACGGAAAGACATTTGACTTCTATTTGATATATTCAGATGTCCCCCAAGAACACATAATCCAAATTTATATGACAACTTCCTGAAATTATATACCTTTTCACAAAATAAAATTTATTTTTTGAAAGTTTTATTTTTAAATGATTGATTTCCAGAAATAGCTCTTTGTTTATATCTACTATCCAAAGTTCACAAATATGGTATAATAATATATGATATAACCTATTACATAGTTGAAAACTAACAATTATGTTTCTTAAATGTACTATTATTAACCTTACTAAATTATATTTATGGGAAAGTATCAATGGTGCTGAGAGACAGAGAATAAATCTTTCCCATAGATGAGTGCCCTTAAGTTTTACTAATCCAAGGTAATCAACTTTGAAATTCTATAGTGTGAGCAACACTCTTGTATTTATAAATGTATATGTAATATATAATTATAATAATTGAAACTCATTATATGTGAATTTTAGATGGAGTGGGAAGACACAGAAAGATTTGAAAGGAGGAAAAGGAAGGGGGTGATGTAAATACATTACTTTTACATGACATACTCAAAAATAAATTAAATTTAAAAAAGAAAATTTAAATTCTATTCTACTAGTTGGAGGATACCTTCTGCTAAATATAATATGCCTAATGGATTCATTGGAATTTTTAAACAATGAAGTATCAAGAAATATATAATTTACAAAATTCTACCTTTGTGATAAGAGCTATTCAGAAAAATTGTACATTTCTAAGTGAGATAAAATAATATTAAAATGGAAATCATTCTTGTTTTGTAGTAGGAATTATACTGAAAGGATAGTTAGAAATAATTTAATAACTTAATTTTTATTAGTGATGTCATTGTACATTAACAAAACACTTGGAGAAAATAAAAATGTCATTTTCATTGTTGAATTAAATTACCAATCACACACATTCTTATTTAATACTAACATATTATGGCTAGAAATGCAAGTAGACTAAAGTCTCAATTTATTAAGTGTCAGGTCCCAATAGCCAGAAACCCTTGTTTCTGCCAACGCTTATGAGGAACCAAAAGAATTTTACCATGCAAGATACATCCCTCAGACTTTCCTAAGAGACTGATAGAGTGACAAAAATGAAGGTTAGAAACATGCATGCAACAAAGACAAGACCAAATATCAACACTTATAACTTACAATCTTCCCGATATTAGATGTCGAGGCACCAGTTTAAAAACAAGTCTGTGATGCAGACTCAAAGAGACCAAAGATTCCAAACTAAACTACCAACTTAGCAAATCTTCCAGTCACCAAATTAAGTTTAAATGATATACATACATACACACACACACACACACACACACACACACACACACACACACACACAATTCCAGCCCTATGGTCAAGGTCAAGAGTAGAAGGAAAAGTCCAACAAAAGTGCTTAACTACACAGAAAAGAAAATGCAATAAATAATCTCAGATCAGCAAAATCACAAGAAGGAAAGCACACACACAGAGAGAGAGAGAGAGAAAGAGAGAGACAGAGAGAGACAGAGAGGAGTCCCAAACCACCTCAATGGATTACATCATTGATAACTCCCAACTTGATAGTTTCAGTTAACCAATGGAAACACACAAACAGA
Organism: Phodopus roborovskii; assembly: GCF_943737965.1. Classification (NCBI taxonomy): domain Eukaryota; kingdom Metazoa; phylum Chordata; class Mammalia; order Rodentia; family Cricetidae; genus Phodopus; species Phodopus roborovskii. The sequence continues at coordinate 12,265,420 of NW_026126511.1, read as the reverse complement.
ATGAATGTGAAAACAGGATATACCCCTCTGATTCATCCAGAAACAAAATTTAACATCAATAGGAGACATCATCTCCTAGAAAAATGTTTTCTAAGAAAAGAGACCTAAGAAGAGGATACAAAAAAGATATAAGAGCCAAGGGGATAGAGGGCATGAAGAAAAAAGATCTGCTACCTCACCATGAACAAAGCTCATATAACCAACTGCCCAGTTACTGGTGGAGCATGCAAGGGTGTTCAGGGGTCCACCATAGGGCCCTTTGTTTAGTGGTGTTTTTCCTTCCAGTTTAATAATTTTTTTATGGGATTCCTTAATGTGTGAATGAGTGGCTCACTGATTCGTGCGCCTTTTCTTGGACTCTTTCCTCTTTGTTGGCATTTCTTGGTCAAGTTCAATGTGATGGTTTTTATCTTATACTAGTTTTATGTCTTTTTGTTATCTCCAAGAAATCCTTTTTCTTTTCCAATGAAAGACAAAACGGGAGCAGATATATATGGATGGGTATGTATGGGCAGATTTGGAGCAGAAGAGGGAGCAGAAATCCTAATCAGGATATATTATGTGACAAAACAGACTATTTTCTATTTTCAAAATAAGGAAAAAATGATAATTTTTGGTAATTATACATGTTGAATTTCCTATTTTCAGTCATTGTGGTGAAGCCACCATAATATGAAGAATAATAGCAATTTCTACTATTATAATTTAAATTACAATTTATTTGGTGAAAAATGTATTGTAGTCATTAAAATACACAAGCTGGCAATGTTGCTTAGTTCCTTTCTTTAATAATGCATTAAGGTTAAAGACATTCAACCCAGGAAAATGCTAGTATAATTTGCTGTCTTGAGCATACTAGCACAGTATCTTCATATCTTACAACATATTCTGCTGTAAAACATCATACACTTGCTGAGGTCTGGGCAGTCCTTGGGAGCTCTGAAAGTGAAACCAGTATTTATCCCTAGTGAACAAATGGAATTTGGGAGCCCATTCCCCATGGAGGGACACTCTTTCAGCCTAGATACATGGAGGGAGACCTAGGCCTTGTGATGTGACAGACTTTGATGATCCACCATGGAAGGCCTCACCCTTCTGGGGAGTGAATGAGGGGTCAGTGGGGGTCATGGGAGATGGGAGGGAGTGAGAACTGTAAATTAAAATTGTTACTAAATAAAATTAAAAAATAAAAGACAGGAAGAATAAAAAGGGAATTAACATGTGACAGAACTCTTGAGAATAATTTTTTAAAATTTAAAGTTCTTTTGATGTTCTCAAAATAGTTTAAATATATGTGACTTGAATCTCATTGAAACATCTAAAAATCTGCAATTTAAAAAAAACTTTTCCATATAAGAATTTGAATTGATTTTAATAGCTTAAAATTCGATGACATGGACTCTCACATTATTTATTAACACCTGTATGCATATCCTGTACACTAAACTCAATATCATATGCCTGCCGACTTATGATTATTCAGGGTTAAGATCAATGGCGTATTGATGTCAGGTCAAAACAGAAATCAGTAGAAGGAATCAGTAGTAGAGGCAAGAGGGGTGAAGACAGAAATGTTCAAGTTGATTCATTCTTTGCTTCACTTATATGTTCCACCTCCCAAAACTTTATACACGGAACATTCATAAAATTTCGACAATGTTTAAGAACCGTATGCAGCTGTGCTATAAGTGCTGTTATTGTTTTTACTGTTGACCACATAGAAGCTGTAAGTAACTAATGGCAATGATGGAAAGAATGGGATGAGAAAGGTGGCGCGTATGACAAAAGCACTGACTGCATCATGAATGAAGTTGTCTGGATAACCTGTTCATCGCTGCACCCCTACACTGGCTGTGACTATTTCACAAAGTCAGTATTGCGCATATGATAGCATCATATAAATCATTCAACATCAAAACTGCCTGAATCATTAGACTATATGCACAAAATTCTTATTTTTCTGATTTATTTCTTCCTCAAAACATTCTTAAGGTATTATTATAGTCACTTACGCTAAATTTAGAAGGAAAAACATGATAAGAAAGCATGCAGTATTCAATACAATGTGATAAAATCACATGCAACTGCAATCTATTACATTTTGACTTAGACCAAGTTCTGTCTGACCTTAAAGTCTATTGTCTTCCCATTACTATAGTATTCTTATAGAAGGAACCCTTGATTCAGGACATAGTAATGATTCAAGAAAATTGAATTGAACTAAGACAGAGGAAAATTAAGTTTACAATACCATCTAAGTAACAAAGTATAATGTCAAAAATCAGTAAACTTCTTTAGCAAATGTGGTGCTTTAATAACTTACATAATGCTCAAAATTCTATAGGTAATAAAGATAAATAAGAATTTTTTTAGTTGTTTTGTCTTTGAGTTTATACTCAGAAATATAAATAGTAATCCATTCACATTTTTGGGTAAACAATATGTTCCTCATATAATTAATTTAAATAAATAAAGGGCAAAACAGCCTCTACTGTGGGGACAGAATTCCCTTGACTCTGACACATTGTGTGTGTGTGTGTGTGTGTGTGTGTGTGTTTGTGTGTATAATGTCACTTTGTAAATATTGTTTTCAAAGTTTCAAGATGACTTTTCTGCTTGCATTAAACAAAATACAAAGATTCACATATCATGTCTACTTTGGCTTGCTGTCTGGATAATTGTGGAGTTGTCCATACCAGTTACCTAAGAGTGATTCATGACACTACATGTACAAGGCCATTTAAAAGCCCAAATTCATTCTCTCTCTCTCTCTCTCTCTCTCTCTCTCTCTCTCTCTCTCTCTCTCTCTCTCTCTCTCTCTCTCTCTCTCTCTCCCTTTTTCTCTCTCTGTGTGTGTCTGTGTGTTTGTGTGTGTGTGTGTGTGTGTGTGTGTGTGTGTGTGCCTCCCACCTGAAAATAACCCAGTATGTGGGGTAGGTGAAGAATATTTTCCATTCTGTTGGCTGCCATTTTGGTCTCCAAAATCTACATGGAACTCAATAAGCTAGTCACAAAACACCAAATAATTCAACTAAAATGTGGGGTGCTGATCTAAATAGAGAAATCTCAATTGAGAATCTCAAATGGCTGAAAGGCACTTAAATTGTTCAAATTCCTTAGCCATCATTGAAATGGTATCAAAACAAATCTCAAGTTTTATAACGGTCATTATTGCTAACATCAAAAACAAACAATAGTTTATGATGGAGAGGATGTTGAGAACAGGAAACAATGCTCCACAGCTGTGGGAATCAAAATTGTAGAAACATTTATGAAATCAGTATAGTGGCTTCTGAGGAAAATGACAATCAGTCTAACTTGAGACCCAGAATCTAAAAAACAGTGGAAGGCTCCTTTAAAAGCCCTTCCCCAATAATTAGATTGATGACTACCTTAAATGCCTTCATAGAGACTTCACCCATTAGTTGATGGAAGAAGGAGCAGATATTCATAGCTGAGCACTGAGCTAAACTCCTGGAATCCAGTTTCCGACTAAGAGGAGTGATGAACAAATGGGTTAAGACCATGCTAACATCCACTAATTAAAATATTGAATTTATGAGTAAAAAAGGAAGTTCGGTAAATTATATGAAGGTGATCTTAATGAGTTCTCCTATTAATGGGGAACACAGAGTCTCAATTGGCCATATCTTGTCACCAAACAAGGCTTCCAGTACTGAGACTGGGATGCATTCAATGGAGTTGTTGGGCAAGGTGGTCCCATGGGAATCCCCAATCAGCCCAGGCTATTGTCAAGACATTGAGTTACTCTTCATAAAACGACAGTGGAACCAATTGCTGAAGACAATGCCTACAAAGCTCAATGAACATGAGAAGTAGAACAGGTGCCTACATGGGTACCACATTCTAGATTCTGTGGTGTGTGAAGGTACCCTGCAAATGTTTGATTTGATTTAAGGAACAATAGCCAAGACTGAGCCCATACCCCACACTGAGTGAGTGACTAAGAACCTTTGAGCAAATAGCATAGAAACCTACAAACAAGCAAATAAAATGACTCTCGATGATATGTTGCTATACTCATACATCGGTGCCTTATTCAGTTGTCATCAAAGCAGTTTCATCCTTTAGCAGACAGGAACAGGTGCAGAGAAAAAAAGCCAGACATTACTGGACAAGAGTCCTTCAAACATTTATCTCCAAATGGGACGTCTCTTTCAAGTCCCTCCCCTCAGAACTCAGGGAACCCAGAGAAAGTGGAGGCAAAAAAAAAAAAAAAAAAAAAAAAAAAAAAAAATTAAGAGTCATTGGGAATGGGGATGGAGGACAACTGGAGAGCAAAACCAGCTGAGCAAGACTTGCATCAGAGACAGAAGCAGCATACAAGGCTGAAACTTGCCGGCATCAGGTTTTCTGCCTTGAGTTCATGTGGGAATTCGAAATGTGTGAACATGTGTGGCCCTGAATGTGTGCCTGCTTGTGGAGCTTTTTTCCTTTTTCTGGGCTGCATTGCCAAGCCTCAAAGCCATGGATTTGTTTTATCTTGTTACATTGTATTTTGTCATATTTGGTGGTTATTTCTTGGAAGTCTATTTTGGTCTATTGAGACTCATAAAGGGAGCAGATCCAGAGGGAAGGTAGTTGGGGAAGATGTTGGAGGAGTAGAGGGAAGGGAAGCTGTAATCAGGGTATATTGTGTGAGAAAATATTTTCAAAAACAAGGAAAAAATAAAGTTCAGTTTTAAAAATCACTGGTTCCATGACCTTAATAAACAGAAAGCAACAAGTTATTCCTTCATTGCAACACATGATCAAAACAAATATTCCTATTATGATAAAAATTTTTTATAATAATGCATGGTATGTAAATTATACAAACATAATTCATCACATTTTTTCTTCCTAATGGGCCTACAGAATCTTGTACTCATTATCACTCCTTTCTCGCATTTCCTTCAGTATTTCCATGTGCCTATATATAGTTTTTAAAAGAAAAGTTTTCTTTTTATTATTTCTAACAATGGGTTTGTTTAATGATGTGGATGTGTGTGATGCACGTGCATATGGAGAAATGAATGAATGAATGAATGAATGAATGAATGAATGAATGAGAAAAGATGATCACAGTCACTAAAAGCATTTGATCTTCTGGAGCTAGAGTAACACACGGTTGTGAGACGTCTGATATGTGTGCTACGCACTGAATACAGGACCTTCTGGATGTCTGAAAAGTAAGTGCTCTAAATTACTGAGACACCTTTCCAGACCGATGTAAATGTTGTTTTAATCAGTTTTAAGTATAAGCAGATATTTTACTCCTCTATGGTTAATGTTCATCTCACTCATTCTTTACTTGTACCTGAAACAAAAATCACATTGTTTACCTTAAATAGCATTTTTTTGCAATTTAAATTTATTTAATGATTTCTATTTCTGCTTATAGCACTTATCACTGCAATATTCTGATTATAGTTAGTTATATATTAATTAATAACCTTCCAAGTTTGGATAAGAGATCAGTGAATTCATAGAAAGGCTTTCAATCATCTTTCTAACAGAGCATGTATATATCACATTAGGAAAAGCAATGTTAAAGGTATAATTTCCAAATATATCTCTTAATTTTATGATAACAGTTTGCATGACAATTTAATAGACTCGGTAGAAATATTTATAATTAAAAGAAAAAGGTAATAGAGTAATCTCATTTTTGAAAGGAAGTTAAGCACTGTATTTTTCCACAAGAAAAAAAAAACTATCCATAGCATAAACATAATTGTGATTCATATACTAACTTTGGTTTTATTTTGAAAACTTTTTCTTTTTGAGCAGTAACACTATCTTTCAGAGTAAACAAAAAGTCTCTAACTGTGAAAAATGTAAAGAAAACCCAAATTTCATTGTATTTGCTTTAGCTTTTCTAGTCATATTGGAGCATCTGTGGTAGTTGATGGATTAGCAATGTATAGTTATCTCTTAATGAGAGTTTATAAAATCTTGGATATTTGCAAGTTCCCCATATGTTGCAGAATTTAATTGTTATAGTCTCCATTTTATGTTATTTGTTTAGTGAAGTACTTTTTCAAGATGGACATTTTGTTAACATTTATATAACATTTTTTTTCTGACAGGAAAATTTCTATCTACAATTCACCATGGTTGATATCATTACTTTATCCAAGACTCAATTATGGCTCTCACAAAGAGATTTTGCTGATTCCTCAAGCCCTACAACACACCCAGTCCTGTTTCCACCAGGTATTTCTTCCATGTTTACTTACCTGACATACTCTGATTGTACAGTGATAACACAATAACAACAAAAATCCCTTACTAACAATCACCAAACAACCAACCTTCCATCAATATATCTTGAATAATTATGTAGACTGAATTAATGGAAGAATATGGAATTTTTTTGTTTTTAAACTTCAGTATTATATAAGCATGCACTTATTCAGTTTTATTCATTATTCTACAAACATAGCAGTACTTTCAGTCATCTTCTTCATGTTTCTGTATCACAATGAGCTTAGATATCTCTTCAACAGTAGTGTCATCGTGAATAATGCATGCTTCATTTTTTGTAGTTATCTACTACCTTTGAAATTACTTCAAGCTACTCTTCTCTTAGTTTAATGAAACAATATAGTCTAAGCTTTATTACATTTAAGATAGTGGTTCCCTTTCTCATAGTCATGATGAAAATTTCTTATGTAATACAATACGTACACACACACACACACACACACACACACACACACACACATATATATATATATATGAAACAAGCTTGTTTTACCTATCAATCCCAGGTCCCACACGCCACCCCTACCTCCCCTTTTCATCACCACCAATCCCCATCACATCCCTTTCTGCTCCCCAGGGATGGTGAAGCTTTCCATGGGGAATCTTCAAAGTTTGTCATATCATTTGCCCTGACTCAATCTTCCAACTCTTTTATGCCTTCCTCTGCCATCCTCCTCTACCTAACTCCCTCTCCCCTTCTCCCATGCTCCCAATTTGCTAGGGAGATCTTGTCCCTTTCCCCTTCTCCAGGGAACCATGTGTGTCTCTCGAGGGTCCTCCTTGTTTCCTAGCTTTTCTGGCAGTATGGATTGTAGACTAGTAATCCTTTGCTTTTTTCAAACAGCCATCTATGAGTGAGTACATACCATGCTTGTCTTTTTGTGAATGGGTTTCCTAACTTAGGATGATTTCTTCTAGTTCAATGTTTTATACCAATATCATTTACAGGAACTAACAAGGTCTTTGACAAACTACATTAATACTTTCTGGATGAGCAATATCATGATTCATATATCATTTTAAGATTCTAATAACACAATTCCATTGCTCTATAGATCAAACTTTCCACATTACTAATCATAAGACTACATACTATTACATAATATTTATTGGACCATATTACTTTTGGTGACTCTTTATCCTATTTTACTTCCCAACACAAGCCTTCATTTCCTTCAAAGCCAAAATTTTCCTCATAGTTCATCAAAAATGAGAAGGAATATTATCATTTTCAACTATAAATTAAAGTTCCTACTCAAATGCTGCTCTTTGATTATCTCAATTCCTGGGGATAAAGGTGTGGGATGCCAAGTTCTGAGATCTCCTTGGTGTGAGATGTTTCACTTTTAGAGTGGATCAATTTGGGTAGAACAATGTGGTCTTGAATTAACAGAGATTCATCTACCTCTGTATTCTAAATCCTGGGATGAAAGGTGTTTACTATCACCACCTAATTTCTGTAGCTAGCTAGTGTGACTGGCAGTGCTTTCTGATACTTAGAGAAATCTTTATTAAATCATAAATAATGTATCATCACATGACCATACTATATACATAACCATTAGATATTGATCTACAGGTTTCAAACATGAGCTGTTTTTCTCATATATCTTATTCCTCAGATCCTGTTTCATTTTTAAGACTCCTTATTTTCTGAAATTACAAATTTCTCCCACAACCTGCTCTTAAAATTCCTGATCTCAGGTGTCTTCCAGATTGAGATATCAGATGCTTTATAAACACAATACTCAACATATCCAAGAAGAATACTTTTCATGAGCACTCATATAAGTATTATCTTTCTATATATAACTGACTAAATAGAACCACAGATCACATTTTCGCACTAACATCTAAAACATCCTGTTCCCATTTACATAGTACATCTGAGAAATTAGGACACACACACACACACACACACACACACATACATACACAAATACAAACACACATGCATTTATACAAACATAGATATAGATATAGATAACTTTAGCACTAATTCAAAATATATCCATGTACTTCTGTCTTTTACACTACCTATATAGTGCATAGATTTGCAGTTAATTTCCTTTGTATGCTGCCAGACTCTGATTCAGTACAATCAACCAGCAACTCAACCAGCACTGAAGGAAAGTATTTCCAAATATAGTAAACCTATCTGCACTGTACACATCAATTAATTATTACTTCTTAGATAAAAGTATGCATGGGTCAATGAAAAAGTGCAAAGAAAGTGATCTATACATTGCCTTTCAACAAAAGAAAATATATTATAGAATTTCTTCTTATCAAATTATGTATTGTATCTACAATCACCCTCTGCCTGATGACAAAAGGTATCAGTATTATTTGTTTTTCATACCACTCAACATAGAATCTAATAAAAATCTTTAGAGAAAATACAGGCTGTCAATTCTCTATTTAATTCATGAAGAATGACGAAGAATATTACTCTTAGACTTGAAATATTTTATTGAAAATATTTTTTTTCATATTATTCCTTCTATGGCAGATTCTGTTCTGTCATCTCCTCCCATGTCCTCTCCACAAGTTAAACTCAACCTCTTCTTTCTCTTTGTCTTAAGAAAACAACCATGGAAAAAACAAACAACAACCCAAAACAAAACAAAGTAAAAACAGAATAGAACAAAATAACAGAGAAATAAAAATAACATTTAAAAAATTACAAAGCACTCTCATCTGTGTTTCATTCATAAACACAAAGAACATTCAAAAAACACAAAGCCAGAAACTATAACAAAACACTAGTAAGGTAAAAAAAAAAAAAAAAAAAAAAAAAAAAAAAGAACTGTCCGGACACAGAATTATAATACAAAAGCATTTCCAAAATAGCACTGAATTTGTATTTGGTTTGATTTTTACACCTGTACATTAGAGTGGTTGGTATACCCAGTGAGAATCTATTAGTGAAAACTAATTTTCCTTTGGAAAACAATGGTTAGTTGGAATAGCATTTTGGGTAAAATGAAAAAATGATATCCAATTTACTCTATCAGTTCTCAGAGCCCACCTGGCATGGGTCTGTTTAGATCCTGTGTATACTGTCACCATCTCTGTAAGTGCATATATGCATTAGTCTTGTGTCTGGATTGCATTGTTTTCTTTATGCTTAGATCGTCATAGACTTTTACAATCTTTCTACTCTTTAATGATCCCTGAGCCCTGAGGAGGGGAAAGATTTTATGAAGAAATCCAACTTAACACCGAGTATTCCAAGGTCTGTTGCCTTCTTCATATTTTTCTGCTTTGGGCTGTAGTATTTGCTTTCATCTACTGAAAGCATAACATCCTCTGATGATGGCTGAGTAAAACGATAACTGTTGTATATAGCACAATTGGGAGTAATAATATTCATACATTTATTTAATAAAAGAGTAATATTGTGTTCTCACCTAATTCCATGACAGATCTAGCCCTAAGTTCTAGATTACATGAGCAGTACCACGAATGGGTTCCATGTCACAAATTATGATTTAATACTGCTAATCAGTGGTTGTTGACTCCCATAACATTTGGGACACTATTGTACCACAAGTGTCATGTAGTTAGGTTTCCATTTTATATCGGAGGGTTTATAGCTGGATTGGAATTTATTTTTCTCTTCTGGTAGCATACAGAGTACCGTACAGTACTCTGAGCTCTAGACAGGAGGTTTAAAGATGTAGTAAGACATACATTGACTTCTCTGTGACAATGAGATATATAGATGTCCTTCAACAATAGGACTTTAAAAGCAGTTTTTGGAGTGTTGGACTTGTCAGTAACTTGAGTTTGTTTGGGAGCTTCTACAGGCCCTCTATGGTCAACAATTCAATTAGATTTAATCCATTCCTTGAAAAGGAAGCTTTATTTGGTGGCAAGAGATATCTAATTGGGTGTTTTTTCTCCTCTCCATTATTTGATTATTCCATTGAGACATCATATAGCTCACATATATTTTCCATGTATATCATACACACACACACACACGCACATATATATTATATATTATATATTATATATATCATATATATTTTTCCTTGCCTGTATAATACCCTAACACTCTCTTCCCTCCTCTTTTCCCTTTAACCTTTCTGTTCTAGCCACTGTACACCATTTCTTTTTAAGTACATGCTCTATTTCACAGAAATGCCTTTATTTTACATCACTCCACACATCACATCTGTGGTTATATGGACTGTGTTGTGTCTATCTTACAGTTTACATCTAACACCCATATATGTTTGAATACATACAAAATATGTCCATTTGCATCGGGGTTACTCCATTCAAATGAATTTTTGCATCAACTTCTAAGCTTCAAAACACTTAGCGGGATGAGAGAAACTATATTCTGTAATATGAAAAAAATGAATGAATCTTTAGATACATAGTAAGATATAAATTTTATATAAAAATGTATTCACTGGCAGAAGCAGAAACACATATATAGGCAGTTTTAAGACTGTATTGATTGTGAGCAATGAATAATTGAAATAGAACTTGTACTAGTAATATGACTCAGTATAGTGTAGAAAATAAACATGAGGATACAAGTTCAAACCTGTGAGCCACATAAAACCCTGATATATTGGCATATATTACTCTTCTCACCACTAGGGAGGAAAGGACAAATCATTGCTGGGTCTTGCTGACCTTTATGTTATCTCAGAGACCATACCAGATCCTAGGCCCTTAATATAGAACCCATTTCCATGATTGTCAAGAGTTGTTGTAAGCAATGAGGTAACCACAGCAGATGGCAGTTGAACCATGAATGTGTGGAGGAGAGCCCCATTCAGGCTTGGCTTATAGGTCCACAGATTCTGGAAACTGCTTCTGTCTGTAAATTAACAAGGGTAAAGGCAGCTATAATACCTACTCAATACCTGCACTGTAATCTCTTGTAGTGTGCATATGTAATCTTATGATTACATCTGAATCTTATAGGTGCATATATCTGTGGAAAGTCAGAAAGATTACTTCTCACTGGGTATATAATTTTTGTACATACAAAATATACTAGAGTATGCTTTATAACTAAATATATTATTCCATAAGAAATTTAGGGCCTTGTTTTTTATCACTAGCTCAGACTGGCCTAAAGATAACAAAAACTTCTGAGCTCTAAGACAAGCCAATACAGTTAATTGATTCAAAGCCCCAAGAGCATATCTAAACTAGATGGAATGTCTCCGGAACTGGATCGTAAGTTAAACTTTCACAGATAATATGCAAGGACGGAAATGCAGACATCTGGTTTGTTGGATCAAAGTCTTTTAGGCACAAAATTGGCCTAATATTGTTATGTCACCTTCTCTTGCCAGGTATAACTGATAACAGAGACGAGTAGCCACTCCCTACTAAATTTCTTAACAATTAACGCTATACATAAACTTCTAACCTCAGTTTATAGTACAAAATTCAAGGCTCAACTAACTAATTGTTTAAGTCTAAAATTTATATGGAGGACAAGAATAACAATTAACCAAGTCCAGAGAGAAACACCCTTATGAGGGAAAAGTTTTACAGAGGCCATGGCAACAGAGGATGATCTGGCTTCAAGCCTTGAATAAAAAGTTAGAAGCATCCCTCCTTGTGTTCTGGGGTTGCACACAGGATAAGACCTGGCAATCCCCCTCTTAAGCATATATTCAAATCATCCACAACCATGCAACAAACACATGTGCTCAACTATGTTCATAGCAGCATTATTTGTAATAGCAAGAACCTGGAAGTAACCTAGACGACCCTCAACTGAAGAATGGATAAAGAAGATATGGCATATCTACACAATGGAAGACTACTCTGCAGGAAAAAATAATGGAAACTTGAAATTCACAGGCAAGTGGATGGAACTAGAAGAAACCATCCTCAATGAGGCAGCCAAGTCACAAAAAGAGGAACATGGTATGTACTCACTCATATATGGATCACCAGCCTATAATTCAAACCACCAGAGGAACTAGGTTACAAGGTATATTCTAAGAGATTCATATAAGGCCCCTCATAAAAAGGGGAAGGGACAAGTCCCCCAGAGCACATGGGATGGGGGGGGCAGTGAATGGAGAGAGAAGAAGGAGAAAGAGAAGGGGAGAAGAGGAAAGCACGTGTGACTAGGAAGATTGTGTCAGGGCAGGAATAGAAGACAGGAGAGAGAGAGAGAGAGAGAGAGAGAGAGAGAGAGAGAGAGAGAGAAACAGAGAGAGAGAAACAGAGAAACATAAAAGTGGGAGCCATTATTGGTTTGAAAAGAAAATTGAAGAAAGGTCTAGAGACTGACCTATAAGACTGACTCTAACTAATAATTTGAGCAACCATGGAAAGACTACCATAAATGCCCTAACCGGATAGTGAGATCAACAACTAACTTATCCACCATCATGGAGTCCTCATCTAGTATCAGTTGGAAACAGAAGCAAACACCCACAACTAAACACTAAGTCGAACTGGAATCGAGATGCAGAAAGAGAAGACCAGGTTTCAGAAACACTGCAGAGACAGCTGACCTGAACAAGGAGGAGCTAAGCCCCCCCCCCAGACTTGTAGTTGGGAATCCAGCATGGGACTGAATCAGATCCCCTGATTATGGGTCTCAGCTAGAAGGCCTGAGCAATCTAAGGGACCTCAGACAGTGGAACTAGGAGGTATTCCTGGTGCACAAAAGGACCTTGAGGACACATCTCCCACATAGGGATACATCTTAACCTAGAGACAGGAGAGAAGTTCTAGTCCCTACTTCAAACGACTTGACAAATTTACATGGCCCCACTTGGATGGCATAGCCCTACATGTGGAATGGGGGTGGGGTGATGGGAAGGGAGGGTGATCAGGGTGCATGTGAAGGGGCTGACAGGGGAAGAGGGAGGGAGGGAAGGAGGAAGAGGGAACTGGGATCGACATGTAAAATTAATAATAATAATAAAATAAAATAAATTTAACCATGAAAAAATAAAAAAAATACACGTGTAACAAAAAAAGAAACTCATAAGCAAAATATCCAACCAGTATTTGGGGTACCAAAATAAATAGTAATATAGAAAAATATGAACTTCAAATACCCAATAAATTTTTAAAGTTCTTAACAAACAGAAAAATGTAAATTGCATATATCATGCAGCTGTAAAGACAAATAATAAAATAAAAAGCTGTGAATTTGAAGGAAAACAAGAAATACATGGGAAAATTTAGAAGGAGAAAAGGGGAAGGAGAAATGGTGTTATTAATATGGCCTTGGAAAATACATGTTTTAAAATTTATATGAGTGGCTGCTATCAAAAAAAATGAATAACAACACTAAAAACAAATAACAAATGCTAGTAAGGATACAGGTAAAGAAAACCATTTATGCACTATTGGTGGGAATATAAATTAGTTATTCACTATGGAATTCGATGTGAAGACGCACACAATACTAAAAGCCAACCTCCACACAACCCAGATGTTCCACTCTTGTGAATGTACCCAAATGTTAGAGATGAACATATTATGGATATCCTTGCAAATCTACATCCACTACAGAACTGTTAACGGTTGCCCATTTAATAATCCAGTTCAGTTTTCAATCAATAGAGTAGATCGAAAAAGATGGAATATACACACAATCAAGTATATTTAATAATAAAAATGTTAGAATATGTATTTTGACATGAAAGCAGATACAACTGGTGATTGTTATACTAACTACAATAAGCAGATTCAGAAAGACATTACTCCATGATTTTTGGACTGCGTGGATACTGAATTTACAATGAAATAGGAAATGATTTAATATGCCAAACAAAACACTGAGTACAAAATCACAACAGAAAAGTGAAAGAAATATTTTATAAGTACATGCTTATGTTTATATACCAACCAGAAGCAAAAGCACTTACCAATATCAGCCTTCAGAAGGTTGAAACAAGGCACCCTTATGCCTATGAGTTCCACAGTACCTTGTCCAAACAAGGTGGATCATTTTAAAAAGAAATGGGGAAAAATGATAACTAGGATTTATTATGATTTTTTTCTAATTCTGCTTAAGCTGTAGAAATGAAATATCAATAACTCTGGCATTCATAATCACTGAAATTTACATTTCAGTTCGTCAGCAGGAAAGACAAGATTCATACCACATCACAGTGTGGAAAATGATACTGTTCTCACAGTCATGAAATTCTAGCTACATTCTTGCAAGGCAGAAGGCATGAAATCACGGCAAAATGAAATTTTCTCCTTTTAGATCAAAAGATCAGAATGACATCTTACCTATTGTCTTCATTTTCTTCTGAAGATTTTAATACATGACCTCTGTGGAGAAACAGGCCCACATATCATAAAAGTATTAAATCCATATTCACTGAATTGCTGAAATAAATGTCAAATAGAAAACAATAAAACTTAAATGTGTTAAATCCACTAAATATTAATTCAAGTTGTTTATTATGGGTTTCCACAAAGATAAATTGCAATAAAATGCATTTAATCAAAAGCATAATCATTTAAAAATGTATCTTTTGAATATTTCAATTTAAGTTCAACTTTAATTTGTAAGTCAAATTAAACTCTAAACTGCAATTATAGCTTAGCTAAAGTCAATAATAAAAATTAACTCACATTCACTTTCACACGTTCACCTTTAAAAAGTCCATGATATATAAATTAGAATTTATATCAGAAAATGATTTTATATCTATTTGACAAATTAATAGCAAAATTAACTATTATCTGGCAAATGTAACAAACGAAAGAAAAATCAAAATAATGATAGGTAGATTCAATACTAAAAGTGATCAAACAATGTTTCAAATAACAAATAAAACCCACAGGTCATGTTTAAATGAAAATATCTTAATAATACACAGCAAAATATTTTAAAATTTTTATTAAATCTTTAGAATTTATTCCATTAAGATATTGAGATGGCTTTTAGTTCAAGAAAGAATCTGTTGTTTATCCCCAAGATATTAGTGCAGCTATTGCATCAATAGATATATTCTGCACATTTAATTTTTGTTGCATTTCATAGAATTTACAGCTGGGTAAAACTTTGGGTATTTTTATTTCTCTTCCAGTCCTCTGCTTATCAGCTCCCATCACTGTGAGATCTAGCTATCAGAGAAGAGGCATCCAGATAAAAATCAGTATGATTTCTCCAAGTTCTGTTATACGAGTATGTAGTATTTTCAGAAATAGGCTCTTCCCCAGACTGGCAGGAAACAAAGAGGGTTCCAATATCCTCTATTGTCTTGATTATCTCACCAACAATTTGAAATGAGGTTCCTCATGCCTGGCAATGGTAATTTTGCTTGATATTCAATGGGTAAATCTCTGACAAATATGTGTTTGTATGTATATATTTTAAAGATTTTTTTATTATTTTGAAATTATGTATTATTAGTATAACTTACAGTCACATGTGCTCAGATGACTGTAGAGTATAGAAAAAAAATGCTGTCCCCGAGCCTGTATTTTAAGATATTTATAATGTATTCAGTGTAGGTACTGGGAACCAATGTCCTCCTCAAAGTCATTACAGGTCCTTCTCCACTGTGCCATCATTGTAGGCCCCTACATATCTATTTGAATAATGTTTATGAAAATAGTAAGTCTACCAATGGCTTTCAAATACAATGAAGATTCATTACATCTTGATTATAACCGTTGAAGGCCTAGGTGCTCTAGACAAGCTGTCCAATATCCATGTGAAATTTAAGAAGCTATTACAAAATTCCAACTGATTTATATTTGCCATAGGAATTATAACACACACCTTGTGTCTATGTTTAGAATTACAACAGAATCTATAAGAATTTGCCAAATTTTAAGCATAGACAGAGAACAAGAAAGAATAGTGGGTGACATATCCTACTGGAGAAGGGTTAGCATTAAATTCCTTTCATTTAAATAACAGAATCACAAAGTGTAGCTAATTGGGTAAGAGATAGGGAAGTAATGAATTAATTTTGAAAGTTTTGAATTAAAATTGTTAATAATTACCCTACAAAACTGTGCCTTCCTATTATTGGAATCTTGAGTTTTTTAACTGATAAATTGGTGGAGAGATAATACGGAGTTCCTTGGAGGAAAAAGAGAAGTATATAAATTATCATGCAAGTCTATAAATTTGAAAGTGATCTGCTCTTTTGAGCTATTTTCCTCCCAAGAAATTCACTATTTTGGCAGTCAATTTACATTCTCACAATCTGGCATACTCTTAACTATTTGAGAATTAAATCAGAGTATGCCATGTCGGCATGCCTAAAAGTATTTGGAAATAGCATCATAGCCTGCATATTTGGCTAGCCATGGGTTACTGGAAACCATAATATAGGTAGAAAATATGCCCATCCTACATATTTAGAAATTAAATCAGAGCATAATAACTTGGCAGATTTAAAATGATCTTGGAAAGTTACCACAGTAGAGTGATTTGGAAGAGCTCTAAGTATGTGGAACACCATCATTGCCCAAAGACCAGACTCATAAGAATCTGTCCTGAATCAAAACTTCTAAAATAGGTTCAATGATGACATTTGTAATATATATTATGTATGTACCCATATGTGTGTATTATGTAGATATTATATATACATACATATATTATTTATGTATCCATGTCTAATATGTGGACGTAGTGGTAGGATAAAGTACAAGATCATATTAACTAACTTAAACACAAGGCAAAACACAAATATTATTGGTTTATAATATATTGGCCACTCCATTCCATTATCCCAGTAACAATAATATCTAACGTGAAGCTTGATTTCCAGTAGTAAATTTTAAGATTAGAAGATATATACTCATGTGAGTGAATCCATGATGAGGAAAGATTTCTATAGGGGGTTTTAGTTTCACATGTTTAATGCTCACACTCTTGAAGGCAAGAAGTGTTTTGCATAGTAAGCTATTTTGTTGAAAAAATAACATTTAATGATGAATTACTTTCATGTTATGTTCAGAGCCTTTTGTGTTTGAAATAATTACATCATTAAGAGGGAGAAGCAGAGACATAAGAGAAAAAAAAAGTCATCACATATAGTATGTCACTTCAATTACAGCTTTCATGAATTTCTCGTTGAATATATTAGTATTCAGAACTGTAATAATATAACTTAAAAACATACAAGTAAAATTTAGTATGGATTTAAATTCAATATATTACTCATGAACATTTGGATACTTTTTTCATTATTATGTTGCTACTAATACTCAAAACTTTATTGATTTATCAATAAAATTGACAGAAATTGTTTATAATAATAATGCTTTGTATGCCCTTAATATCAACAAAATCTCAATGATTAATATACCTTCCATTTTAAATTCTCCTAAGTTATTTTTCTTTATGACCTAAAACTTCAACTAACAACTTCAAACAATATTTTCATATATTCAACAAACTCACTTTATGTTTTGTTATTTTTGTAATCAGTGCACTTTGTGTGTATGTGTTATTTTTTGTCTTTTTCAATAATACTCTCATTATATTAAAAAGTAGGTTTTCTATTCAAGAGTATCCCCCCACTCTGTGTGTGTGTGTATGTGTGTGTAATTTATCATGAATGTGAATGAAAGAATGCAATTTTAGGTATTAAACCTACAAGCCACCACCTTATTTTTAAGACAGAAACTCTTTTTTTATGGGGATCAGTATATTTGGCGTAGGCTCTTTGGTCATCCATGCCTAGGAAATTACCTGTTTCTACCTCCCCAGATGCAGGATTGTACACAAACATTATCTTTTCTAACCTCATTGTGTCATTTTCTTCCTAATTACCTCAGTCTTACTGGTCTAGTACACCAATAGAGCCTTTTGGACCTAATATTTTCAAAGAAAGATGAAAAATTACTGAATGTATATTAAATGAAATATTTTAGCAACAAGACAAAATGAGAGCCAATGGAATGGGAAAAGATCATCTCAAACCCCACATAAGACTGAGGGATGATTTCCAAAATATACAAAGAACTAAAGAAGCTAGTCACCAAAACACCAATAAATACAATTGAGAATTGGGGTTCAGAACTGAATAGAGAATTCTCAACAGAGGAATATAAAATTGTTGAAAGTCCCTTAAGAAACTACTCAACATCCTTAGCCTTCAGGGAAATGCAAATCCAAACAACTTCGAGATGTCATCTTACTCCTGCCAGAATGGCTAAAATTAGAATCACCAATGACAACTTATGCTGAAGAGGATGTGGTGGGATTACAAACTTGTGTAGCCACTTTGGAAATCAGTGTGGTGATTTTTCAGGAAAATGGACATCAGTCTACCTCAAGATCCAGCAATTCCACTCTTAGGCATATACCCATAGGATGCATATTCATACAACAAGGACATATGTTTAAGTATATTCATAGTAGTGCTTTTTGCTGCAATAGCCAAATCCTGGAAGCAACCTAGATGCACCTCCATCAAAAAATGGATGGAGAAAATCAATGGGGTATTACTCAGTGGGGGAAAAAAATGAAATCTTGTAATTCACGGCAAATGGAAGGAACTGGAAAACACAATCATGAATGAGGTAACCCAGTAACAGAAAGGCAAGCATGGTATATACTCACTCATATGTGGATATTAGACATAGAACAAAGGACTACTATCCTACACTCTACACCACTAGTGAAACTTGGAAAAATGAAAGACCCTGAGAGAGAAATACATGGTCCTCAGAAGAAGGGGAAAGGGCCAAGTTCTCCTGAGCAAATTGGGAGTACCAGGGAGAGAGGAAAGGAAGTTAGGAAAAAGAGAAGTGGTCAAGAGGGGGGAGAGGATAACAAGATGGATTAAGAAGACTGATTCAGTGGAGAAATAGAGAAGAGGAAGAAAAGAGATACCTTAAAAGAGGGAGCCAGTATAGGCTTAAAGAGAAATTTGGCACTAGCGAAATGTTCAGAGACTCACCAAGATGACCCAACTAAGAATCGAGGCAGTAGTGTAGAAGCTGCCTTTGATGTTTTCCCCTATAATGAAATTGATGACTACCTTAATTACCATCCTAGAGACTTCATCCGTAGCTGATGGAAGCAGAGGCAGGTATCCACAGCTAAGCACTGAGCCATACTCCCGGTATCCAGTTGTAGAGAAGGAAGAAGGATGACCAAAGGAGTCAAGACCTTGCTGGAGAAACATATAAAAACATGTGACTTGATCTAGGGAAAGCAAAGGAAACCTAGTCATAAAGCAGGAGAACCAGCATTGACCCAAGCCAATCCCTCTGAATGTGGGAGCCAGTTAGGAGGGCTGGATATTCTGTGGGACCTGTAACAGTATAACCAGTATTTATCCCTAGTGTACTCATGGACTTTGGGAACCCATTCTCTGTGGAGGTATACTATTTCAGCCCAGTTACATGGAGGAGGTCATAGGCCCTCCCCCAAATGATGTGACAGACTTTGATGACCCCCCCATGGAAGGATGGACTATTCTTGTGGAATGGTTGGTCAGTGGGTTTGGGGAAGCATTGGTAGGGGGCATAGGAGGATATGAGGAAGAGGGAACAGGGGGATTGATATGTAAATGATTTTTTCTAAATTTTAAAACAGACAAGGAAAAACTCCTTAAAAAAAGAATCAAATTTTCTCGGGAATAACACTTTTAGTTTTTCTCATACTTTTGTCAACATTAGTATCAATAACTATCCATTTAATTTTAATTAGACATTTCAAAGGAAAGTTCAATGTAGTTGACTTGTCTTAAATAATGCATATTGGAGGTCTACAAATGACCTTCTTCTATAATTAAACAGGAATAATGATGCAAGAATTTCCATATGCTAGTATAACTTGTCTAAATGAAGTAAGATGTGTTGGGATTCCTGCACTGACTAAAATCATGTCGCTCCTCTATGATAAAATTCACACAATTTGGATTCTGATGAATGTATGTTCCTGTAGAACATAAGATTTCACATTCCAATGTCCATTTGAGAATACCATGGTGTGCTAAATGCCATAACATATATAGGAAAACTTTAGTAACTTTAAAACTTTCTCCTAGAAATCTAAAAATGTATTAACAAAGTTTGCACGTATTTTATATTAAGCACTATCGACTTCCTTTATGGATGGTTTTTATTACATATGCATTTATGGCTGTTTAATTTAGTAGTCCTCTGATTAACATACATGGGTATTTGTGTTAGGGAGGTCCAAAGAAATAGAATGTACTAAACAAGCTGTTTTAAATTGAGAAAGATGAGCACTTACACTTAAAAAATCTGGTTCATAACACTTTGAGAGCCTAGTTGGCTAATACTTCAAATACTTTAGGCATATTTGGTTTGAAATGAATGTTCATCTTCTCTACCTTTCACTGAAAAAATAGAATGTGGCTATGAAAATCACTGTGTACTCAAAAATTCATACTGCTCAGCATGTGGTCAAAGAGATTTAAGTTTGTTTGGAATATATATATATATACATATATACATATATATATATATATATATATATATATAGTTTGTTTGTTTTAGTGTTCTTATACCATGTGCCTCAAAATCTTCTCTTTAAGTTTTGTTTGTTTTACATACCAACCACATTTTCCCCTTCCTTGTCTCCTCCTGTTCTCTCTCCCAACCTCCTTTCTAAAACCCCTTTGACTGCTCGGATAGGGTAAGGCTTCCCATGGGGGTCAACTAAGTATGGCTTATCATGCTGAGGCAGGAGCAAGCTCCTCCACCCGCTTCAAGGTTGAACTAGGCATCTCACCACAATAGTTTCCACAAAATAGATCATGCACCATGGAATAGGTCCTGGTCCAATTGCCTGGAGTCACACAAACAAAGCTACACAAATATCCCATATGGGATCCCTAGATGATGTCTAGAGTTCCTAAGCTCTCGAGAGCTCAGCTGTCTCTGTGGGTTTCCCCATCATGATCTTGACACTGCTTGCTCATATGATCCCTACTCCCTCTCTTCAACTGAGCTGGTCCAGCTCTACACTGTGGATCTCTACATCTACTTCCATCTGTTATTGGTGAAGGTTCTATTATGACACTTAGGGTTGTCACCAATCTAATTAAAGGAAAAGGCCTGCTCAGGCACCCCTCCACTAATACTATGGGCCATAGTTGGGGTGTTCCTTGTTGATTCCTGGGAGTTTTCCAGGCAGCAGTTTTCTCCCTAACCCCATAATGGCTCCCTCTATCAAGATACCTCTTTCATTCTCTTCTCTTTCCATCACTCGCCCATCTCAGCCATCCAGACACCTCAAATTTCTATCCCCCCTCTTTCCCTATCCCCACCTCCTGCCCCCAGTATACCCATGTTGAATTTTCTAGAAATTATATTTAAAATGCTCTGAATATGTTAATCCAATATTTGAATTTGGGTTTTTTGGGCGGATGTCTAGGTTTTGTTTGTTTGGTTTTTTTTTTTTTTTTTTTTTCTTTCCTTAATTTATAGCAAGGCTTTTTGTGCTCTGAAAAATATTATAATAACCACAGAAGGCCAAATAAAGCAAGGCTTAGCCTAGTTACTTTATTAACAAGCAACAAGCAGTTTCTTTGACACTTGCTAAACATGCCATGGATAACATTGATAATTAATAACTTAAGAAAGAGAAACTGGTTTGACCTCAGTTCTACTTTCAGCTACAATTCTTTACTTATTGTGTGAATATTGATCAGCTGGGAAGGTGATGTCACCAAGACAAAGCATAACCTTTTGAAATCCCTCTCAAAGTAAAACTTAACCTTTGAAATTTGGAAATCTTTCTTTGTCAAAAGTATTATCTTTAAGCTAGGCATTGGTGGAGCACACCTTAAATCCCAGCTCTCAGGAGGCAGAGGCAGAAGTGTCTTTGTGATTTCAAGGCCAGCCTGGTTTATAGAGCGAGTTCCAGGACAGGCTCCGAAGCAATACAAAGAAACCCTGACTCGAAATACAAAACAATAACAACAAAAAGTATTATCTTTAAATATGTTTCTTCTAGATATCAGCTCTCTCTAAGCATTTGTAATCATAGAAAATAAAAACCTGAAAACTGAGAACATAGAGTACAAGGGCAAATCTTTTACTGTTTAATCACTATCTCTATTGAAGTCAACACCTCAGAAAAACTCATATAATGTTACAACATATGTCCATCTTTCATTCTACCAGTAAAGACTGGTAAAGAATCATAAAGGATTGACATTTCTGAATGACTTGGAAAGCTAAGTAGTGTTTTGGCCCCAGTATGCTTTAAGGGTAGTAGTTCTACATTGGAGAGAATTGGAAGGAAAACATGCAGAGTCTTCACCTCACTTATTTTTGCCCTCCCATCCCCACACCCCAATTCCACATGTAGGGCAATGCCATCCGGGAGGGGTCACGTAAAACTGTCAAGTCATTTGAAGAAGGCACTAGGACTCTCTCCTGTAACTAGGTTAAGGGAGTATCCCTCCAAGGGGGATGTGTCCTCAAAGTCCTTTTGTGCACCAGGAATACCTCCTGCTTTCCCTGTTTGAGGTCCCTTAGACGTCTCAGTCCTTCTGGCTGAGACCCGTGTTCAGGGGGGCCTGAGTCAGTCCCATGCTGGATTCTAAGCTATCAGTCTGGTGGCCATTAGCTCCTCCTTGTTCAGGTCAGCTGTCTCTGCAGTGTTTCTGCAACCTGGTCTTGTCCTCTCACTCTGCATCTGGATTCTAGTTAGACTCAGTGTTTAGGGATAGGTGTTTGCTTCTATTTCCAACGGGTACTAGATGAGGGCTCCATGATGGTGGATAAGTTAGTTATTGATCTCACTGTCCGGGAAGGGCATTTATGGTAGCCTTTACACAGTTGCTCAAATTGTTATTTGGCAGCAGTCTTGTAGGTCTCTAGACCTTTCTTTAGGTTCAATTTTCTCTTCAAACCAAGGATACCTCCTACTTTCTCTTCTAAGAGGTTCAGTGTGGTTGGATTTATGTTGAGGTCTTTCATCCATTTGGACTTGAGTTTTGTGCATCATGACTTCTCCACTAAGTAGAAAGCCTTTTTCTCTGCTAAAATATTTCATTTAATATACATTCAGTAATTTTGCATCTTTCTTTGAAAATATTAGGTGAAAAGGCTCTATTCGTTGGAAAATATACAGAAAAGATAGATAGTCATAAAGGATCCCTAAATTTGGCATAGTAAAATTAGAGATCAAAACTTAATGACTTAAATAAATACTAAATATATTAATTGTATATGTAAAGGAGCTTGTATGCTGTTAACTTTCTAACAAAGAAAATATTACCAAGGGTATAATTAATATACTTTATTCAAGTCTTAAAAATGATTATCTATGTTATTACAAGTGGAATATTGCTTTTTTAACAGAAGTTTAATCCAGCAGTTGAAAATATTACTTTATTTATAACATGACAACTAAATCTTAACCTATTATTTCACAAAATCACAACATTGTAATATATTTACATTAAGTAATATAAATGACTTTCAATTGTATTAAAATAATAGCAAGGATTTCATTATTAAAGATTGATGGATCTTAATCTCATAAAAATAAAATGTTAATATTTTATTTTTTATATTTTTATATTGTCTCTCAATGAATTGAAATTATTAAGTTCTTAATTTTCTCTCAGAACTTTAATATATTTGAGTTAAAACATTTATATTTTACTAAATTTTAGAAATTTTTATTTAGACATATATTCATTGTGTAATGTATTTCACTATGATAATGTCATGAATATGTATGCTGGTCTTCAATAAAATTGGCTCCTAATTTGTAGTTTCTACTTCTCTTTACTCACTTGGGTCCTCTCTGTCCCCAAATATCATCCCTTAAGTCTCCTCATTTTATATATAAAAACTTGTATTGGAAAAAACCAACTATGTTCTAAATATAACTTGTGCTATTAACATGATGATCTCTAGTTTGATTAATTCTTTGCAAGGAAAGTAATCTCATTATTTGTTATATATAAATAAATAAACAATAAAATATACATTATTGCTGTTCAATACATGTGAATCATTAGCTGTGAACATAAAATTTACCAAAATTATCACAATGAAGCTTAGTGGCATTTTCAAAATTAGGATTTTATATAGTGTGTTATGTAATATTTATTCAAATTGATTTAGGGTAATGAACAATCGTCATTGTGATACATGAAGTATCTTGAATAAATAATGTCTGAGAGTGCTGAAATTCTATTTGAGTTATGAATACACAATTCAGTGTGATCATTAATTTGGACAATTTTCTGCTGTTGTAGTATCTTGAAAATGGAAGTAACATTATCCTTTCAGTAAGACTGCATAGAAAAGTAAAGTTTTATTAAGATTACACTATGTAAAGGTATAATGTATAATCTGAACATCACTAAATGCAAGCAAGCCATGATGTGTGTACGTTTTTCAGGGCAAGTGTAGTTTTGTATTTCATATTCTCATTGCCATATTGAATGAAATGTAATTCTGAGTTCTGTTTATTTTCATAATACATACACACAGAGACCTTTATGAAGAAAACAATGCTGGGTAAAAGAAAACAAGGATGTCTGTGTTAGTTTACTTATTTTAAAATACAACAAAATTACTGTGCAGTTTTATATAAGTGGTGAATAGCATAAATGCCACAGATTGCCGTATTGTGAGACTTTGACAGTGAAATATTTTGTTCAGTGGGGTTCTTAGTAGGCAATTCTACTATTACATTGTTGTGCTGTTTTATAAGAAATAGTGCTTGAAAATAATCCATTATTCCTCCCAAGACTATGGATTCAGGTTTATTGATTCCAGTAGTATTATGCAAGATGGTTTTCCAGTAATTGAAATTCCCATGACCAATGCATAATCTATTTTATAGATGCTTTTCTTTTGTGTTTTCCTGTTTTCTCTTCCCTTACCTTATTTCACATAATATTCTCTGAGACTAAAATGATCCTTGCCATTGAACAAATTCCACATTATATAAATGATAGTAATATCTCAGGCCCAGAGAACTATAGAGATTTTGTTATGCTTGCCACTTTTTCAATTTTCTCTGGCTTTAAAATATATATACATATGTATGTATGTATAATATATATTAACATAGATAGTTTTCTTGGTCATTTTATGATTTTCTGCTAGCTTTATGTTGCAGAAATAATTTTAGTATCTGTTATTCTAAATATTACTTCAAAATAAATTTTTTATTAAAACACATGAACTATTTACTTCCCAACAAAAGCCAATAGAATCCCTTGACTTAAAGCAACTAAAAATGAATTAAATAATTTCATCCATTAAAGATTTACTACAATAATCACACTTTATTTTATGCTTCAATGGAAATAAGTGCATTCTGTATAACTCCTTTAATTATTATATCCCATTTTAAATAATTGTTACTATTCTTTACTAGATAATTTTAATTCATGATTTATTATCCTAAAATTCTACTGTACTAGAGCCAGGCTTTGGTTGCACATGCCTTTAGTCCCAGCACTCGGGAGGCAGAGGCAGGCAGATCTCTGTGAGTTTGAGGCCATCCTGGTCCACAGAGCTAGTTCTAGGACAGGCTCCAAAGCATTGCAGAGAAACTCTGCTTTGAAAAAACAAAAAACAAAAAAGATTTATTTTATTACAGAAAAAATACTTGTAATTTGGGGGAAGAGTTTAAAGCCTACTCTAATAAGTTAAGGAGCAAGTTCCTTAAGACCAGAGTCTAAGCTTTGAAAGCTGAGCAAGCAGGGAGTGTATCTAGATGCTCTAATAATCATGAACTTAGAAACTGAAAAATTTGTTATAATTTGACATATCCAAATGTACATAGTTCTATTGCATAGATAAAGAGAAAATTCAATTCAGTATTTTTAAATTTGAGCAATCATATTCTTGAACATAAATTAATAGTAACAGATTCAAAAAATCTTAAATAGGTTTTGCAGTTTGTGTTATTTGTACACCCCTGATTTTTACAGAAACTACTAACAATCAAAATCTTCTAGATAACTGGTTTGTGTTTAAGATGTTTTATATTTCAGAGACTTTGTAACAAGTTAGCACAATTCACATATCATCTGGGGGCTTAAGAAGCAAGATAGATATAAATGCAGTGTATGCATGGGGATTATTGAAAAATAGTTATATTTTAAAGGAAAAACATAGACAAAAGAGAGAGAGAGAGAGAGAGAGAGAGAGAGAGAGAACATAAGAGGGGATTGGAGAATGGAAAGGGGAAGAATAAAGTGATTAATTATAGTTTAATTACAAAGAGGGAAGATTGCAGAAGAAAATCCAGAAAGCCCTACCCATTTCCAGAGTAGAGAAACTTTCCACTATGCATTACTTCTCACACAGGTAAAGAGATATTCACAGGAAGTGAAACCTATCACATTTCTAATTTTGTTCATGTTCTGAGTGCTCAGTGTGTTCCAGAAGTGTCCATTCTTAAATTTCAGGCATACTTCAGGACAGGTAACTTGTTAATCAAAGGTGAGAAAAGTTATTTTGTGTTTTGCTGGAAGTTAATTGTCAGAATGACGATTGAAGTGAATAAGTAATGAAGATTGAAGGACATTTTCTAGGTGTAGACATCTCAGATATTTTAAAGGTTAAGTTCTTCAGGCATAGCCACACTTATGTACTGCTGCCATAGAAATACTCTGGAAATCAATCAAGTTTCCATTTGAAAACAAGAGGCATGCTAACTTTGTTCATTTAACAACTTTATAGTAATGTGAACTCATAATTTAATCCAGAACTTGACTGTCAAGAATGTCTGCTCTAAAGCTGTAAGTGATGAATGTAGTTTTATATACTGTCATAGGAGTACATTAATTTTCATAGCATGCTTATGATGGACAGTTAAATCCCCTAGAATATTTAACAAAGTTAACACTAATGAGAAGTTCCACAATAGAGATGTCACTTTTCTCTTTCTTCCGACCAAACCAAAATTTATGTTCCACATAAATATCTTGCCAATTCATAGGCAGTATGGACTAGCATGTGAACATTGTAATGTCCATGTATACCACCAACACAAACAACATGAGAAGTGAATGTTCCAAAATTATCTATTTTAAAAAAGAAACAACTCCTGGTAGATGTGTTTCAGGAAAGGGATATAAAATGTAAAAACTGATAAAAGATTTTAATTTAAATACCAAATAATGAGTTTTAAAGAAAAATAAGTGGATATCTGGAAGGAAATTAAAAACAGAAAGATGTATTCAAAAGAGAAAAATCTTTTTCCAAGACAAAAGGTGAACTCATATATTTATATGCTTTATTCAAAATTATCAAAATGTATAAACAAGCAAGATGGTCTTCAAAAAATAAACAAATGTTGTTGCATTCATAGAGTGAAATTCTGCTTAGATAATTTTAATAAAATGCATCTTCAAATCAATAAAAGATGTGAAAAAAATCTTAGATTTACATGAAACAATGAGAAAATCCTGAAATATCACACCTTATGCAGTTATAATTTCATGACACTTTTAAACACACAAAATTCTTGACAAAGAAAAAGGTTTAATGATATCCAGAGGTGAGGTGACTAGAACCACAGAGGTTTTAAAAGGAAATAATAGAATTCAAAATGATAATTTAATGTCATATAGTTAATATACTTTTCCAAAATATCAACAGCAAGACCATTGAGTTAATTACAATCTTACTGTCACCTTCAACTTCTTTTCTCCTCTGTTTTATTTGAAATAGAATTTTGCCTCACACAATTTCCTCTGATCATAGTTTACCCTCCCTAATCTCTTACAAGGTCCCATACCTCCTCACTTATAAACTCCATGATTTTATTTCTCTCTTTAGAAAACAAAGAAAGTAGTATAGCACTAATAGTCCTATTATAAATGTTTTATCTTGTTATTGGGTGTTCATTTTTTTCCCCTAAAAGTCATTTGTTCCATTCAATTAATGGTCAAAATCTAGTCCTTGAAATTTTGCCTTTGGGAGCAAATGTTCCAAAGAAATAGAAAGGACATTGAAAATTTCCCTAATAGAAGCAGGTATAGAGCACAAGTAGGTATTACAGTGCTTTGAGACTATTGTCACTAAAGGAATAAAAGAATTATTAGAAAGGCTGTGAATAGAATAGAAGAGAAGAGAAGATTATAGAAGAGAAGATTATAGAAGAGAAGAGATGGACATTGTATGGGAAAATGTCAGTAAACTGTTATATTTGGTAACATGGATTAAAAAAAAAAAAAAAAAAAAAAAAAAAAACTTGTGTTCAATAGACCAAGGATCTTAGAAAAGAGAATTATTTTTGGAACAGTGTTGAGAAATACTATCCTAATGAATTTTACAACAAAAACAAATGTTGTGAGATATACACTAAGACTGTCAATATTCTGAATTGAAGTGTAATTTGGGGAACATAAAAAAGGCTCTGAATAAGCTTTTAGCCAACAAAGCTCTCAGAGGAAGGAACAACTGCAAAGGAGAGATCGTAGCCACAGTGGGGCTGTGAAGTCCTCTCCTAAAGACTTTTGGAAAGATTAAACTAGTGACTCAGACATTTCCAATGGATGGGCTCTTCAGTGAGCCTTAATCAAATACCTTGGACATCACTTCCTTTAAATAACAGTAATTAACATAGTCTTGCAAACAACTTGGCAAGAATTCTTTTAAGCATCCAACAATGTTGTAATATTATGCCTTAAAGCACATTATTTTCAATTTTTATTGTAATTAAAGTATAACATCCCCCCCCCCATTCTTCCTTCTAAACTTTCCCCTATACCAATCCTCAATCTCCTTCAAATGTCTGGTCTCTTTTTAAATTAATTTTCATTGAATACATATGTGTATTTGAAGATATACATGTATTTTGAAATATAAACAATTGAGTCCACATAATGTTACCAGGGTGTGTGTGTGTGTGTGTGTGTGTGTGTGTGTGTGTGTGTGTGTGTTCAAGGCTGACTGTTTGGTACCAGAAAAGCACCTGGTGTGTTCCTCCCTTTGGAGGACCATCTCTCTCCTCCAGTCCTACTCCCAGTGTTAAGGACTTGTCTGATTTATTTTAACCTATTTTTCTAAGATTGGGACATTTTTTTGTGTGTTTTCTTCATGGAAGATTCAATAGTTTGATCTTCGAAAGAACAAGGATAAGTAACTTCAAATAATGATGACCACAATATGATAAAAACATTCAAGAGTCTAAAAGCCTAATTTAATTATGGAAAATTTCACATTATGGGGTGAAAGTTCTACATAAAACATCGATATTCATGAAGAAAACGTAAGGCTTAGTTAAGAAAAACATGAAAAAGCCCAACCCTAGCCCAACCCTCTCACTATTGTGTCTTCCTTTTTCCCATCTTAACAAAGGTGGCGATCCTGAGTGTTCCATAATATTG
Organism: Phodopus roborovskii; assembly: GCF_943737965.1. NCBI lineage: Eukaryota > Metazoa > Chordata > Mammalia > Rodentia > Cricetidae > Phodopus > Phodopus roborovskii. The sequence goes on along the minus strand of NW_026126511.1, from coordinate 12,235,859 downwards.
TTTTTGCTGCAGCTGTAGCCAATGTAATACTAAAAGGAGACTCAACGCCCCCACATGGAGCTTATTGCTGTAGGGAAAAGTAGGGGGTAGCCGGTGGCCAGCAGATGATGGGGGTGGAGAGGGAGGGAGGGAAGGAGAGAGCAAGAGAGAGAGAGAGATGGGGTGGGTGAGGGCGCTTGCTGAGCCCCATAAGGAGTGGACATACAGGCCATGTATGTCCTGCCCATCCTTAGGGGGGCAGGGTCAGCAGGATGGCAGTTTCCAACTTTGGGGATGGAGAATTGTAATGGATCCTTTCAGTTCCAAAGACTTTTTAATAATAAGAATTATTTTTTTAAAATCTTATAGTATAAGATATCCTGACTTTTAACTCTAATTCTAAAAAATCCTGTTGGATTTCATACTTGCAGCATAACAAGATTGCACATTATAAGTAAGGGAATGCAAATTGGTAGATTAAAAAGTTTTATAGGAAAAGTCATATTTATAGTAGATGGATGCAAAAATATAGCTTGGCCCAAGGGAGTTTTTGAAATTCTCCTTTCCAATATCTCATCAATATGGAAGTTTAATTTAACTATGAAAATGTGAGAGAAATGAGGGTAAATATTTCTAAGACTGTGTCAGCAAAGGCTGTTCTTCACTTCAGTCATGTGTGTGTGTGTGTGTGTGTGTGTGTGTGTGTGTGTGTGTGTGTGTAAGCGCACGCCTGACAGAGAGACAGGGGAGGGGAGAGAGAGAGAAAGAGAGAGAGAGAGAGAGAGCACAAGGGAGTATATCTTGTAGAACTCTGAACTGGTATTCTAAAGTAAGAGGTCTTCTCTCAGTGCCTTGATAAGCCCAGTTAGGAAGAGCACACATATATCTCCAGGGGAAAAAAGAAAAAAAAAAAAAAAAAAAAAAAAAAAAAGGAAGAAAGAAATGGCCTGCTAAAGCTCATAAATGTAGAGTTTTAACCTCTGAACCTCTGATAAATGCTTCTTTTTAACAATTTCTTGATAAGCTGGTCAGTGGAGGCACATGTCTTTAATCCCAACACTCAGTAGGCAGAGGCAGAAGCAGAAGGATCTTGGTGAGTTCTAGGCCAGCCTGGTCTGTAGAATGAGATTCAGGATTCAGCACAACCAGGGATACACAAAGAATCTGTGTCAACAAAGAAAGAAAGAAAAAAAGAAGGAAACGGAGAAACCTTTGATGAAAATTGAGTAACATCGTCAAATGTGATACCTTGCACCACAGAAACTCACTTTCTTTTTATTCCAGACAGCTTTCTATTCCTAATTCCCAGCATATTTGTGAAACCTGAACTGAGTAGCTTTGGACAAAATCTCTGCTTTCATTTTGTTCCTAATCTAATTCAAGATACTGACAATGAATGAACACATAGTTGTGTGATACTAACCCAAGAATTATTGCAATATAGTAAAGAGAACAGGGGATCTGATGCCCTCTTCTAACATCCACAAATACCAGGGATTCCCATTGTGTTCAAATGTACATGAAAAGACTACTTGAACACATAAAATAAATCTTTAAAAGAAACCAACGACTTTTAGGATCACATCTCGATAAAACACATAATGTTGGCTGGGGCTGGCACACTCATCTTTTCTGCATTATTCAAACAGTTCACATTTTAGTAAATTCACAAACTTCTTTGGGTTCATGCTTCATTTTCAACTCTTCAATAGAATCAAATATTACATTCATATCCCTTTACTGTGGTATATTGTACCACATTAATGATTTTCTTAAGCATGTTTTCATAACTAGTAACTAGTTTAGGGTTCAGTTCAAACTACCAATGTGTTTCCAAACACAAGAACTCAGCTTTATGACTGTCTCTTAGTTGTTATTTTTATTTATATTTCATATCTTCCCTGTTGAAGCTCTATTCTGATCTGATTGTAACATGTTTGCTTTGGCTAGCTTCCAATTTATATTTTTTAGTTCATTTACATCAATTGTTTCTTTCATAGGAAAGCATTTTATTTCATTTCATTTGAGTTACAGATGTGTATATTAGCTATGAGTTCAGAATTTGAAACCTTTGAATTGATAAAATAAACACAAATATTATATAACAAAATATTATGGAACAAAATTATTTTATAACAATGTTTATGAATGAGCAATAATATTTTTCCAAATATTTCTATAGTAATTGAGTCACTGGGAACAGTCCTTACATAAAAATTAAATTGCACAATGTGAAGGGAACTAGAATGCTTGACTATTGCTAGCCTCACAAACCACTATTTTATAATGTTTCATATTTTCCTGTTTATGTTAATAAAATTTACCCATGGATAATTACATGTATTTGTACGATGCATTCTGAATACTGGGCATTGAGTTGCAACTAGCACTTGACATTCAATTTCTACTAACTGGCATAAAGATTAATTTACTTTATCTCAAGAACTATTTGTTGTTCTTTTGACCCAGCTTTCTCATTCACCCAAAGATGATCACTGCTCCAAGTCAGCTGGAAGCAGTCTTGAGAACTCAATATCCCTATTCCCTATCCTGCCATGCCCAACCCTCCACCTTTATAATACTAAGAGGTGGGAAGGTTGGAACCCAGCAGTCTGCTGACCCTGCCCCCTGAAGATGGGCGGGACGCTCATGGCCATGTTATCTCTAAGTCACTTCAAGACTTACCCAGCTGCTCAGGCAACTCAGTTACACATGCACAAGTTTCCCTTTTAAAGCAAGCACACCTAGCCTGCCCCTCCTCTCCTTCTCCCTCTCCTCTCTGCTCCCCTCCCTCTCTTGCTCTTGCTCTGCTCCCCTCTCTCTCCTCACGCCCTCCTCTCTCTCCGCCCCTCCTCTCTCTCCGCCCCTCCTCTCTCTCCCTTTCTCTCCTCCCTACCAATAAACTCCTCATGGGCACTGAGTCTCGTGTTTGTGTTTCATAGGCAATAGTTGTGTCAAAACAACAACACTATTTGCTTACATATTTATTTTAATTTATATGTACATGTATATATCAATGCTGACATATGTTTATAATTCCTAAATTTCATTTCCGCTCATGTAACCCTGATCTCAGATTTGACATGAGGTTTACTCTCCATTTCTCTGTTCTTTCTGACTCAGGGTATGTCTACATAGAACACTTACATTGATTAAATGCATTTTCTTCAGTTTAGGTGATAGATTTATATAGCATTAAAATCCTCCTTCTCTCAAAATGATACTAATAAATCTAAAATATTGCAATAAAGTTAAATAACTCTTTATAATCCCTAAACATGGAACATTTTGAAGCCCTTACAAAATGCTTCAGTGCTTTCAAATTGCCTTGTGAAATGGGGAATGATTTAAAGGGACTGAAGCACTGGATTTCTTTTAAATATTTCAGCTTAGAATTGAATAAAAGTACATCTGAACAAGTAATACATTAACAATCTAACATATGATCCTGGAGAATAAGCAAATAATAAGAATGAACAGGTAATTCATACACACAAATGCATGTTATAACTCAAATACTCTTCAAAAATTAAGTTCAGAAAAATTCTTGATAGTTTCTTTTACCTATGAAATAAATCCATTACCAGCATGATTTATTTTTCTATTGTTTTGTGCACAAGAAAGATAATCTCTCTTTTTTTTCTGTGTGTGTGTGTGTGTGTGTGTTTTTTTTTTTTTTTTTTTTTTGATTTGTTTTGTGTTTTTTTTTTTTTTTTTTTTTTTTTGAGACAAGATTTCTCTGTTGAGCCTTGAGTGTCCTGATATTCTCTCTGTAGAGAAGGCTGGCATTCAACTCATGAAGATCCACCTGCCTATGCTTTCCAAGTGCTCGTATTAAAGTTCGGTGCCACCAGAGCCCAATGAAAGGTAATTTTTTGTTACACAGTAATGTATTAGAAAATTTGTTTCTTCAATTTTAAAGAAATGCTGATTTATTATCACACAATTATGAATGAAAGTAGTTATTTTGTAGCTCACTTAAAGTGAAAACTTTTAACATGATTTAGTTTTAAATGTGAAAATCAAATCTTAACCATAAAACAATAACAAATATTGTGTTCTGTTGTACAGGAAGTTTGGAAATAAATCAGTTTGAACGAGCTATAACTATCTACTTCAACTAAACCAAATTGACAGTGGTAACAAATAAATTTAATCATAGAACATAATTTTAGAGATTTTCATGCTCTGCACAGATTTTATAACAATAACATCAGTTCAAGTTTGCATTTTTCCACATTGCTTTGCATAGGCCAGTGTGAATTTTCAACAATCAAAGTGACTTGAATGAACTAAACATGTAAGATTTCAGATAATAGCACATAATTCACATCATTGGTTGTCTTTCACTCCTTTAACATTTTATTAAACCACTCTACATGAAATTACAAAAAAAAATATAGAGATGACAGATATCAATTATCCAATTTTAATAATGCAAATAATATGCCAAAGGATAAATGACAATATTAAAACAGAACACTAGCTTTGATAATGTGAAAATAGAAAACTTGCCTTCCCAGTGAGGATCTCTTATTACTCTTCTTCTCAAACAACATCTCTTTCGCTTGATGTCAAAGAACACCTTGCATACACTAAATGGTATATATAATGGTGACATTCTTAACAAATGGAATCATGTAATATCTAACTTTTTCATTTAATAAATTTTTTGAGATTTGTCCAGATATCTGTGTTATTACAGTATAATCTGTTATATTGTTGAGAAAAATTCATGGCATTAGTTGATGACCATAAATAGTTAATATTTGTAGTTTTCTACTTTGAGTCAATTATGAACAATGTTATATATCATATTAAGTTTTGTGTGACTATACATCTTTATATTATCTTAAGTCATATTTTTAATCTTAATAGTACTTACTAACATTATTTCCAGATTTAAATAGTTAATAATGAAGTTAAATTTCTTTTTTATTGCACAGATTCTGGCACACAGGTTTCCATATGGAACTTACAAAGGCCATGAGCATTGGTTATAATTGCCCATGATACCTCCTCTGCATTTCAAGATAAAAAGGGGGAAAATGGAGAGGTAGGACTACACTATAAATACAACACCAAGCATATCCATGTGGCACTTTTTCTCAACAACCAAATATATATATTTGAAAATCATGTTCTTACAGTTACCTAAGTGACTAGAAATTCTCAAGTCTTTCCATCTAAAAAAATTATTTCTTTTTGTCAATTGAAATTGTATATTTTACATTGAAGGACATGACCTCATAGTGTAATAATAGCAAATGTCACAAAAAGGGAAACTATCCTTTTTTAGATTGATATTCTGTACTTCAACCCACACACAGGTTAATATATTAATTTGGTTTAGGAAATCTCATTAAAATATATGAGGAAACTTTTGATAAATTGTAGATCCAATGGATAACCAGAAATGATGAATTGAGGTAAGAAAACAAGAAGAAATCAAAATCACAGGTACAGAACAAAAGTAACAATTACTTTGGGATTCTCAACAAACCTGGAATTAAATAATAGAGTTTGTTTTGAGCATGATAAGAAACTATTTTCCACCTAGCGTCTGGAACTTGCCAAATCACCAAGATGTGTGAAACAGAGTAAGAATTGCCAAATGTAAATGAAAAATAACTCCTGTAAATACCTTTTTAAAGGAGACAGAGGATACTCATCAGTATGCAACATGAATGTATGGAGAATGAATATAGATTTTGATTCTAGAAATAATTCTTCCTCGGTTATGATTGGTAAAGTTGTAGGAGAGAAACTGTGCAGAAGAATAAAGGATGGACTTACGTAAAAGTTCACCAGTAAATATGTTAGACTATCCAGCATGATGGATCCTGGTTAAAGTCTCAACTCTCAGAAGAGTAGAGTGAGGCAGGATGAGGTTGACATCAAAGCCTGCTGTAGCTACTTTCATGTTGAGGTATTGTCAGTTTGACACAGACTATAGTTATGAGATAGGAGAAAATTAATTTGAGAAAATACTCCCATCAGATTTCCTGTAGGCAGATATGCAAGACATTTTCTAGATTAAGTATTTTTGTGGGACAATCCAGTCTTTTAAGGTTGTGCCACCACTGAACTAAAGAGCTGGGTGTTATAAGAAAAGTGTGTTATTTAAGTTATGGGGAGATACTCAGGATTCCACCATAGTTTCTGTTCCTGTTGCTAATTCTAGGTTCTTGACATGTGTTCTTTGCCCCATTTTCTTTGATGATGGACAGACATGTGGAAAAGTAAGTGAAATAGACTACTTCTTTCCCAAGTAGTTTTTTTTTTTTTTTTTTTTTTTTTTTTTTTTTGTCTGAGTTCTTTATAACAGATGTGGAAAAATAACTAATACATCTATGTAACAAGATCTTGATTCAAACAAAACAAACTGCAGCCAGGAATATTATACATGCCCAAATGTTTGAAAACTAAGAATAATAAGCACATCACAGCCTCATAAATCTTAGGGAACATTTCAGAAGAGAGAGTGAAATGATTGCTAAGGGCCAGGGGAATATGCCTCTTTTTTTTCTAGTTTTAAATTTAATTCTAAGGCCATGAGAAGAGTTAATAAATAATCACATTATTTAATATTGTGAACTATATATTCAATTCATAACATGTTTTTTTCTCCAGTGATCATTTTAAAAAGAAATAAAATGATCCTTTTAATTGCTTTAATGTCATATGGTAAGTGCAAATATTAATATATTAATTTTAATTCCTTATGAGAATAAAATTGTAAACACAGGTTGACCAATTATTCATTTTATATTTTCAGGGGGACAGACATATCCTGGGATTGCCTAATTTTCCATTGACAAAACAGGATAAAGTAGCTTTTGTGTAATGATAACAGCATTAAAGTTCCTTCTTAATCATGATAATTTGGGATAAATTAGAAAGTCTTACCATGGGCAATAGTCTAGACACACACCCCTACGTATTCTTAATCAATGTGCAGGATCCCTTGCTGAGCAGGACTCATAAATGTGAGAGCTTTTAATAAGGACAAGGTCACCATATAAAGGCAAGGTTTTATTTTTTCATTATCATTTAATATTTTCTTTAATATGGGGAATTTTTCCATATACTGCAATGTATCATGACTGTCAATCCATGATAGGCCACATTAGAATTTATTTCATTTATACTTTTCTAATTATTTCTGGAATATTGACTCTGGTCAATAATATAGTTTTAATTGAAGTTTTGTACAAATTAATATAATTTAATTTTAGGATGTGATGTTAGTTTTTGATGTAAATGTCGCTGACTGGCTTCTCCTTTCACTTATTTGTAGCATTATTGTGGGGTAGTGCTTTTTGGAGTTCCTTTGATTCGTATTCTGCGTGGTTATACTGTACAACAGGCATTTGATGCTATTACTGTAGAGTTCAGTAAAGGGTCAAAGAAGCAAGCCTGAGAAGGGAGATCGGTATTGCAAATCCAGGTCAAGCATGAGAAAATTACTTACAGAAAATGGACTTCTCTTAGAGTCAGCTTTTGATAAAGCAAATGTTATGAAAAAGATATTTCCACTGATGCATATGCCTATAAAATCACTTAAGTTAAAAAAAATCAAATTAAACAGACCTTGCCCCCAAACAAACAGCAAATTAATCACTCGCTGAGCTCTTTTCAGGCAATTATGTTTATTCTTAGACAACTTCACCTATAATTCCATGTGACACATTGTGATTGATTACTCTGACACCCATCTTATCTTCATTACACCCCAAGCCACCATATGGACATGGTGAAGATAAGTCTCTTCTACATATCTATATTGTTCTTGTTTTCTATTCTGACCCAGTAAATGTGGACATAACTACGAACATGGCATTATTCACTGGAGTATAAGAGGCTTTGTGGTAAAATTTGGGTTCATGGTTGCACAAAATAACTCTTCCTTCCCTAGAACCCACAAATAGCAATAGTTCCTGAAGAAGGAAAATATTTTCCTTTCAACCATAAGGAACTGTTGACATCCCTGCTGTGTTCAGGCCCATTGCAGTCAATGCAGTTGCTGTGAATTCAAGATGGCAACAGCTCTCATGTATAGAAACACTGGTTTTCAGCTTTCTATTCCTGACCTCTTATACTAGTTCTGTCCCATATTCTGGAATGTCCTTGGAACCATAGAAATGGGTTTTACGTGTATTCTTTAGGGCTGAGCACATAACAGAAACAGTTGCCAGTTTATGTGTTGGAATTTGGATTTAACCTAGGACTTCATTGATCCTGGGAAAGCTCTCTACCATCTGAGCTGTATCTCACCTATGACGGATGATTTTCTTCTGCATACATACCTTGAAAATATTATGTGTTTGCTAAATACATTTATTAAACTCTAAAATCATTACAAATAGTTTCCAGATATGAAAACAAAACCAAAATTTCAAACCCCATGAGGATGAGTCCAAAAAGAACACCAAATTCTATACCATAGCACATATGCAGAAGGCAATGCTATGCTGTGTTTTGTTGATATCCCTGTGAACTCTGCTGTTTTCTCAAGGGAAACAGAGGAGTAGTGGATCTAATGAAGAAGGAGGTTAGTGGGGACTAGAAAGAGGGGAGTGAGAAAAAATGGAGGTCATGGTATATTGCATGAGAGAAATAAAAACATAAAAGAGAAGGAAAGGAAAACCACGTGAAAGAATGGAGAGAAGAGAAAATGGAGTGGTAAAAGAAAAAGTCACATTATTTAGTTAACACCTGTGGTTTTAATTATGTTTCAAGTCAGTAGTCACTTCATTCTAGTAAAAAAAAAAGAACAAAGAACAAAAAAAAACACCCTTAACTAAAGATATCCATGATTTGATATTTTCTCATGGAAAATAATGTCTCATACAATTTATTATAATCAGTGGTTTAGATAGTTAATGGACAAAAGCCTCATACATAAACCAGAAGATATTAATTTATAACTGCTCACAAAATGAAAATTAGAGAACTTCAATGGAGTATTTGTGGACATACCAACCACACTTATGGCAAGGTCCATGCCCATTACTATATGACCAACACAAAGCAAAGTTGAAGGGTTGATTTGATATATGTGGAGATTTTTTTTTCCCTCATATTGCTTTGTCTGGACATTTTATACCTTACTGTTTTGTTTCTATAATATAGTCTCTGGTTTCAGCTTACACAAGTGTAACCTCAATCTTTTCACTATATATTTGCACCATAAAGATGTTGACATAAGTTTTATAAAAAAAAAGTAACATGAAACCTGATAACAGATTTGACCATGGAGATAAGTATGATCAATTCCAAAATCAATGATAACAGGAGAACATTTATAAAAATAACATCATGTGAAGTTTAATGTAGATGAAGATATTGTGGAATAATCTGTTTGTGCATTATGAAGATGTGTCTTTGTCAAAATGGTTTCTTCTTTTTACAGTATCAGAATTTTTAAAATTTTATATATCAACCACATTTCCCCCTACCTCCCTTCTTTTAGATGCTCCCTACATCCCTGTCATCCCCCCAACCCCCATCCACTCTTCTGAAAGTGTAAAACCTCTCTTAGACTGTCAACTTAACATGGCATACTAAGTTGAGGCAGGAATAAGCCCATCTCTCTTGCATCAAGGCTGAGCAAAGCACCTTCTTATTGGTTTAATCAAAAGCTGAACGGTAGGATGGGAAGTATATATAGCTGCAGTAAATGAGCCTTGGTGAAATACTTAGATTAATAGGAATTGCATAAATTAACTAAAAACAGCTACCTATAAACAAGACTAAGCTATTGGTCAGGCATTCATAATTAACAAGAAGTCTGTGTGGTTATTTGGGAGCTGGCGCCCAGGACAGAAAATGTCAAACAAATGAAGATTCTTTAAATTGTGTGACTCTAACACTCTAAGTAATGGACTAATGAATCCCACACTGTTTCAGTCCAAATGCAACAATCACACTTTGGTAAACAAGCAGAACACATAAAGTTTAATCCTTAAGGTGTTTAAATAATTATATAATAAATGGAAAGAAAATATAATTCAAGATGTTTGAATGCATTATTATATAGTGTACATGATGACCTTCAGTGTGTGTTCTAGTACAAAAGTGTTTATGGATGATATCCTAATAGCCCATAATTTTTCCCTTGAATTTGCAGGCTCATTAATGCCAAATACAATTTTGACACTTGGTTCTTTTGACCAGTTGGTATTTTAACTCTGTTCACACTATCCTTATCTAGTAGTATGATTTACTTGAGTCTTTTAAGATTATCTAATGGTATCATTCACTCTGCTATGAAGGAGCAGCTTCTAGAACATTGACTCTGCTCTTCTTCAGTGTGATAACAGCTGAAATATTCTCCACTTAAGATTTTCAAATTATGAAAACTTGACCAAGAAAATTAGACAAGAGAAAAATGCAGTGGTTTATTTTGCATAGAAACTCATATGATTTCTGCAGCTATCAGAATCATTTAAAATAGAGAACATTCACCTATGAATATCTACAGTAATCATTTGCACAAAATATCCAATGTTAGAAGTATTATTTTTTCCACATATAATGAAGACATGACAGAACTAGATAATCTAGGTCATTTCAGGTAGATTCCAGATATCAACCCAGAATGGAATTTATTTATGTTACTTTTGGGGAATTTAATGCAACAAGTTTGAAAATGCAATGCTTTTTCTTTGAATATAGTGTTGCAGTAGTATGAATTCTATTATTCATGAACATTTCTGAAAGGACAAATTTGGAAATAACACATTTCAACTCTTCTATGTGGTCCTAAAATTAGCCCACTGCATTTCAGGAGCAGAGCAAAACTAAAAGATAAATACAGAGTTGGGATCAAATGAAATTGCTAACAATGCCTGTAATAAAAGACAAAATTACACTCAGGGTTTGGGGGGCTGGGAGGAGAAACACAGAGCAAAAGAGCTAAATTTAGAGGAGAAAGAAATAGCTAGATTACTGACCCAGTAGAACTGAACTCTAAATATATCCTTTCATTCACAATATAGAAATATGCAGTTAAAGGAATTGTAGCTCATTTGTCCTCTCTCATAGATTCTCCATAGGACAAAATGAATCTTCTTGATTACTTATAAAAATGACTTAAAGACAAAATGACCAGCTGAGATTACATATGGAAATTAATCATGTTAGTGGAACATTACATGGGTGGGATTATGGGATTAACAGTCTCAATATCACATTTTGGTTCTCATTATTATTGTTACTAGCAAATATCCAGTGTGCACTTTGTTTTAGTTACTGGATTGGGTTTTATATAGTATTTCAATCAGTGCACTGAAGATACATACACACACACACACACACACACACACACACACACACACACGTATATATGCAAGTGGAGAAATTTGGTTATTAAACACATAATTTCAGGAACTTTAATGCTGCATTCAGATCTCTGAAATGTGTTACCTTGGCTTAGAGTTGCATTCAGACCGATTATTATGTATTATATATTATTTATCTTTCTTGAACTTAAAGAGTTTTAGTGATAGACAGGAATAGCTCTCATACTCTCATGACCATAGGGCCAGTTCTGTTTGTCGTAGAAAGCTGGAGCATACTGGAAAGAGGCCCTTCACCTTGCCTTGGAAGGATAGCCTACCGTCTGAGGGAGGGAAGGAGCGGGCAAGCTGGTCCTGTGGACATCACACCAGTGCAACAGCACCTGCCCCTCCATTGTTCGCCATGTTGTTGCATGGCTGTGGGAAATATGTCCTCCTCCCAACCTCTTCCTGTCTGTGGCAAGTGGGAGAGTCAATCTCGGGAGCTTGGAAATGGAAGAACTGTTCATGTCTGCCACCAACTGCAGCAATTGGGCCATCAGCCTGAGCGAAACGGCAGAGCTAGTTCTGGTGGTATAAATGCAGGAGAGCTGGGTCCTAGGATGTGAGAATCAAGAGCACTGGCTCTGCTCCTTGCTTCCTGCTGCACTGGGTGAGCTAGCTGGGACAGTGATGGAGAGCTGGCCCTAGGTGATGTGGGAAAGCTGGCATGCTGGCAAGCTGACTAACCCAGCTACCATCCAAGCCTAGAACCAGACCTATGAGTTAGTCTACCCCAATAGCCATCTAATGTATGAACTGCTGGTGTATGGGCAGGGGCTGGATCTTCACAAACAAACCTAACAAGATCGCCATAGCACAGGGCAAAACAACATATCCAGAAGGAGTCCCAGCTAGTGTCCAGTACTGACATAGTTGCATAAGCCCAGTAGCAGAAACCAGAGACCTTCAGCCAGACTAATGATCCATTACAATGGACACTAACAGATAAAGTTGTACAGGCTAAGGGATATACCGTGTGATTCGCTGGGCCATATTACAGCTGCCATACTGAGAACTCTTGTTTCTTTTTTGTTTTGGGTTTTGTCTATAATTTGATATTTGTTTTGTTTTCCTGGTGGTGACAAAGGCAGAAGGCAGAGATATGAGGGACTGGGATACATGATGTGACATCCACAAAGAACCAATAAAAACTTAATGAATTTTAGTGGTAATATTTTACTCACAGAAGAGAATAGAACATGAAAAAAATCTACAAACAACAACAAAAACCAAACTTTCCAAAACTTAGTGCTGACTCATAACCAACACAGGCTCTTACAAACTAAAAATAATTTTGAATTCTCAGTCTGAGTATGAAACAGATACTATTACATAGCTGAACATAATCCATTTTATATTTGTGAGAAAATGAATTATTTAATTCTGTGATGTATCTAGTTTCTTACACTAGTTTTGAATTGAAATGGCCAAACAGGTTGTTAAGCTGTACCCTATGGTACAAGAGCTCTTTTAATTAAATGTTCAAATGCAAAGTTTTACATCTTGAACTTATTGTAGATATAATAAATCATATTTCAAGCTATATCCCTGGAGGCATTATGAGACTTACCACTTTTATAAAGCTCCCAAAGTTGTGATATTATTCTTGTCATATATTTATATAATTAGTATCCTGTATAAATGACAAATACTGATGCATCTTTTAGAATGTTAAATTAATAAAAATAATATGGATGACCTGCTTATCATGTTCTGGTTCAAATAAAGTCAAATACTACCAATGGATCTGAATCAACTGATGCTGATTAATGTCTATTGTTTGGAGAACTGAGACCACCATAAGCTTTTGAATAGCACAGAAATACTATGTGCTTTACCATGTTTTTATGTGAGTACAAATACTATTCTGTAGTTCACTGTTACCTTGAAAGGATTTTCCACATTTACCCCAATCAGGTAACTTATAGTGAGTGTGTGTGTGTGTGTGTGTGTGTGTGTGTGTGTGTGTGTGTGAGTCTGTGTCTGTGTGTGTGTGTCTGTGTGTGTGTGTGTGTCTGTGTCTGTCTCTCTCTCTCTCTCTCTCTCTCTCTCTCTGTGTGTGTGTGTGTGGTGATGGGGATGCTTGGAAAATATTTAATAGATATTAATTACATTTGGTATCTTCAGAATGTCTGAGAAGGGAGTTCTACATCTATGGGGGACTCATGTGCATTCCATGATTTTATTAAAACCCTGCTTTATCCCAGAACTCAACTCGCTGGGGATGCAAAAGTCACTCCAGGCAGGGAAATAGGCAGTCTAACTACAGATATTCACCTTTTCCTCAGTTTCCCAAGTTCAAGCTCCAATGCTGAACCCCGCTCTGCAGCAAACTCCTAAGATGTTTCAACAAATTTAAATCAATAAATTCAATCTACCACATAAGTAAACTGAAACATGAAAAACATTATAAACTCATTAGAAGCAGAAAAGGCCTTTGACAAAATTCAACACTTGTTCATGATCAAATTTATGGACAGATTAGGGATACAAGGAACATACCCCAACCTGATAGTCAGTTTACAGCATGTCCATAGATAACATTACCTTAAATGGAGAGGAACTCAAAACTATTTTGGTAATATCGGGGACGAGACAAGGTTGTCCACTCTTTTAATATGTTATCAAAATAGTAATTGAATTCTTAACTGAAAAAGACAAAGATCAACAGACACAAGTTGTAACTGAAGAATTTGAAGTAACTTTATTTGTAAATGATATTATAGTATACAAAAGCAACCTTTAAATTTCTACTGGAAAACTCCTACACCTGATAAACATTTTCAGCAAAGTCGCCGGAAGTAAATTGACTAAAAATATAAGTAGCCCTTCTATATAGAAGAGCCAAAAAGATTGAGAGAGAAGTGATGTAAACATTAACTTCCACAAAAGACTCAAATAGTATAAAATATCTTGGGGTATCTCTAAACAAGCAATCAAAAGACCTGTATTATAAGAACTTCATGTAATTGAATAAAGAAATTGAAAAATATATCAGAAGATGAAAAGATACATACCTCCATGGTCATGTAAGATTAATACAGAGAAAGTGCCCAACTTATCAATAGAAATATACAGTTCAATGCAATTTTCATCATAATTCCAACACAATTATTCATAGATCTTAAAAGGAAAATTCTCTGCTTCATATGTTTGCAAACACAAACATACAGGCTAGATAAAACAATACTGTGTGATAAAAGTACTATTGGTGTTATCACTTTCTCTGATCTCAAGATATACTGAAGAAATACATTTTAAAAAAAAACAACAAATTTGTCCAATCAGAGTTCAGGGAAACTTCTGCAGAAGATGATGCAGTCAGAGTGTAAGAGTCAGAGTGGATGGAGAATACCAAGAAAAAACGGCATATAAGGCAATTTGAGAAAACCCAATATTTAGTAATAATGATTGCATGAAGCACACACAAGGCATATAGGGGTTTGCACCAGGCCCTTTGCATATAGACTATGGCTTCTAATTTAGTGGTTTTATGGGATTTCTAAGCATATGAACAAGCATGTCTCTCATTTTTCTGCCTTTACCTGGGCTCTTTTTTCTTTGTTGGTTTGTCATGCTCAACCTTGAAGTGATATATTTTGTTTTTTGATATTATAGTATGGATTTTTTTTTGTCTTAGAAGCCTGTTCTTATGATAAACAAAAGGTGAGGGGACCTAGATGGGAGGGCAGGTAGGAAAGAACTGGAAGGACAAAAGGGAAACACACACACACACAAACTATACATACATACATACATATACATGGCAATATTTCTGCTGTTTTTATTTTGTGAAATAATTTGAGGAGTTCAGGATTTGACTATACTTTGAATGTCTGGTAGGAATCTGAGTTAAAATCATCTAGCCCTGCTTTTTTGTTTGTTTGTTTGTTTGTTTGTGTTTTTGTTGTTGTTTTTAGGTTTTGAATTAACAAGCAAATATATAAATAAAACTAAAGTAAAATGTAACCATATCACACCACACACACAAACACAAAGAATATATGTTGTTGCTATATTTTATAATCCCTATATTAAATTGAACCTTTATTTTTTCTTTCCTACTCAGAGTATTTGACATGATTTTAAATAATTTAATATCTCATGAATACCCATATACCAAGTAAACAAAATGATAAAAACTTCAAAAAAAAACCCACTAAATTGAAGCTACAAATAAATATAATGTGGTACTATTTAGGGATTGGTTTCCAATGATTTGGGAAATTTACTATTTTTAAAAAAATAATAGTTGAATAAGGAACACTTTTAATAAATTGTAGTTGCTACAAGTGTAAATTGTGAGTAGAATCCTCAAATTTAGCATATTATACCTGTAAAAGCATAATGGCATATGATATAAAATTAGATCTCTAAAATGAAGTGTGTAAAGAAAAATCACACTGGACACAATTTATCATTAGATAGATAAGGGCTATGTAGATAGATAGACAGACGGATAGAATGATAGGTAGACAGACAGATAAGTTACAATGGTAAAATTTGTATTTGAAGCATATATAGCCATTTTTCCAGATCCTGTCAAACAGGAAAAGTCCTGGGAGATACAGTGCAAATGTTTATGGCTGAGCTCTGCATCTGCTTTTGAGAGATACTTCTCAGAAGAAGGACACCTTCCATGATAGATGCCTGGAGAAAAGAGACAGACTGTGAAATAACTTTGGTTTTGCCCCCCCCCCTTTAAGACATATTGGCCTAACACTTACAAATATGTGGCCCCTGTATCACTTGTCCTAGTAAAAAAGGGATTGAAGCATCACTTTTTTTGTTTATTAAAACAATTTAATTATAGTCATCCATTTTTATGGATCCAAATTATATTATAATAGGTAAAATTCTATAGTAAAAGAACCCTCAGAAGACAATCAGTAATTATTGGATCCACTACTACCTACTTCCCTATACATGCACACACACACACACACACACACACACACACACACACACACACACAGAGTAATTCATACTTGGTTCTGCTAGAGCCTAAAGATTGATGTCTGAGCAAGGTTAAGCATCCTGCCAGCCGAGTTACCCTGAAATCATTCAATGAATCTACAGGCCTGCAGTGGAAAAGCAAAACATGAAACAAACAAATAAATATATGAACAAAATTGAAGACATTTCAATCATGGATCTATGATAGTTTCTTTGTATGTTTAAAAAACAAAACGTAAAAGAAAGAAAAAAGAAAATGTCAGAGTCCTAGATATAGAACAAAAGATTTGCCCATAATTATTGCCAGTTTCTGTGTTGTAATAGCTGCTTTAAGGATGTGTTGTACAATAATTGGTTTGGCACTGTGGTGGCTGGTTTTATGTCAACTTGACACAAGATCAAGTCATTGGGGAAGAGAG
Source organism: Phodopus roborovskii (assembly GCF_943737965.1). Taxonomy (NCBI): domain Eukaryota; kingdom Metazoa; phylum Chordata; class Mammalia; order Rodentia; family Cricetidae; genus Phodopus; species Phodopus roborovskii. Next base: position 12,219,160 of record NW_026126511.1, on the reverse strand, counting down.
CCTAAATTGAGAAAATGACTCAATAAGATTGGAATATTGGCAGGCTTCTAGGTTATTTTCTTAATTAATGATTAATGTGGGGGTGTAGCCCATTGTGTTTGGGGCCACCTTTGGAAAAGTAATCCTGAGTAATATGAGAAAGCAGGCTGAGCAAGCCATGAGGAGCAAATCAGTAAGCAGTGTTTCTCTGGCTTCTGCATTATCTGCATTAGCTCCTCCTTCCTCCGGGATCCTGCCCTGCTTGAGTTCCTGTCCTAACTTCTTTTGATGATGAACTGTGATGTGAAAGTGTAAGCCAGGGAATATAAATTCCCTCTCAAAAAAAAAAAAAAAAAAAAAAAAAAAAAAAAACGCAAACAAACAAACAAAAAAGATGTTTATTAAAATCTGGCTGCATGGGGACAGGAACATGGGTTGAAATCTTCTCTAAACTACCATGTATTCCTCCATAATGTCAAGGTTTTGGAAACAAAGAATTTCCAGGGACAAACTCTGAAAAAGAAGCACTGAGAGTCACAAGAGGATGTTCTAATTGACCACGATGATTGCTAATCACTGGTTTCTTTTCCACCCTGGATCACTAACAACTAAGCTCATAGATGTCAGACTTGTATCTTCTGAGTGACAGAAAATCCCCCAAGGTCTCAGCACTTTAACAGAAGTGAAATGATCATCCTTCACAAGTGAGACCAATTTCTATCTCGTGGCATTTGTGAGCTTTGAAGCTGAATGGGGCAAAGAACTAGAAAGTTAATACTGGATCTCTGAAGAGCAGAAATGAATTTACCTTAGTCAATGTTAGCTAAGAGATCAGCAGACTGTCTACTGGAAAACATGAAGAAAATCTCTTATAAAAGGGAAAGATTTGAGTCAAGCTAAGCCCGAGGAATGTTGTGTCTTTATGAGCTACACAGAATAAGAAAGATAAGGAAGATCCTTTTAATCTTTTTTTTATTTTTTCACATAGGGGATATTGAGAGCATGCATTTTTCTCATGCATCTTATATTGAAGAGAAATTTTTAATGTACATATTTCATACCATTTTTTTCTGAGACCATTGCTCCTGAAACACACTTCAAATAAGATCATGTTTTCAGAGCTATCTTTTATATTCCATGTAGCTGACAATATCAGAGACAAACAGATATAGTGGATAAGCACATGGGTTCTACAGAATGACTGAAGCATTCCATTGTTATTAGGATTCATACTGTTACTTTAAAAAGGCTGTTCGGTAGAAACAGATAATGTAGTTCAGGTTATGGTTTATATATCAAGTGCCCCATAAAGACTCGTGTATTGAGTATCCCTCACCCAGCTGCTGACACTGAAAAGGGGTGACTGTATTATGTGACTAATCACAAACCAAGCCATGGATTAATCTTTAAGAAGTAATAATTGTGTTTATAGTTTGATGTGTTATATTCTAATAGGTACTGTATGAAGGAATTCGGTCATTGGGGATAAGTGAAGGCCTTCCTCTGCTTAATTTCACATCCCATCTCTCTCACTCCCCATATTTCCTCTCTCCCAACCTCTTTTCCTGATTTCTCCCTTCTCCTCTACTAGGCTAAATTTAAACAATTAAATCTATGAGACAATTAAAGTTTTTATTTTCTTATTTTCAAACTAAAAATCAGAGCAACTGTAGAAAGGCTACCTTAAATGCCCTTCCGTGATAATGAGATTGATGACTGACTTATCTGCCATCCTAGAGCCCTCATCTAGAAGCTGATGGAAACAGAAGCAGACACCCACAGCTAAACACTGAGCGGAACTCCTGGAATCCAGCTGCAGAGAGGGAGGAGTAATAAGAAAATGGGGACAAGACCAGGCTACAGAAACCCACAGAGACAGCTGACCTGAACAAGCAGGAGCTAATGGACCCCCAGACTGATAGCTTGGAAACCAGCTTTGAACCGACTCAGACCCCCTGAACATGGGGTTAGAAAGCCTGAGAAGTCTAAGGGACCTCTAACAGTGGAACCAGGATGTATCCCTGGTGCACAAAAGGACTTTGGGAGCACATTCCCCATGGAGGGATACTCCCTTAACCAAGAGGCAGGAGGGAGGGCCTAGTCCCTACTCCAAATGACTTGACCGATTTTGTTGACCACTCCTGGAAGGCATCACCCTCCCTGTGGAGTGGGAGGGCATGGGGGGGAGGAAGAGATGGAGGGAGAGACAGAAGGAGGGAAAAGGAAATGGAATTGATATGTAAAATAAGAAAAAAATTAAAAATTAAACACATAAAAATGCTAATTTTGCCCAAAAAAAATTGGAAGTTGGCTAATCCATTTTAAATAATTTTCCCCAAATAGGTAAATAACCTTTTCTCGCAAATCTTACAAACCAAGTGTTCAAGACCATCCTTTCTTCTGGCGCTACTTCACCAAAGTGCTTTAATGGAAGGGTAGGCACATTATCTATGGACTTTGCTGTTTTAAAGAAGACAGCACAATGATCAGCTTTCTATTATTTACCAGTCACGTTTTTTGACATGCTGGAATAGAGTCAGTACACACAGTATCTATGGATGAAGTAAAAGCTCAGATGTCACTTCCAGTGTGGATTTTTGTCCATGCATAGGCTGAATTTTTCAGTCTAACATGATTTGGGGAAATTAAAGTTATATCTTTGATTATGTGTCTCACTATAAATTATTACACAATTGTACAAAATCAATGAGGTACTCAAAATGGTTAGAATAAAACAATGTAACAAAAATTCCCCAAGTTTCCCAGGAAGGGGACTATGGCCAGCAAAACAATGATAGGAGTCCACACCAAAAAAACTGGGATAGTATATTACACTGAGTCCTAACATAATCCATTATCTTATGCTAACTCATTTTCATAGAGCCTTTCCTTTCACATTTGAACTATGGAGTTCAATACATATATTAGACTATATATATATATATATATATATATATATATATATATTAAAATTGAGGATACATAGTAGTACAAAAGATATATTTATATACATTGGGAATAACTCAGAAATTTGGCATTCATATGTGCGAATGATTCCTCAGGAGACTTGTATAAACAATAAATAGTAAAATAAATTCCATATAGAGACATACAAGCTCCTCCACAGAAGGGTAAAGGTACAAGATCTCCTGAGCATATTTGAAGCAGGGGGAGCAGTGAGTGGACAGGGAGTTAGAAGAAAGAGAAGGGGTAAAGAATATGGGATAGGAGAACATGAGAGACCAGGAAGATTGAGATGGGGGAGGAATAGAGGAGAGCAAGAAAAGAGATACCATAATAGAGGGAGCCATTATAGGTTTGAAGATAAAATGGCACTAGGGAAAAGTTCAGAGACTCCAACTAAATCTGAGCAATTATGGAGGGGCTACCTTAAATGCCCTTCCCTGATAATGTGATTGATAATTACCTTATATGCCATCCTAGAGCATTCATCTTGTAGCTGATGGAAGCAGAAGCAGACACCCACAGTTAAACACTGAGGTGAACTCCTGGAATTCAGTTGGAGTGATGAGCAAAGGGGTCAAAATCAGGCTGCAGAAACCCACAGAGACAGCTGATGTGGAAAAGGGGAAGCTCACGGACCCCCAGACTGATAGCTGGGAAACCAGCATTGGATCAACATAGAATCCCTGTATGTGGGTCTTAGTTAGAAAGCCTGGGCAGTGGAACCAAGGTGTATCCTTGATGCACGAAAGGACTTCAGGAGCACATTGCCCATGGAGGGATACTTCCTTAGCCTAGAGACTGGGCTGGGGAGGGGGTGTTGGCTAGGCTCTGCCCAACATGACTTGATAGATTTTGATGATTCCTCCTGGAAGGAAGGCCTCACCATTCCTGGGGAGTAGATGGAGAAAGGAATGGAAGGGGTTGGGGGGCATGGCAGGATGGGATGGAGAAGGAACTGGGATCAATACATGAAAAAGGAAACAACAACAATAATAAATAAAAGAGAAAAAAGAAAAATAATTGCTTTCCAGCTTTGAGGAGAGCTGGTGACCTTTCCTTAATCTAGTAAACTCCAAGGAAAAACTGTGTTATGCTATTCTGCCAGTCTATCTTAGTTAATTCTGGCTATTATCACTACTGAATCGCTTAAACAATACACACTCATTTATTACCATTTTAATGGCAAAAATGCAAAATCAAAGAGCTAACAGAGTTACCTCTTGGTAAGACCCTTCTTCGCATATATTCAACTGCTCTCACCATGCATCCTTGCCTGATAGAGAAAGCAGCTCTTCTACATACACATTTCTAGTAATGGAAAGCATGATATAAATGATTCAACATATGAATCTCCTGAAAACACAAATTTGGTGGAATGTATAATCATGCCTTTATTATGTCCTCAGAACTATAAATGTCAATATGTTTAATTGAAGAATTATTTACCTCCCGTTTACAAATATTGCAGAGCTACGTAACATCTTCAAGTACAAAATACATTTTCTTATGTTATAATAAAAAAAATATGAATTACCATAAATTGGTGTCTATCTCAACTGTTTTCAGAGACTTCATCTAGCAACTTGTGGAAAAATGCAGAGTCCAAACTGCATGACAAACATTAGACAGACCTTAGGAAACCCGGCTGACAAGAGGGGGGGAAGGGTTATGCAGAGTCAAAGGGGTCAAGAACACAAGAACATGGCCCACAGCATCAAGTAATCTGGGCTCATACAGACACACAGACTCACAGAGACTTACCCGACACACAAGGAGTCTGCCTGGGACTAGGCACTGTGCACATATGTTATAGTTGTGTATCTTAGTCTTCTTGTGGAACTCCTAACAGTGAAAGCAACGTCTCTGTCAGGCTCTTTTGTTGGCTTTGCGACCCTTATCATCATACTGGGTCACCTGGCCTACCCCTCAACTTGTTATGTCATGTATGGTTGCTATCCATGGGAAGTCTTCCCTTCTCTGAGTAGAAGCAGAGGAGGAGTACATGGCAGGGGGGCAGAGGGGAGGTGGAGAAAGGGACTAACAGGAAGGCAATGAGTAAATACTACTGTCAGATTGTAAAAAAAGTAACTAAATAAATTAAATTAAACAAAAAAATTGTATTAGTGTTGCAAAAAAAAAGGAACAGAGGAAAAAAACTATATATGTCGCTGTGGCTTAAAAGTATTATAAATTCAATTAGAAATATAAACACTAATTTAGTTATGAGAAAATATTTCTAAAAAAGCATTCAATTTGGTTTTAGGACAAAAGAAATTATCCCAACATTGAAGTGGAAGTCTAAAATTAGCATAGGTAGTGATTGAGTCTATTAAAATGTTCATCATATTTCCTTTTGCTTTTTTAAAGTTTCTCTGCATTTATTGGGACTTTTACTTTGTAAAGAATTATTAAGCAGAGGTCTCCGGTCCTATTCTCCACTTACGGAAGATCAAAGTTGATACGGCCCGGGGAGATTAGGTGGTGTGTCTCTAGGTGGGTGGGAGTCTGCTGGCCCAAGACCAACAGGAATCCATTGCCTTCCTCCACGAGGTGGGCAGTGTTAGAGCAGGCAGCACTGTGGCAGTAGCCGAGAATGTTTACACCACAAGACTCAATCTACAGAGAGGGTGGGTCTTCCTACCACCCAATTGGACGTTGATGTTTCCCAGGCTGGAGGCCCAGCGTGGAAGAAAGGAAGGAAGCAAGGGGAGGGGCTTTCTATGATGTTTGGAAACCAAGCTTTCCCGCGCTTCTCTCCACTGTCTCTGCTCCAAATCACAACAACCTCATGACCAGACTCACATCACGATGGCCCTGTCCATCCTGCCCTCATTTAGTTTCTCAATGTTATTTACTCAGTTATAAATTAACCACATTTGGGGAGGTGGTTCAGTTTCTTTTTCTCTCCCCGCCCCCCTTTCAACTTTTTTTTTTCCCCCAACTTCTTTGGCTATGTTGTGTTTACCTGTGATCTGCTTGCTTATTCTAGCTTATAAAAAACAGAAGTTCTCTCTTTGTGGTCAATGGTGCCATGCTTAGGAGAGGGCCATTCAGAGGCAGAAGCAGAGACTAGCATTGAATCGCCGCGAGGAAAGGAACACCTGGAACCTGACCAGGCAAGAGAAGTTCCTCCCTGGGGCCTCTGGAGGAATGGAAGGACTGCCGGCCGACAGCTTGCCTTTGGACTTCTGCCTTCCAGAACTGTGAGAATAAATCGTTCTGGTCTTAAAAAAAAAAAAAAAAAAAAAAAATTAATGTATAATTGTTAATTGATCTAATGGTTTATTCCTCACAGAACTGTATTTTCATGAAAATTAAGCATAAGACTGACAAATGAGAATATTTTGTTTATGAAATATACTTAAGCAAAGTGTACTCAGAGCCTCCAGAACTTGTTTACTTAAGTGTAAAACACCAACATGTGATGATAATTATAAACCGTTAGTAATGTAGGGTTTTAAATCATTCTTCTCTCAGAATTTTGAGGTGATTATATTCAGCAGTATTCATCAGAAATTAAAGCTGATTATGTATGCACTCAAATAATTTATAAGTTCACTTTACCAAAACTAGCTTCTATTTTCCCATAAACTTTAGGTACGGCTCTGTCCTTCCAATAGTATGTGTTGTCATCAGGAATAGCACTTACCTTCAATTTCTGAAAGGCAACCAAGTTCAACAGTAACTGCTGATATTTTTTGGGGGGTTACTTGATTCCTGATTCTGGAATTTTGTTATATAGCCCATGGCTCTTGTGAAGTATATAATAGTGCTTATGATGATAATCATGATAGTTAAGCTTCCTGGGAAGTTATCAGTCATGAAAGCCATGAACTACAGGAGATTAAAACAGGTATCACTGGTAAAGTAGGTGAGTAGATATTTGTTAACATTTATGTGTTCCTCTTAAAAGTTACAAGTTCTTCATGAAAGTTACATTCACCAAGCAAAACCAAGGAACTCAAGGCAGAAACCCAGAGGCTTCTAACTGAAGCAAAGAACACACAAGAATGGTACTTACTGGCTCCTTTTCCATTGCTTAGTCAGCTACCTTATTTATCTGTAGGGATATCACTGTCCATAGTGGTCCAGGTCCTGCTAAATCAACTAGCCATTAACAAAATGTCTCATAGGCATGGTCATTAAGTAACAGAAACACAGAAATTCTTCAGTAAAATTTGTATTTCAACATGTTGACACATTAAGTTGACACATGAAGCTGACCTTTACAGAGGAAAAGATAAAAAGCAAAGAAAGCAGAGATGCTGAGTGTGACTCTTCTGTTATCTGAGACTGGAGATGGTTAACCACAAATCCACATAAAATACCCTCATCTTCCCCCACACAACATGGATTTCATATCCCAAGTAACAAGATCATACTAGAGGGTAGAATTCATAAGTAGATTGTCTTATCTTACGTGAAAACAAAAGAAAAAATGTCCTATGATGGTCACATGTCTGCACTTGAATCCTGTCCTGACAATATTATAAGTCATAGGATTTGGGACACAGAAAGGGGATGAGATGGGGTTTGGGAGGGTAAAGGGGAGGAGAGGAGGGTGAGGGAACTGGGATTGAAATGTAAAACAAGCTTGTTTCAAATGTAAATAAAAATATTATCATTTAAAAAAGAATACAAACAATTCTATTGTACTTGCAGAAGTCTTCTGCTTCCAGGAATTTTAGAAATAAATGAAGCTAATCTGGAGGAAGGTGATGCTGGGAATAGGAAATATCTACTGTATTTCTAAAGATGTCTTTCTCCCTGGTGTGTCTGTATGCAAGTGCTGCTTTTGGCTTATACCTTGCCTGAATGGGGTGATTTGAACTTTCATGTGCAATCTTCCCTTTAGGCATAATAATACCATTATTTTATATCAAAAAGTGTCACAGGATTTGTGATGGTTGGAATTGCCACTTCTAATTTCAAATTAGAGAAAGACAATTCCAACACACTAGCAACTAAAAGAAGTAAAATTTCCTGAGTAATGGGTCTCTGGGACCTTCAGCCTATTGACCAGCCCTGTGTATTCACACCTTCGCCTTTAGGAGCAGGGATTTTCAGAGTTTCATATTGCTCTCTTCACTTTAGAAGTTATTGATTTACAACTTTTAATTTCTATGAAGACAATATTACTTAATTCTTGCTCAGGTCTTTGAAGCCACAGGCTATTGCTCAAATCATTTTGGTACCCAGTCAGTTTCTTTGTCTTTTTTTTTTTTTTTTTTTTTCTTTCTTTCTTTCTTTTTCTAGTGTGGCATTATTACATATCACACATCTCCCTGTTCAACACATTTCCCTCAAGGGTCTCAATACTTCCAAATAACTAATGATTTCAGCTCGGGTTATTTAAATTTTCCTCTAGAAGCCTATGTTTAAAAACATAATCCAGGCGTTTTCCATATGTGCTGATGAAAATGATCACTAAAGCAAGGTGAGTTTATTAAAAACAGCAAGATCTGCAGCATGGAAGAAAGAGGCCAACAGTGGGGAGCACTGCAAAATTGAAACTACAGCTTAACCAAGCAGCGTTGTCAAAATCCAGTGATTTCTGCCTTGCAGCTCCATGTGTGAAATTAAGGAGGCCAAGGTGAAAAATGTGATTTCTGGGGTCTAGAGACGGAAAGAGGCAGAGTAGTTCCTAGCTAGAGGAAATTAGCTCCGTTCAACAGGGTCTGCATGTGGTTACAGTGGGCGGCAGGAGCATGAAAGGAGGGAACCTAGAGAAGATTAAGAAGATCCATCATTCCTGTATTCACAGTGCCTTGTGTTGGGGCAGCATGAATACAGTTAGTCAAACTCAAGGCAGAGGGCAACTACTTCTGAAACTTCCAGCTTTCAAAACTTCCAGCTTCTATTACAAATATATGCTGGCGATTTTAGAACCCTGAAACTGTTTTGAGGATATCAATTCTAGGTCTTCAGTGACACTTCAAATCAGAAGAAATAAGAGATCCTAAGGCTGACAGACAAGGACAGGATTAGATGTGGTAGAAATTTGTCTTTAAATGACTCAGTCTACTCACCATTTTCAATGTGCTGCAATTGTATAACATCTGAACTATCATACACACACACACACACACACACACATATACACATATACACACACACACATATATATGCAAAACCTGGAAGTGGTGTGACTTATTTTTTTAAAAAACCGAAGACTCTTTTTATTTAAAAAAGAAAAGAGCAAAAAACAAAGTATCAGGGCATTAATACTTGAAAATAAGATACAGAATTCCAAGTGGAGACTGATATATATAGAGCATCCAATTCTAACATGTATTTTTGGCCAAATTAATTGATGCCATGTGTGTGATTATGTAACCTGCCTTCCCTACTTCACACCCCAAAACTGGATGAAATAATGCTCAGATCAGTTGTGAAATAATGATCAAAGAATCTACAAATGGACTAAATTTCTAGCATTCCACAGATATATACATGTAGATATGTTCTTTTCTTTTTCTAGAATCTTTTTTCCTTATTTTACATATCCCACTTCCCTCTCCCTCCCTCACAAAACCCCAACCACCTTCCCATCCCATTCCCCCCAACTCCATAGGGAAGATGGTGCCTTCCAGGAGGGGTCAACAAAATCGGTCAAGTCATTTGGAGTAGGGACTAGGCCCTCCCACCTGCCTCTAGGTTAAGGGAATATCCCTCCATGGAGAATGTGCTCCCAAAGTCCTTTCATTCACCAGGGATACATCATGGTTCCACTGTCCAAGGTCCCTTAGACTGCCTAGGCCTTCTAACTGCCCAGACCCATGTCCATGTGGTCTGAGTCAGTCCAATGCTGGATTTCCAGCGATCAATCTGGGGACCCATTAGCTCCTCCTTGTTAAGATCAGCTGTCTCTGTGGGTTTCTGTAGTCTGGTCTTGTCCCCCTCTCTGCATCTGGATTCCTGTTCTGCTCAGTGTTTAGCCGCGACTGTCTGCTTCTGTTTCTATCAGCTACTAGATGAGGGCTCTATGATGATGGATAAATTAGTCAACCAATCTCATTCTCAGGGAAGGGCCTTTATGGCAGCCTTTCCATGGTTGCTCAAATTGTTAGTTGGGGTCAGTCTTGTAGGTCTCTGGACATTCCTCTAGAGTGAGTTTCCTCTTCAATCCTATAATGGCTCCCCCTTTTATGGTATCTCTCTCTCTCTCTGTCTCTCTCTCTTCCTTTTTTCTCTCATATATTCCTTCCCTGACTCAATCTTCCTAGTACCATGTGCTTTCCATTCCTCACCTTCTCTTTCTCCTAGCTCCCTCTCCACTCACTGCCCCCCACTCCCAATATTTTAAGAAAAATGCTTCCACATCAGTTAAGTCAATCAAGACGATCTTTCACATTCATGCCCACAACCCAAAGTGAAAAAGAAAATCCTTCACTGTGACTATCCTAACAGGTAAACATTGGGTTCTGTGCAATGGTAATTAAAATAGCCATCAAAACAACCCATAAAAAGAAACATAAATGAATACGATTATTTATTTAAAATATTATCCAGTATTTTAATCAATAAAAGCATTATTTATTTAGCTTTGGGGCTTCTCTTTTCTGCATCCCAGTGTTTCTAGAAATCTTATGTTAAAATACTTCTTATATAAAATTCTTCTATAGGTAATTTTTTTTATTCTCTACACTAGAATTATAACAATGTCTGGTGACATGTTCACCTGTCAAAAAATTGACCACTAAAATGTAGACACATCTTCCCACAATTGCAAATAAAGAGATACCTACCTGATCATAAATAGGCATGTTGATTTTTAAAATGTAGCTTTAAGCATGGTGTAGTGGTGAACACCTTTAATCCCAGAACTCAGGAGGCATGGGCAGGCAGATCTTTGTGAGTTTGAGGCCAGCCTGGGCTACAGAGTAAATGCCAGGATAGGCTCCAATGCTAGAGAAAACCTGTCTTGAAAAACCAAAAGAAAAAAAAAAGAAAGAAAGAAAAGAAAAGAAAAAAAAATCAGCTTTAAGGCAATATATTTGTTTTTCCCCCCAAAACAAATGTTACTGAGAAGTATATGTTTTCATCTCTCCTGATTTTTAGAAGCATGTATGTCACCATAGGAATGTTTGCAATAAACAGAGAAACATATTGCAGGAAGACTATAGAAAAGCAGTTGTTATTAGTTGGTTTTATTTTTTATACAATTTCAAATTCTTGATAATATGAAGGTATATTTATGAGTATCATAGAATCATGCCACTCTTGAATGTGTAATATGAATATCACAAGAATAGAAAAATATCTTCTTTGTATTTTTATTACTAACATAACAAAGACTTGGTATTTGTAGCCCTTGTCACTGACTGTGTTTGCAATTATGATCATTCTTGAAGAGATTGGGCATTTTCTTTTTCTTCCTATGAGTTCTGACTCAGAAGCAAAATTAATCACTAGAGGAAATATAAACTTGACTTTCTGTTAGGAAATATATTTGTTAGGTAGGTTATTACAAATGATACAAAGAGATAAGAGAATACTTATACTTCACATTGAACCAAAGCTTACTCATATAATGTCAGAATGTCTATCCCTGAACTCTCTATTGTCCCCTTGAGTAAAAGTACAGAAATATGCTCCAGAGCTGGTGATCCTCACTGGCTTCTAAGACTATAGTCATCTATGACAGAGAAGTAGGATGTAAGATAGAATGAAAATCTTCCATTTCTCTTGTGTTAACAAAGTCTCTAAAACATGCGAAGCTAATAGAAGGAGATTATAAATATTGTTGAATAAGCATAAACTTGGCTATCATTAAATGCAATGGTTTTTTTCCTGGAATAATTCAACACAGAAATTGTAGATGTCTTTTAAATGAAAATATGAATCAACCTTAGAAATTTATAAAATGTATACCTACACATATACAAAAGGAGTTAAAATGAAATTTTATGAGGAACCAGCTTTCCTCTGTCTTAGGCTTAAGACTCATCTTGTAGCAAAGACTAACTAAGCTCAGTACTATTAATGATTACAACTCTGTTTCTCAAGAATCTGGCTATGCCCTACCTGTAACCTTAAAGACAAATGGTTCCATACTGCCTGCCTCAGGAAATAGAACCATATCTTTTTTTAAAAAGTTGTGATAACCATTTTGCAGCCTATCTTTGTATCAAAAGTTTTTATGATTACCTGCTTGTGACCACATAACACTCATGTGTTTGTTTCAGGAGGTCATTATGACTAACTCCTTATGCTTCTGTTCTGCTCCTGCAACCCCTTATTTGACATCCCACCACACCCACTTGGAGATCCATTATGGAAGGCCTCACCCTCCCCGGGGAGCAGAAAGGATATGGGATGAGGTTTGGGAGAGGGACAGGGGAGGAGGATGATAGAACTGGGATTTACATGTAAAGCAAACTTGTTTCAAATTTAAATAAAAATATTATCATTAAAAAAAAAGGTGGAGAAGTGAGGTTAAAAAAAAATGAAAGAAAGAAAAACAGACCAAGAAGTGAGATCTAAATGATCCATTGTTGCTTTTGAGGTATTAATGAAATGGCGAACAATGGATATGAGAAGTTAAAGATCCTAGGAAACGTAAGAAGAAATGATTTCCTTCAATGCCTCAATGAAATACCAGTTCTGCTGAATTAATTGACTGCACCTAAGGAAGGCTCATTTCAGTCTTGTGTTCTAAGGAGCTATGATATAACAGATGTGTTTACTTTTAGAGCACTGTATGATATTCTACAGTCACAGTGGAAAATGAATGAAATGTTAAATAAAATGCTCTCTCTAATGTTTATTTTTGATTGGCTCTCTATGTGTTTGTAGTTGCAAACAAAACACAATTCAAGCTGACTAGGGCAGAAACTCATTAGGTAAGTGAGCCCATAATACTTGGAAAAACTGGAATCCTGAAATCAACTATGACCAAGCTATATGTCTCTCCTTCTATGGCATGGAGCCTTTCCGTAATAAGGTAAACCACAAGGAGGCAATTCTCATATATAAAAAAATTACTCCAATGAGCTTCATTATGAAATAGAATTTTCAACACCATTGGGAAAAAATGCAAAATAGGTGTGCAACATACTGAGAATATGTCTTTGTCCAACAAGTGGTCATACAGTATATCATGGCTCAAATCTTTCAACTGGGTAGGTAGGATGGAGATAAAAGAGGTCATTTCCTAGAAAAAATGCCAATAATTTCCAATAATAGTGCTTGCAGATCAAAGTAAAACCAACAGCACACCGTTACATGAATTCCCAATGTACTGAACGAAAAACAGATCAATGAAGCCATCCAATTTGCAGCACTGATGGGAAGAAACAGTGATTACAGAAATTGCTTGAAATGAGAAAAGAAATGTACATGTACTGTGTCAGATACCGAAATTGTCTTTAGGAATTGATTTAAGTGTTGTAGGAAATCGGGGTAATTGGGAAGTCAAGTTTTAACACTATGAGATTCAGGCCATTATGGATTTTGTGTTTCAAAGTACAGTATATAATGAGTAGTGAGTTTTTAAAAAAGCATTATGTTAACATTAGCTTTAGGTAATGGTTATAAGAATGGCTGCAAAGAAGTGAGTATAATTTAGACAGTCTAATGGGTCCTTTTCTTTTTCCTAACCAAAATGAATTTCATTAGATTTACATTCTGTTTCCTTTACTTTTATGTTTATTTTTTATTATGTGAACTAGTCTTACAATTGGTGTCCTTTAAAAAGAGTAGACTTCTGCATTTAAAATACTGAGTTTTTTTCTAGACATTACTTTGAAGTCCCGCCTTCCGGCGGTTGTTCTACTTATCTGTCAAATAGCCGACTGGTGTTATATCTTTTTAGTACTTGAAAATGTATCTTGAAGACAGGTACAGAAAAGAACTATTTTTTTGTGAGTTTTAAATCTTTTTTAAACTTTTGTTTTTTTGGCAGACCAATACTGATATATCCAACTAAATGTGAATCAGAAAGAGAATTACAGAATTCTCACTAAATGCCAATGAGCTTTCTTTAATTCTTGCTGTATAAAAATGATCATTTTGAGGCAGTCATGAAAATAAAATAACTGGAATTCCTGTTTCAAAATTCTGAACTGTCTGACTACCTTAAGTACAAAGAGATGCTTTTAGAATTTTTAAACACGTTCACAAGAAATTATGCTTGAAAAACTTAGTTATATATTGTAACTAAAATTTGACTTGGTAAAAAATTATATATTCATACTCATTTTCCAAAGCAAATATATATCTGTTATGTACATAATTTACATTTTGATTATCACTTAATGAGAAACTTCCTAAATACATATTATTTGTTTCATTTAATAGTTGAAATTTATATGACAAAATGGAACATGAAATTCATAATTTTTTAAATAAATTAAATAATATATCTTCTAATATTGAGTATAAACTTAGCTTATATAGTTAGAAATCCCTTCCTATAAAAACAGATATTTATCTTCAGTGAAAAGTCAAATTTAAGTCTCAGAATTTTGGGAGTCAAATTGGTATTGCTGATACATTCCATGTGAAGGTGTGAATTCAGTAACAATCAAAAAACAAATGGAGCATATCTAGCCACAACTATTTCAGGGTTATATTCTTTCTTTTATAGCTGTAATACTGACAAATGCAAACAGCAGTTCACTCATAATCAAGCTTGCCTTTTTCTCAGACTTGTCAAATTGATATACTATCCATCACATATTAAACTGTAGGGTTTGTGCAGCAAGGTTCTTGGCTGTGGAGTCATCAGGAAAAAATATTTCAAGTTAGGGTAGTATTCGTAAAGCAGTAAATACTAAATTCATGTTGGACCAATAGGAACTTTAAGTTAATCTTTTACTGGGAACTGGAAACCAAAAGCCAGGATCTGTCACTTGCTTTTAGATTTAAAGAAAATCAGCATCAGAGATACACAGAATATGCTTGATTTGATTTTTCTCAAGCAATGGCTTGTAAAGTGTGGCTACTTACTGAAAAACATTAGTTTCAGCTGGAGACCTGTTCAGAGGTCTTTTCTCAAGATGTATCAGAGAAAAAATTTTCAGAAATATAAGGTTTTGCCCTAGATATCTTTTAAAGTATAGGAGACCCCTAAATTGTGTGCTGTCAAATCCCATTTGTAAGGAGGAATTCTACAGCTCTTTTGGGTATTTACAACTCCTTTGTCATTTACCAGTGTGAGTGAGTATTGAGAAACATGCCTATTGACATTTGGGGTTATACATTCTCAATGGATTATTTGTGTGTGTGTGCGTGTGTGTGTGCACGCGCACACGCGTGAGCGTGCATGTGCGTTGTGTGGTGTGTGGTGTGTGTGTGTGTTCTGCATGCAACTCAAACATCACTATCTGTCAGGGTAAGACTTCATGGAATTTTATGATCAATTTTGAAATTACTCAGATTGTAAAAGAAAATGTTTAAGAATCACAGTGTTTTGTGACAAAGTCTGTATTGCCCTCAAACTCATGAAGGGGGAAAAAAGAAACAATTGGCAGATTGGCATTTTCATAGATGACAAAACAACCAAGGGTAAGTCTATGGGTCCTGAAACCTAACCAAAACTAAAACAAACAAACAAAATAGTGATATCTGTAACATGAATACTATAAACCCAGGGACTGAAATTGGGCTTCAAGGTTAAGATCATAGAAGGAAAGTGGCCAAGGCACCAGAGAGCTCTCACCTCTGCCAATGCTGAGACCAAAGGGGAAATGCACTGAACCTCACATTGCATCTCCAGACTGCAGGGCTCTCCACCAAGCCTCAGGGTGCTAGACTACATGTTGAGACTTCACTGAGCTCCTTATATACTCTCTAGTATTGCAATTATAGATTTTAGCTCTGCTCCTCTTTCAGACATAGTCACTCTAATGCAGTCCTGGGTGGCTGGCCTTGATCAATCTGCCTCTTACTCAATCTGATTAAAGGTATGAGCCACCACTGCCAAGCTTCTGTGGCTAACTTGTATGGCTGACTCTGCATTCTGATCGTACAGACAATATTTTTTAAATCATAAATAATATGTCAGCACAGATATCTGTAGTTTTAGGATGATTGGAAGGGTAAATACAGTATTCCTAATAACATATTGGTACTTGGAAAATTAGTGCTTGGAAAAAGTATTGTTCATGTTCTTTACCTTTCTACCAATTCTCTCTATATATTCTTATTTTATATACCCATCCCAGTCCCCTCTCCTTCTCTTCATCTTTTCCATGACCTCCAAACCCCCCCACCCATAACATTACCCTCAAATCCCCCTCCCATCCCATGACCCCCCACCCCGCTCCACTCCCATCCCCCCCACTCCACAGGGAGGGAGATGCTCCCAGAAGGATCATCAAAATCTGTCAAGTCATTTGGAGTAGGGACTAGGCCCTCCCTCCTGTGTCTAGGCTAAGGGAGTATCCCTCCATGGGGAATGTGCTCCCAAAGTCCTTTCATGCACCAGGAATACATCCTGGTTTCACTGTCAGAGGTCTCTTTGACTGCCCAGGTCTTCTTACCGAGACCCACATTCAAGGTGTCTGTGTAAGTCCAATGCTGGTTACCCAGGTATCAGTCTGGAGTCCATGAGCTCCCCCTTGTTCAGGTCAGCTATTTCTGTAGTTTTCTGTAGCCTGGTCTGGACTTCATTTTCTTAGAATTCCTCTCTCTCTCTGCAGATGGATTCCAGGAGTTCAGCTCAGCATTTAGCTGTGGGCATCTGCTTCCGTTTCCATCAGCTACTGGATGAGGGCTCTAGGATGGCAGATAAGTTAGTTATCAATCTCATTATCAGGGAAGGGCATTTAAGGTGGCCTTTCCACTGTTGCAAAGATTGGTTATTGGGGTCATCCTTGTAGTCTCTGGACATTTCTCTAGAGTCAGTTTTGCGGTGGTACATGCCAGTAGGATTTTCTGAAGGAGGTAGAGGCAGGAGGATCACGTGTTGAAGGACAGCCTGGGATTTGAGTTTTCTAATACTCAAGCCAGGCCTATTGTTACTGTCTTTTCCTGCTGCCTTCCAATCATGTTCCAGTATTTTCAGTTAGTTCACCACACCATGGCTACTTTATTGTTGCCATGTTTCCCACCATGATGATGGTCAGATCATAAGTAAGAAATGGACTATAGTCTACAAGATAAAGAACTGGAGATCTGAAGAGAGTTTTGAATTAAGACATCAAGATGCATTTTTTGATCAAGCCAGACTACCTGAAACAGAGTACCAGGTGATCCTACATTCAGAACAGCTGGACAAAGCAGCCTTAAGACTACAGCCAGGATTTCTGAATCTTCTTCAAATCCCCCATGACAGAGCCCCTTACCAGCAGGAAGTAGTTTGGAAAAAACGACGCCCAAATTCCCAAATATTGTCTATAAATGTTTGCTTTCATTTAAATGGACTTGGTTATATATAATGGACTTGGTTATATAAAATAAAAAAAAATCAAAAAAAAAGATGCATATTTTGGATTTTCTCAGCTGTTTTTCTGGTCTTGCCTTGGTACATTATTTCCTCACTAAGTGCTCTATCTTCCCTTTTGGGAGGGAAATATATATCATGTGCCGTCATATGATGAAAACATGAAATTTGGTCTTTGTTTTGATTTTACATGGATATCAGAAGAGACTTTGAACTTTAGATTATCAAACATCATTGATACTTTGATAGACAATGAGACTTTGATGTTGTTCTGAATGCAGTTTTGCATTATGATGTGGCTCTCAGTCTGTGGGGGCCAAGTAATAGAATGTGGTGGTTTGAATGGAGATGGGTCACATAGTCTCATGAAGAATGGCACTATTATTTGGTGTGGCTTCATTGGAGCAAGTGTGGCCATGTTGGAGGAAGCTCGTCACTGGAGGCAGGATTTGAGGTTTCCAATACTCAGACAAGGCCTACTGTCTCACTTCCTTCCTACTGACATCAGATCCAAATGTAGAACCCTCAGCTACTTCCCCGGCATCATGTCTGCCTGTGTGCTGCTATGATTGCTCTGAACTCTAAGCCGGGGCCCAATTAAAAGTTTTCCCTTAGGAGAGTTCCTAAGGTCACAGGGTCCCTTCACAGCAACAGAAACCCTAACTAAGACAGAGATAAAGGTTGATATAGAGTAAGTTATAAGTTGGTTCAACTCTATTAGGAGTAGTGGTTTCACACCTAAGGTCTATCATTTATCTAGGCATGTTTTTAGCTAGGTAATAATGTCTTTTATGAGTTTCAACTTGAGGATCAGGGCTTAATTCCAATCGTAAAGTGTTTGGTTAGTAAATTCTGTGATGGTCTCTCCTCTATTGCACATGGCATGTCTTGCTGAACCAATAACTGCTATAGTATAAAATGGTGGAAATTCCTGCTGAATAGTATCAAAGATGCTTTGACTGGTACTACCTATACTTAAAAAGAATCACAAGTTATTTTGTACTGTGTATACAACAACATTCAAATATGATAATCTCACATATTTACTGTATATGATAGTTAATTTTCTATTACTATGATAAGACACCCTGACCATGTCACATATTTTTGGGAGTTTATAGGCTCAGCTGTCCAGTATTCATGATCATCATGACAGAGAACATGGAAGCAGACAGGGAGGCAGAAAAGGTATTGAGGAGCAGCAGAAAGCTAACATCTTGATCCACTTGGACAGGAGAGAAAGTGAGCTAAGAATGGCATTTGATTTTGCATACATGCTCCAAAAAGACCACACCTCTTAATCCTTCCTAAACAATTCTACCAACAGTCAAGCATACATTCAAGTATACACGTTTCTGGTCTTTCTCATTCAAAAGACCACACTGTGTAAGCAAAAGTAGAAGATGTTTTCATAATGTGGTTGTCAAATTGATTGTCTTCTATAAGAATTTGGGGAAGAGAATATTCTATGGTAATTTTTTTTTCAGTAAATAATTGTGGCAAAAGAAATGTGACCTCTTTCATTGTAGTTTTGAAGATCAATGTTGCACAGTGTTACTGCTAAGAATTCTGCTTGCTGTCTTTTGATACCCTAAAGGACAATGAGAGCATAAACACCTCCCTTTTTCTGCTCAGAGACATTTTTTGTTGGGGAATAAATGGTTTAGAAGAATAACAGAATGGCTCAAAATACTGAAATATGATAATGTTAAAAAAAAAGTAACCAGTGGCTGTGAGTAGCAGTACATGAACAATTTTCATCCAGTGACCAATATGACACTGTTCTTCTAAAAGTGTGATAGGAAAGTCAAGGAAATAAGTGATATAAATTGCACTGGGCACTCTTAGAATCTCATTATTCTTGCTAATGACCTACTTACAGAACTTTTGCTTCCAATGCAGTCAACCTTGGACCCAGATTTATTGGATTCCAAGGAAGAAATCTTTTCATGTGGGTCCTATTAAATTTAAAATTGAAAATCCTACTAGATACTAAAGATACTTTTATGTAACTCGGGTAAAAGTATGTATAGATTGGAATATTTTGCTAACATTAGTGAATGGCTTCTTTTTACAAATGGGTTACCTAAGATGATTTCATGCCAATCATCTTAGACAAATAAGGGCTAAATTATTATGCACCTTATTATGTGTTATTTAGCGTTACTCTTTAGGCAGTTTAGATTGAACTCTTTTAGTTGTTTTTACAGGAAGAGAAGTAGAGAATCAAAGGATCAATTTCACATAAGTTCAAATGATGAGAGAAGTCAATTCTGGAAATTATAGTAAATAATGACTAGTCTAATTACTAGATTTTAATAGTGATATTAAACCTCGGATTGCTGCTTTCACAAAAGTAAGCCAAAAGGGGGAACCACAAAAAATATGGAAGGAAGGAGGCTGTAAACATGAGCAAGGGTGAGGAGGGTTGGCTTGGATACCTTTCTCTCTAGGAAAGAAGGTTAACAAAATGTCAGTTTCAAGTGAAACACAATATAGAACTTGGGTAAAATATTGGCACTAAAGATTTAAAAAGGAAATCAAAGGGATTTTTTCTCTTGCTTGGCTTCAGCTTCAGATGAATTCCAAACAGTCCCTAGAAGAAGAAATCTTTTTGTACCCACAGGAATACCTTAAGAATTGTAAGACCATTAAATGTTTCTGAGCAGTAGAGTTTACCTATCACCTGTGTCTGGTAAGATCATTCTAGTGACAATTCATTCAGCACGCCTCACTAACTTTGCACATTTATTCATATGAGAACATTTTATTTATTTTTTAATAAATTTCATGTATTTTAAAATAAATATTGAGGGCTGAAGAGATGGCCCATATGGTAGTAACATGTTCTATTTTCCCAGAGTACCTGTAGTTAGTTCTAAGCATTCACATTACCTGGCTTACAATTGGCTTCTAATTCCAGCTCCTGGGCATCTGGTGCCCTCTTTTGTCTCCCATCAGCACCTAAACACTTGTAATGTGCACATACATAAACATACAGAGACAAATTTTCCAAAAATAAATGTTTATAAATATTTGTTAGTAATCCTTTCTTTTGGATCTGACTTCATTGTAGTTTTCATATGGAGGATCTTTTATTTCTTAATTTTATTTATGTTATTTTATTTTGGGGGTATTTGTCTGTGTACTATTGGTTTAGTTTGCTGCTTTACTCATAAAAGAATATCACATACTGAGAGCTTCAAATAAAATTAATGTGTTGTGCTATATAAGAAGAAGAAGAAGAAGGACACAGTAGTAATCATTGCTTATGAAAGCCACTCTCCTGGGCTTCTGGTGAAGGCTGTCTTTTCTGTTTGACTTCATATGTAACTAACATTTGCCTAAATTTTCTGATACCCACATTTTTTTTTTCATTTTTGAAGGATTTATGTCACATTAGATTATAGCCTTACTAATGATTCTGTTTTGCTTTAAAAATATCCTTGGAATTCTTCTTTCCAACCAGACTCCCATTCCAAGATACTGGAAATTAAGAATTCAATTTGAATAGCCTATAGCAAGAGAGATACTTATGACTTCATAAATTCACAGCACTTTCCTGAGAAAAAAAGAATGAGAGAGAGAGAAAGAAAGCAAGAAAGGAAGGAGAAAAAAGAAGGAAAGAAAGAAAAGAAGGAAGAAGGAAAGAAAGAAACAAAGAAAAAAACAAAGAACGAGAGGAGCAAGACATGAAGGAAGGGAAGTGAAGGAAGGAAGGAAGGAAAGAAGAAATACAAGACAACAAAAACTGACATGAGGATCATGGGATCTATTTGTCCTCTTTTTCCTTGAAGTGTCTTTATTATTAAACTTTACAAAAACATCTTGCTAAAGTGAAGAGAATTATTCTTGCCTCAGCTTTCATGGTGCACGGTATATTCACGTTGTGATATAAATTCCTTCTTGATGCATAGTTTGAATGAAGAGAATGTAAAGTTCCTTATTGAGTATGAGACAGCACATACTAGCAAAAATTTAGTCTTTTCACAGAGACAAGTCAATTCAGTAAGGACAGATGCATGGATATTGAAACATTCTTTGGCTCCAGTACATACCTTAGTTTAGATGTGTCTAAAATATTTGCATTTGAGCTCAAATGTGCCTAATCCAGTTAATTCATTATTATATAGCATAAATTGGGATGCTGTCACTGGATTGGTGTTTATGCTATGGGTGGTTAGGTAGTGGCAATTACAGATGGGAACGCTTGAGGTTTATAAAATGTGACAAAATATTTTTTAAAAAACCTTGTTGAAAGTGATGATTCTGAAAACAATAGTCTCTCAAATTCAGACTAGCTTTAGAAAAGTTTTAAAAATGATAAAATGTTTTGTATTTATTACTGATATTTGATATATTGATGATATTTATTTTAAATAGACAGCTCATCAATTGTGTAAATTGGTCCATAAATTGGAGGAAAAGGTAGATATTTGAAGATTGCAAATCTGAGAAAGTTAAAAAACTCTACATTTAAAATATTAAATATATAAAAACAAATCTTCCCTGCATTATAAGAATCCATTAGGATTTCTTAAAAAAAATAAAGGCATGCCAGTTTTTTGTGAAAATTAAAATATGGAAGTTTCCTTCCATCCAAGCTAAACCTTTTCAAACTGAATAAGAATTCAGGGGAGAAAACAGTTTTGAAAATCTAACTAGGATTGAACAGTGTTATTTTTATTCCTATGTAACAGACTGGCTGTTATTCCATCAGAAATGTTCAAAAGATAAGAAAATAAATGGTTGTAAGTGTCCCACTGACAGCTCTTCATCTCTACCAGGACATGTTCTTTATTTCCTATCTCAGGTAATATCACTGAAGCCATAGGGAGATGGAGAACTTCCAGAAGGTCTGGACCATTATCAACTGATCCTACTATATTTTATGATCTCCATCAAGGAACCCCTTCCTTCCTACAAGACAGGAAATCAGAGTTGCATGATGCCAGTAAACACTGCCTGTTGAGAATGTTGTATTATGTTTTACCCCTAATTGTTGCTTTATGTGAGACTTGACTTTACAGTATAGACCAAGCCTACATTAGAACTTACAACAGTCTTCTTGCTGTTGGAAGACTTGCACCACCATTCTTCACATTTTTGGTTCATGATACATGATAATTTCAAATGATAAAACATATTATTTTTATAATTGATATTGGATAATGCATTTATGAAGTACTGTGTGATGTTTCTGTGCACTGATAGGCAATGTTTAAATCAGAAAAACTATATCCTACTCAGCCTCAGATATCATTCTTTGTGGTAAAAGCATTAGCATTCTTTTCTTATCGCTCACTTAAATGTGCAGTATATTATAATTATCTGTGGTGACACTACTCTCGAAAATAATGGTAAATTTATGTTTGTTAGTTCAACAAAGTACCCATTGATAAGCCTTTGTCCTTCCTCCCTCCCATAGTGTTCAGGGCCCTGGGAGCCACTATTCTACATTTAAATTCTAAGAATTGTTTTTGATTACACATGTGAGCCAGAACACTGGGTTCCTTTGATTTGGTCTTGCTCCTGGTTCATGATGACATTGCATGGCAGCTAGAAAACAGGGTTTGGTTCATTTTTATTTCCAAATTTTCTTGATTTCACACTACAAAATTGGAGTTGAATAAAGTGTTTCAAGTGAACGGAGAAATGTGAATAGCACATGAGACAGACCCTGGGATATCTTTTGGCGGACAGGAGAGAACAATGTGAGGATTGAATAAAGCTTCAAGCAGACATGATGGAGCAAGGTCACCAACTGGAAAAGGACAGCTTATTGTCCATAAAGTGCACAGTATCTGTCTGCTGAACACGTGGCTGCAAACATCTCTGAGAATCCCTTGTAGTTATTGCTTGTCATTGCTTATGGAATTCAGACAAGAGACATTGTTCTTCCAGGTTTGCTCAAATGATTTAGCACTCAAGGTGATCCCATTCACTTTGGTTTCCACCAATTCGATTTGAGTTTCAGATATTTCTGTCAGCTGAGCCAATGTGGTATTCATGAAAATGTCACTGTTCCCACTATTCAGTACCATTAACAGCCACATTGAATTTTGATGTGTATATTTTGTTAACTTGTTAAAATCTATATAATAGAACACTCAAAGCACTGTAGAAATTATTTTTTCATGAGATATTCCTGTAAATCAGAACACAAATCCGTGGCCTTTGAGTTTTTTGGTCTGCACATCTCTATAGCTTATTTCACTAGCCAATGTTGACTTGCAATGACTGTAAAAATCCCACTTCAAATGTTAATTTTTGATGACTATTTTTCTTACTATTAATGCAGGCAAACACCTATAAAAATAATTGCTGATTTTCGCACAAGATACACAACGATGGTTGAAGAATTCCATAGCAAATCCTCCTCATTCAGATTGTGTATGAGAATTCACAGATATTTGCAAAGTTGGGCAAGAGTCTGTGGAGCTCAGAGTGGCACAGCACAAAAAAAAAAAAAAAAAAATTAGCACATAAGGAGTCATTTAAATGAAAGGTCTTTAGCGTTTTACAATGCAAGCCAATACTGCTTACTATTTCTTTATTTGTGTATAGAAATCTATCACGATTTCAGCAATTTTTTGTTATTCAAAAATGTAATTTAATTGGGATTCTGTTCTTACGTCCCTTAATATGAAATTTGAAAGACTGAATATGTAATTGTTTAAGATACAACACTTGGACATCTATTGTCCTGTTTTAAAATGATTAAATTTAGGTGGTAATATTCCATATTGAAATAAGTGAGACAGTTCTCAAAATTGTCTTCTGATATAGGAAAGCATCAACAATGAAAACACCCATGTAAATTCAGAGGATCATGTTTTAACACAATAAAATCTTATCTTCCACAAGACAATCAATTTATCTTGTTAACTTTTCCTAGGACCAGCAATAAAATTCAATAAGATTTTATTTTTCTCAAGGGAAAATTAGGGGCAAAGAGGCCATCTGTTTTATTACTAGACGTTAAGTGAACACTGTGTGATAACCAGAAACACATGTAGAACATACATTGTGGGTATATATAAATGTAACTCTAAAGCCATAGACCACAAAAGTTTAGATTCTCTGTTATATAACTTCCCTGGACACAACATAGAAATATTGCAATAAGGGTAAAGTATTTGGGTCATGTTTGGAAGTATTCATTTTCACTGAGAGTGCCACAAATGCCTTATATGATAGTTTTTACTTTACAAGCAAGATGATGTGAGGGGGTCATTTATATGTTTATGAAACACTTAAGCTTTATTTATTAAATTCTAATGAAAATGAAGAGAGTAATATGTCAAAGTGATTTCTATTACAATGTGTCCTATTAGTTGATCTGGATCTTTTAGGGTCAGCTGCCTTTTATAAGCCACTGGTTTTGCAATCCTATGGACCTACCAAGTCCTTTTCAACTCAAGGTTTCATTATTATGTAAGAACTTCATAGTTCAAAACTTTTAATTAATCTCTTTTTTACCTAGTAATTAATGATGTTCCTAAGCGAGTGTATAGGTCATATCAACTATGAAAGTAAAAAAATAAAAAGCACTTAGAAAAGTGAATACAAGTGAGTTCCAGAACTGCACTGCTGTTTTCTTCATCTCCAGGGTTTAATAAAGCCAATTCCCAAATCCTTTGTTTTTCCTCTTTGGATTTTATTGCATTCAATAACTGCTTTCAATAGACAAAGCCAGTGCTCCGTGCTTCGCCTGTAAAATAAAAATACACCCTTTATCTGAAAGATTTACTTGCATTTATGGGTGCACAATTGATAGATCACTGAATTTGATTTGGGAGATGAGAACATGTGTTGTTTGAAAAATTGATAAACAATGAAATGGAAATGCTTAATAATTTTGATGAGAAATATAACGTTTTGCACATTTTATTTATTTAGTTTATGTATTTCTGTTTCTTTCTATATCTGTTTCTTTCTTTGTGTGTGTGTGTTTGTGTCTGTGTGTGTCTTCATCAGAGGACAACTTGAATTAGTCAGTTATCTCCTAACTAATTCATATTCTTGGTATTAAATTCAAATCTTCAGGCTTTGCCTTTTTTTGTTCTGTTTTCCAATCTGACCAAATGTGGAGGGCAGTGCCAGCACACAGTAAGTGCTCAACAAATAGTCATTGAATGAATATTGTCAGGCAGCTTGTCTTTCTTATATGAGATTATTCAGGTAATCTGTGTTTCTTGGGTATCATGCAGTAAAAGATTCAATGTGTGCTCACGATGTTAGGTCTAAACTGTTTTTCCCTGCTTTCCCTGATGTTTATGCCTCTGATTTGGTTTCCTTAGGTCAGTGCTTCTATTCTGCTCATGTAATCCAACTGAGGCCTAGACCTTGAAATTACCTGGATCTTATAGTATTAAGTAGCAAATTGAAGAATTTTTTTTGAAGTATCTAAATAATTCTCTCTGGAAATTATGTTAACCCCTAATCTCATCCTATTTTTGACCCAAGTATGTATGTTTTATAATTTATTCCAAGTAACCTTTACCTTAAGATGGACCAGACCATCTGGAGTGAAAAGAACATCAGGCCAGCTCAAGAGTAAAAACAATATATCACTGAGAAGAGCTAGGAGGTAAACTATTCCAACAGGAGTTCCTATAGCTTATACCTTGATGTGAAAGTGGGAATGGAGCCTGAAGTTCCATCTAATAGAAGGTTAGCCATTGAATACTCAGACATAGAAAGAAACTCAACAGGGAACACGAACTTGAACTC
The DNA here is from genome assembly GCF_943737965.1 of Phodopus roborovskii. NCBI lineage: Eukaryota > Metazoa > Chordata > Mammalia > Rodentia > Cricetidae > Phodopus > Phodopus roborovskii. The sequence continues at coordinate 12,193,089 of NW_026126511.1, read as the reverse complement.
GCCTTTGTCAATCCTGTTCTGGTGGATTTTGCGTGTCATTGATACTGTTACATTGACCTGCTGCTATTTGTTCTTTTATTTGTAAATGTCGCCAGAGGGGACATTCTTCTCTACCAAGCACTGTCCCTATGTGGGTTTAATCCAGCTAGCTACCTTAAAAGGGTTTCTGCAGTTGATTTTAGCCTGAAGTTTTGAACACATCATTAATATTTTCTTATATAATCTCTAGCTCTTATGGTTATTCTGTTGTTTTTGCTTGCTATAAAGGTAATACACTAACTTATTAAAAAATGACTATCACAGATCATACTAAGCACAAAACAAAGGGGCTAGTTATATCTATTATGTGAAGTTAAGTTAGACACAATAGCAGGATGATCATTTGACAATGGGCCTCTTCAATGTAAGGAGTGCTACATGCATTTATATTATCCATTTCAGTTGCTGTGGTAGAAGCTCTGCCAAGGGTGTCCCCTTTTTTTGAAATGCTGACTGTTGTACTGTTGTTTAGTTGTGTAAACTTTACCAGATCATAGGTAGTCAGTATATAACTCTAAGGGAATTCCATGCCAAAACTACATTCTATTGCTTCGTGGTGTTTTAAATATTTTCTTAAGGAAAATATTGTATTCCAAAGTGTTTATGTGGAATTTTATTAACCACACAAGCTGCATCAGGGATTCTAATTGTTATTAAACACTTAGCCATTCCAAAGTTATCTTCCTTTGTCTTGGATACACACATTTCTTATACCACCTTTTCAAACTACTGCACTAAGAGCAGGGGTATAACCGAGTTACCGAGTCAGTGCCCTAGGGTTCTAGGGCCCTGACATGCCCCAAATGTGATAGAGCAAACAAGAAATTCCCAGTTCACCCTTCTCACATCACATACGTTGAGAGCGTGTTCCACCTGAGAGAAATGAGTGAGCATCTATTCTCTGCCCATCTCCCAGCTTCTCGTGATTTGCTGGAAATCGCAGATTATTTCTTCCTACACACGAATCACCCATGCATCTACTTCCTCACACTGTTGGTATTGCTCTTGAGAAAAACAATCATTTTATCCCATTTGTGTGTGTGTGTGTGTGTGTGTGTGTGTGTGTGTGTGTGTTCATTAAGGCAACAAATAATACAGAAGATTATTGTATTCCCTAAAATTCCAATATATTATATCTGACATTATTCCTTTTGAAAATAAATTCACATTTTGCAATAGTGGTTGTTGGGATTGAGTCATATGGATACATTAGGAAGGGAAAATAATGAATCTAAGCCTGATGTAATTCTATGGTTAGTATCAAATTATAACTGGGTCATCCCTGACAAGTGAAATAATGGCTACGAGTCATTTTATTTCTGGTGTCTTCCTTCCAAATAATTGTTGAATGGTAATTAAACATTGAATTTTTACATCTCAAAGCCTGTTTAAATTTTATATCTCTTTAATATTCAGAAATACCTATGTAACATATGCTTTCCATTAGATGACAGTTGTAAGGAACTGGAATAACCAAGCTTTGTTGTGTTAGTGTATTTCTATTAACAGTGTATCCTTTAGTTTGCTAAAATGAAAATATATGTTTATAGCTTTTCTATAATTAACTTCTCATCTGCTTATAGATTCTGCTCCAGCTATCCTTCTTTACCTTTCCAATGACTGATAAGCAAATATAATAATCAAATGATGTTTTTAAATCTCTTCTTTCTCTCCCTCCCTTCTCCCCCACCCCCACACAGAATTAGGTCCCTTGGCAGGTCTCCTTCTCGGACAGACACCTATAAGACACATATTTAGTGCTAGGCAGTGCAGAGTCCTTCACTGGCAGCTGCAAGATAAATTTATGAGCTTAGCTGCTGTCTTTGTTAATGGTCCTTGGCTTATAGGCCAGCACATGCTGTGTGGTAGGAAGCTTGCTAAATAGATGCAAACACATAAGCATCAAAAGTCTCTTGTTTTGTGTAACTGAAGAGTCTGTTTACCCTTCAGGGACCCCTTTTGTTGAGATCAGCCTTCACTACTTCTTATTACATAAACAAGTTTTTTTTTTTTTTTAATTTTCATTTTTCAGGCTGTGCACTGCGCTAGTAGACTCTATTTAGAAGCAATTTTCTACTCTATTTTGAGGTGAAAAGTGAGTGCAGATCCTGTGTGGACCCAGAAACTGAATCATCTGTCTGCCACCACCTGTGCAGCACAAACTGTTAAATTACTTCTTACGAGAGACAGAAAGGGAATCGCCCTATAAATTTACTTGGATAAATCTGAACTATGGGCACATGGATATATTCATTATAAAAGGGAAACCAGGCCCCAATACACATTAGGAAAGCCAAGTAAAGGCACCGGATGATTCAAAAGCATGGCTCCATACTAACCTATCATCTGTGATTTGGTTTGTGAATCAAGGATCTACAGGTGGAGGAGTCCAGACTATCCCTCGGGTATTTACTTGGCTCAGTACCCTGCTGTTGACAATGCTTCGTTGCCTACCTACCAGTCCATCTGTTATCCTCGCAGGGCCTGATGCTTCCATACCCATTCTCATATTTAGATTCTTACACTTTAATCTCTGAAGATTCACTCTCAAACTCTGAGTCAAGTGCCTCCAGCATTTCCTTCCTGGTACTGCTCTGATTCACGAGCTTGTAAATACAGAAGCTTCCCTACCCATTTCCAGAACAATTTGAACACTGCTGTAGCTTTTAAAAACATTACCTTATCCTGTAAACCATATATAAATGTGCATAGATATGCATAAATATCCTTGATATGTGATATAAGAGTTAGGAATTAACATTGGTCAATAAGAACTTATGCTTGGCTGAACAAGATTAAATGACAAATTATTACCTTTAAACCCACTAACCTTTGAGAAATGACACAAGCATATTCACCTGTTTCTGGCATTGTTCTCCTGGCAAATTCTCTTCTACTTCTCCTACTACTACTTGTGTTAATTTAAAAGGAAGGTTTTCTCTCACTGCAAGGGACACATAGTGTTTGCCTGTGACCAAGATACTATATCTTTCCTAGTTATTTATCCACGTCAAGGTCTGATCATGGGGTCCACCATCAGAAGCTTCTCTTTCATATGAAAGCTAAATTGTCAAAACTCCTTTTCATGAGACTGTGATCTCTTTCTGTACAATATTTAATTTTTTTGATATTTTATTATAATTGCATTACTTCTGCCTTTCTTTTTACCCTTCCAAAACCTCCCATCTACTCCCCCCTTGATCTCTTTCCATTAATTGACCTTTGAGTATATATATATATATATATATATATATATATATATATATATATATATTCCTAAATATTACCTGCTCCATATGTATAATATTACTTACATTTGTGTTTCTAGAGATGACCATTGGTGCTGGGTAATGAATAGATATCTTCCCCAAGGTAGTTCTTCTGGCCTCAGAATTCCTTACTTCTCTGTTGTTTTTTGTGTGTGTATAACTGAAGAGGTAAGGACTTGTTAATCCCTAAACACTCAATAATCTTCTCATGAAATTATGGAAACTAGTACTCTTTATTTTGAATAAGAAGATGTATTCATAATCCATGAGGTTAAATTCATTTTTTATTGTATTCAAAATAACCAAGAGGATGCCTCTCCTTGAACTGTGACTAATTTGTTATGAAACAATAGCATTACATTTTTATTCTTTGTCTATCTTGACTAGTCATCACTATATCCTTAGTTGGATTTGGAAATGCCTAAGGCCGCATTCTAGATGTATTTTTAAGGAGGTTTTCAGAAATGTTACCTGAGGAGAAGAGACAACTCACCCTGTGTGTGATCAGTACCCTCCATTGAACTGGGATCCTACATTAAAAAGAAATCAAACAAAAATCAAAGAGAACATGTTGAGCAAGTCTCTGTCTTTGTCTCTGTCTCTCTCTAGTTTATAAGGTTAGTAAAATGTAAGCGGCCTTCTGACCCTCTTGGGTAACCTTTCCACTATGGAGGACTGTGATCTTTCAACCTTCAAACCAAAATAAACATACCCTTTTCTAGGTTGCTTTTGTCACATGTTTTGTGACATCAACAAGAAGCAATGATTACCTGATATTTAATAGTGAAGTACAAAGAGCAAACATTTCTAATTTTACAACAAAGAAAGACAAAAGAATGGATGGAAGAAGGGAATAAAGATAGAAAAATGTTCTTGAAGTTCACATTGACAATAACTAAGGACTGTTTTAGAAGTGAAATAGGCTTTATATCAGAATAAAAGGCTCTTATCCCCTGCTTATATCTTGAGTACCATATAATATCCAATTATGCTACATTTTTGTATCTGCCCTATACATGCTTGACCTCAAGTTAACAAATGGAAAGTGTTCGATAAGGCAAGGTTAAAAGTGAAAACTGAATTTTTATTCATATCATTTTAAACATCTTAAAGAAATCTAATATATCAAAATCAATGTTCTGGTAGTTGGGATAATGAAAGGTTAGGCAGTAGTTTACTTTCAAGTCTTCAGAACTTTGTAGAGTTTAAACCCTGCTTTAGAAGTGCACCTAATGAGGTCAGCAACCATCAAATACGGAAGAAAGTGTCAGCAGGGGCTAAATCTGACAGTTTGCTCATTATTCACTGTCAAGACTAGCTTATGAACTTTTAATGACAATTCCTAATGAGAATTCCTAAAAAATGCAAATGAAATAATTAGAATAGATGTGACTGGTGTGTGTGCCAGAGTGATATATTCTACCCTTATGAGCTTAGAGTTTTATGAAATAACACATAAATTTAAAAGTAACTCATTCACACTAAAGTCTATGACCTTTGGTGATCCTGTCTTTTCACGATATGCTTACTTAAGTCCATGAGTCTGAGATGAGACAGTCAGATCCTTTTTCTTCCTAAGCAGAGTTACACTGTGAAGTCTAAATACTGTAATGCATACTGTAGACAGGTGTTATTTATTAAATATGCTTATTTTTTCAAACTGTCTGCTACTTTTGAACTCTGTATCACCCTGTGCTTAGCCCTGCTGATTTCTACTGTTCCAGGGTCACACCTGCTTTTAGGGAAGTGTGGGAGGGAGTGGGTTGGGATTTGAGGAAAAACATCTGGGTGAACTTCACTGTAAATGATTTTCAGCTGTCTCTCCATCTTTTCACCTCCTGCCCCTGCTCCTTCCCTGCTGACTACAGCAGAACAACTATTCTGCCACTTGGGTTTGGATTCTAGTTTATAAACAAGCTGGCAGCAAACAGCTCTACTTGAATGCCGAGCAACCTTGAAGATAGTAATATAAATAAAATAAATAAACTTTTATGGAATCTTAGTTATAATTGAAATAAATGTGTATGTTATCAGGGAAAGGAACATGTAGACTTTATTCATCGTTTCTGAATTCATGTAAACTTCAGGAAGTTATTAGAAATACCAGGGCGTATGTTCATAAATGAAACTCTACTTGGTGATGTGCAGAAAACCATTTCAGTGTGTCAGTGATTATATGATGTTACAACATATTTGTGCAGATATTAGCTTTCAGTGAATTCCCCCTAGTGTTGTAAGGCCTACCTCTCGCAGAGCAAAGATTTGTACATATGCCCTCTAATATTTATTACCTGTGAGTGAATCCCTGGAAGACCCATGAGATGCTCAACTTTAAGCAACAGAATTTCAGTTTAGAAATTGATAGCAGAAATTAGAATGGTAAATTACTTAAGTTCAGGTAAACATATGCTGAAGGAGACAAAATAGTTAACAGTTTTTATGTAGATGATTTGTATAGTACCCACTTAATTTTCCTTAGATATTTTAGTCACCTCTGACAATCTTTCAGGTTTATTTATGTTACCTGAACTTCTGATTAAGAATGTAGCAACAGGGTGACTAAAAGAGAAGAATAAAGTTCATTGGGGAGGGAAAAGAATACCAGATGTAATAGAGTGAGAATATTTTCAAAATGTGTATTGTTTATTTTATATATACATATACATATATATATCTTTCAAAACTGAAGAAAAATAATATAGTGGGATGTGTAATTAATGTAATTGATTTCTTAACACTAAACTGACTCTTGCAAGTTGTTTTCTGACTTCTGTATGAACATGGTGGAATTAACCTCCCCCAATTCCCATATAAATAATTTCTTAGACCAGTGAAATGGATGGTATGTAGAATAAAATGTTGGGTGACTTTGCTACTAATCAATATAATATATTATGCACTGGGTTATAAATTAACTCTTTCAGACCCCCTCAAAAACCACATGGACTAGACAATGTTATCTCCATTTTATAATTGGTCAAATCAAGGATCACAATATCGATAAAGTAGTCATTGCTAGATTCAGTCAGTGTGCAAGATTCAAATAAAGCTTTAACGACAAAGTCTTGCTCTTAATTTACACAATCTCATATTCAACTTAAACTTTACTGATTTCTTAATTTAGATTATGGAAGTATGTTTGATATTATGTATCAAATGTTCTTCATATCAATAAATTCCATCACATAATGTAATTGATGCATACATTAGCTTTCTATCCCTGTTGTTAGCAGATTGATGCCAGTGGGATGTTTCAACAAAAACTAAAGACTTATTTGTTATTGTACAACTTTGAGAGTAAGAAATACAAGGCTGATTCTATGGGGCTGTACAAAAGAGGTGGCAGGGGGTTGCTTTTCTGTTTGTTATGTTTGTTTTGTTTTCCATCTTCTAGAAGTTGGATACATTTTTTTGCCTAATAGTGTTTTCCTCCACCTTGAAAATTGATAGCTATCAAAAAATCTTAATTCTGTTCCCAATTTTATCTCTCCTTAAATGTGTTCATTACATAATCACAAGTTCTGGAGTTGAATCGTTTAGGGATGGTCCTTATGCTGTTTATCAAAATGTTTCATGTTATATTTTAAAGATCCCTTCTAATATTTTGAATAGTTGTGATCACCTTGCTCAGTGTATTTCACTAGTAGTAAGATTGTTGTCTTATGATGTATCTACCTAAAATAGTACAAATTATGTACTATGTACAAATGAGATAAATTATATTTAAATATATGTACTAATATATAATTCCTACTACATATGTTTTCTACTATGTATAATTTCTCTCATGTTAATCACTACTCTGTAAGAATTTTATTTGAGATGATATTTTCAAAATATAATGGTGAGCACATTGATACCCACGTTAGAAATGAAAGCTTAATTCTTCATGACATATTCATGTTTATAATTTTACATATTGAAATGGCTATGGGATTATATTTCTTTTCAAACTTAATTTTCTAGAATATATATGACACTATAAACTTACATTACCATATTTTTTTCATAGGTGAGTGTTTTATATATATATATATATATATATATATATATATATGTAATTTTTATTGGAAGCAGGAAAAACACATGACACAACATATGTGTGTGGAGGCCAGAGGATAATTATGGGGTCAATTCTCTTCTGGCATAATGTGACACCTAGAGTGAGGCCATCATGTTTAGTGGAAAGTGCTAACGGCTTATTAATTGTCACCACTGAGACACCTTGCCAATGCACAGATTTCTTGTTATTATTATTGTTGCTATTTTACTATTTGAAGCAGTGCTTCATTTACTAAATCCTGTCAATTTCCTAAATCCTGTACTTCTAAATTAAGAAAAGAAACATTATAAATATGACTATCTATATGGGCATTAATATACAAAATGTGTTTGTAGACTATTAAAGTGATGACACTATAATTACACTAACAATGAAAAGAATTTTCCAGTAGCAACACAAAGAAATTCAGTAGAAATGGGGAAACAATCTTCTCCTGCCTCAAAGCTAGCAAAATTGGAGACTATAGGCCTCTAAACACTTGGGACAGGAATTGGCCAGCAAACTGGATGTGTTTGGAAGTACAAGTTTTTCTGCAATCCCTCAGAGTACAAACACTTGTTAACATTTGATCTCTGCCTTCTGAGAACCTTAGTAGATGATCCAGATAAGCCCACTAAAATTTATCACTTATTTTTTTTAAAATGTTTTTTTTTTTTTTTTTTTTTTTATCAAATGTGTGGTGATTCCATTGGTGGCAAAGAGAAAATAACATAATTTTTTGGTAAAATGCAGTCAAATAGTAATAAGTGAATAGGCACTGTATTTATCAAATCTTCTTTCCTATCATTTAAATTGGCAATGGTTAATAATATTTCCATCGAGAATTAAGCAGAATCCTTTTAGAAGAACACTGATGACAATATTAATTTAGCATTGTTCTCAGTAGTCCAATTTATCATGTAAAGATTAAAATTCATATGTCATTATATTTGATGAAACAACACTGATAGTAGAATGATATGTACAAAGAGTGTTGAGTATTTTGACACATTTTTCTGCTGTATGAACAGAGAAGCAGAGATTGTTTGGAAGTCCTTGAATGTACCCTAGTGCAATAGCATAAATTTTTACAGTTTGTCTTTGTTGCTACAAAATAATATGCAAAGTATATCTTGAATTAAAATAATGAAGGGGCTAAGAACTAGACTCTACACTACAACGAATCTACCCCATATCAAAGAATAGTGACATTTTCTTCAGGATAATCAATTATAAGTCTGTTGAGTATCTGAACTTAAGATATGGAAGCTGCGGTGGGATGGGGAAGCAATGACTTATTGTTATATTGTACTGAATTTTGCCATATGTCTATATAAACTATCAAGGTTATGATAATTCATAGGAAACCTTTGAATATGTACACAGATTTGATAATATTTTATCACTGTTATGTGAATTGTATTGGGTCAAAGCATCTAGGCACTAAACATTTGTTTCTTCTTATGTCATTCTTCTTGCTATATTGACCTGTTTCTCCTTCACTTTTGTCTTAGAATCATCTATGAAACTAATACTGAACTCTCATCACTTCTGGCTATGGTATATTTTTATAAGTTTTGTGTTTCATTCATCTTCATAAATAAAATGTTGTAAATATGCCCTCTGCATTTGAATAAAGATAAATACAATAATATTATAATTATATATTTTTCTTATTTATCCATTATAGATTTGCATGCATAAATATTTTAATTGATGGAAATAAATATTATTTTTATCTTGATCTTTTTTTTTATTTCTGCCATCTGTTCCTTATGGTTTATAGCTGTACCTCTTAGGTATATCAATATCCAATATTTGGTATTATGCTGTCAATTCTTACTCATATTTTAAAATGTCCTCTTAGCATCTATAATAAGTAACTTACTTTCATTTGATCCATTTTCTGTCCATTAATATTGGCAATTTTAAAATATTTTATACCTACATTTCAGAGGAAAATATAATGCAGAGCCCTCATAAGTTAAATCTTTCAGTGAATGAGAATAACTTTTGCATGATTAGATGGTATAGGGTAACACAATGCATTATTTTACATGATTACTATCAATTCGAATGTGTGTGTGTGTGTGTGTGTTTTAAATGATTCACTCACCTGTGTGTAGAGACCAGATATAGACATCAATACCTTCCTCTCTTGGTATCAACCAAATATTTTGAAATAGGGCTCCCCACACAAGCAGTAACTTCCTGTTTTGGCTTCATTTGGTAGATAACAAATTCTTGTTTTCTATATTCACACTATCTTTGATTTACATGTGTAACCTACATTTCTTGCCTTTTCATAAATGTTTTATATCCTAATCCCAGATATTAATGCTTGCACAATACTTTGACCCCTATAACACCTCATCAGCCCTTATCAAATCCTTTTGAAATTTATAAACACATATTGTTCTCCAAAATAGAACATACAGTATATTATTTTATAAACTCTTCATTATAAACTATGGTACAAATATTTTTAAAATGCCAGTTTACAATACAGGTATTTAAGATTGATTTATACTTATTTCATGGTTACAAGTGTTTGTCCTCATGTTTATATGTTCATCGGATTCATGCTTGGTGACTGTGGAAGCTAGAATAGGGTGCAGAGTCTCCTGGAACTAGAAGAAGTAGCTGTTTACAACTGCCATTATTATGTGTTTATGTGTTGGTAATCACTGGAAGAGCACAAATTTATCTTAACCACCAAGGCATTGTTCCAGCCACCATGTTCATTTCAATAATATAACATTTTATGGTTATGTATATACTTATGGACACATGTTTCTATCTGATTTCTATTATTAACTAGAAAATTTCTATTTCTATGAAAAAGTAACTTGACATGACTTTTATTTCCCAAAAGTAAATCTCAAGTTTTTTTAAAAAAAAAAAAAAAATGTTCTTTCTCTTATTGTAATATACATGATTCGAAACCCATGAGTACACATATGGACTAGTTTTATATAGCTAACCTAATATGCTATTATATTTTAAATTCTGAAATGCTTGAATATAAGGGAAATAATAACCTATGTTTTTCGATGAGTAACATGCATATTTATATGATGTATTTCCTATTGTACATATAGATATACTACACAGAAAATAATGAAAAGGAGAGGAGGCAGGACATGCTACTCAGTTAAGTGCTAGAAATAGCTTAACATGACAATAAATTATACTATATAATCATGAAATATTGACTCTTACATGGTAATTAAGGTTAGAGTTAGTTTTCTGCTATTTTATATTTTTATTAAAGTAGACAACATACACACAGTGAGGAATATAAAACCTTTCTCCATGTCATTCTTAAATTGGTCATAGAAAATAGTGTCTCCACCATGATCTTTTTACCCAGTGAGGGATGAATAAAATTGTCATCCCGATAGTGTTTCCTATTCTGCTTCATTGGAAACATTTCTATTATTGATATTATTTTTGTCTGTATGTGTTTTGCATGGATGTTGTTTTATTTCTGCATACCACATGATTCCTGAATGTCCTTGGAGGCTGGAAGGGAGAATTGAATCCTTTGAAACCAGAGTTTCAGGTGATTGTGACTTGCTGTATGAGCAAAGAGTGACCAGGGATCTTAATCACTGAGTAATTTCTCTAGTCTCTAAAGTATTTTAAATATCATAATTACATTATACACTTCCCATTAGTTTCCATTGTCCTTCAAGTCAGACATTGTTACATGTTTATAAGTTGTTACTAATTTCCCAACCTCTGATGTGACCAAATACAGAAGATGAAAACTGATTCATGTTTTTGTTATTTAGAACATTAGAAAAGACACATGCAATTTTGCCCCTCTTACCTGTTTTACCAATTCTTGATTCTGGAACTGAGGTAGCAATTTGTTTTCAGTAGAGTCCAGACAGGAATGTATTACTCTTTTGATAAGTAGAGTTTATTTAAATATGTGTGAATATTCGATTCATGTGTATATTCGATTTATGTCTCCAAATGGATAGAAGAGGCACATCCTTGGAGGTTATACGATTATAAACCATTTGTTTGGAAAAAGGAAACATTTGGAGTTTTCTTAAGTTGTATAAAGAACTCAAGGGATGTAGCTTCATCATATCTTCTTTATGCTGTGTGTGGAGTTCTTTTATTTTGTTGCTTGGTTTTTAATGAATTGACCTGTCACCCAAAGAAACCACTGAATAATACCCCTGAAAAAAATTCCCAATAAGTTTTTTAGCTTACAGTGCTGGCCATATGGTTTCTATGTTCAGCCATTGCTCTTTTCTATATGTGGGTAGGAATGTAGATACACCAGGAAAACACCTTAACAACTAAAATCACCTTAGTTTCAAACACATAACCTCAAATGAAGATTGAAAAGCACCAACATATTTGTGTTAGAGGACAGATAGTCATAAAATTAAAAAAAAATAAACTTGATGATGATGGCATTAGTTTTCAGTTATACTCCACTGACACTCAAGAAGACCATACCATCTAATGGCCAGTCAATTCAAATACTCTGATTTCCTTTGTAACTGCTCTGTTCAAATGTCCTCTTATACAAAACTAATGGGATCAGAATAACATGTCATTGCATGAGCATTCTCATTAGTCTTTTATTAAAATTCCAGATTTCTTATCCACACTGCTTAAAATTCTCTTCAAGTTTAGCATGTTCAGAAATAATTCCCTTAGCCATGTAAGCTCTCATGATATGTGCTGTAAGATCATTGGCTCCAGTTCTGCATTGCTAGAAAAGGAATCCTTCTCTGCTTAGTTCAGAAGCTGTCTATAGTATTTCCACTTATACTCTGTAAGCCGATTGCATATTCTCAGGATGTTTTGGTGCAGGACGATTTCACAAACATATTTTCCCTTAGAAGGAATAACAACGTTTGATATCTTATCAAGTACTTTGCTTGGAATGCGATCACTTTTTTTTATTCTTTGCAAATGATTAACTTTCTTGATCAAATACCACAGCTTAATATGTTTTGTTTCCTTACCAAGGCCAAACTGTTCGGTCCCACCATTTGTGAACTATAAAATATGAACTGAAGCTATTTGCAGCACAGTTAGCATTGATTTTAGATTTATTGGAACAGTTTCTCTCAGATGACAGGTATTTTTGTTGCAACAAAATTAATGTATTTTCACAATGTTTTGATAGATGAATGTGTCTCTGGCAAGAGACACACTTTGAACATTTGAATAAAGTATCTTAAAAGCTACCATTAGTCCTCAATATCAGGAGATCCAGATATTACATGAATGCACTTGTTTGAAAAATAAAACAGAATGCTTGGAAGCAAATCTGTAAGAGTCTAAAAGACTCTGATAACATGTGACACCCTCTTCATATCCCTTGGGCAATCTTCTCTCAGGTAATTAAGCTCAAAGAGAGATTTACTTACTTTATTTTGTATTGCAGAGAGAACATTTTTTAAAAAAATTCATCATTTTCCTTGAAATTTGAGCAGACATTTGTGGAGAAAATAAACCCTACTCTAAATGACTTGACAGATTTTGATGATCCCTCCTGGAAAGCATCACCCTCCCCCTGTGGAGTTGGGGGGGCGGTGGGAAAGGAGGGGATTCAGGGAGCATGGGAGGGAGGAATAGGGAACTGGGATCGATGTGTAAAATAATGAAAAAATAATAAATATGTTAAAAATAAAATATTTTAAAGCAATGACTAAATGGTACTAAACCAGACCACTAAGTAGGAATTGTGGGTTAGTTCTACTTTGAACTTTTAGTGTCTATTGTATGAACCTAAAAATAATTGAAGTGAATATATAAAGAGTTTTACATGGTGCTGTATAAAGAACAAGTAGAAAAGTAGCTAAATGTAGGGACAATCATAGTAGTAATTCTGAGATAGCAGTCTGCAACAATTTCAACCACTCTCCAGGTGACCCAAACCATCAGATGACCAGGGAATATCTAGGGAACAGGGGTGGGCACCAAGACTTAGAATGTGCTTCAAATGCTCTCTGTATTGAAATACTGTAGCCACACACTATCCTCTGTGCTCTGTATCCTTTAGGCAGAAAAGGATGCATTCAATACAAAGCCCAAAAGAGCTTCCCTGAAGGAGTTCCCACAAAACCAGATCTGTGGGATCCAGATTAGTGTCCACTTATAAAACCTCTCAGACATTGTCATACAAGAAGCATTCTTTGTGCTAAAATAAGGGTCCTTTTGGACTTTATTCCCCTCTCTGTCCCAAACAGGAAAATAAAATCACCTTTGTTACATTACCACCTAAAGAAAGGCAACATGCCATTGAGGCTTTATCAAATAGTAGGCTTCTGTGGTAGAGTCCTTGAGGTAGTAATGTTATGCTAAGATCTGAGATTATTTTTATTTTTATTTTTATTTTTTAGTATCCAGCATAGATGACGAAATACATCTAGCATACAACATTTTAATCCCCAAATGCCCAAAGTGGTTCTTAAGGCTAAATAGCTTATTGAAGAAGGGTAGGATGAAGTATAAACAGAAAGTTGCTCTTGTAAATAAAACACATTTATGAGGTATGGTGCATTAAATCTTTAGTGTTTGTAATGTGTGGCTTTCTGTTCTGCTTTTGAAAGTCGTTTTCATAGATTATCAGTAAGGTAATGGCACCAAGGGAAGTGTGTTCAGTTTCAGCCCAGTGGGAATATGGCAAACCTGTATAATTCATGCTATGGACATGTTAGTGTTACATGTCACATTTTCCAGAAGTACATGTTCAGATGATTTTGATCATGAAATCTTTATTAGAGAGAGAACCTGTGGAAACAAAGGGAAGAAGACATAGTAAGCTGAGCATATATACTGATGCAGTCCTGACAATGCATAACTTCATTAGTGGACAATCCCCAAATTAAGGTTGTTTCACATTAGTTGTTCATCCTGTACTTAAATGGCTGGGCCACGGTAACCCACCTTCCTTATTTGAAGACAGAACCTCCAGTCTTCACAGCCCCTCATACCTGAGGACTCTGGAAATCTGTTCTTTCTGTTGAATCAGGTCACAAGAAAATAAAAACTGGAATGGTTGCTGGACTTCCTGTGTCAAGCACTGGGTAATTCCATGATGTTGATCCAGGTTGCATGCTCATGGCTACCACTGCAAGGTGAGAATTCTACCATAGGTTTATGGCTAAGAACCCCTGAATATATAATGTCTTAAAACATGCCAATTGTGTTTTAATGCTTTAATCACCCCATGGAAATTTTAATTGCAATTGCTATTTATTACAAAAGTATTTAATAACATATACCATAAGTATTCTGTTTTCTGAATACCTAATCTAAATATGATTCTTGTTTTTAACCCAATATTTAGATATACACCTATATCACAATGTTTCTTTATATTTCTAAATATGGGCAACTTTATTATTTTTTACAGTTTTCCACTTATTTTCTCTTATTTTGTAGATGTATAATGATTAACTTGTATCTATAAAGTTAAAAGATGGTAAAGGTGATAAATACCTTTTTTTCCAAATATAGCTGCAACACTAAACAGAAATATACTGGAGTAGTATTGTGACAAATTATTCCAATGTAAAAATATATGCACAATATATTTGAAATTCAGGACTACAGAAAAATATAAAACTTATACGTTGTACATTTGTTATCCATATCTTTAGAAATCATTTTCTTTGAAGAACAAAAGTTGTATTTATTTTTAAGAATGAGATCCTATTTTTCTACAGGCCAAGGGTTCTATATTTTTTTATATTTAAAAAACAAATGCTGACAGTTATCAGACTTAGATTTTATATACCCAGGATTCATTCCCCAAAAACTAATCAGAAAAGAAAACATGATTTTTTTTTTAAAAAGGTCACTGACAGCTATGATGTTGACATATTTTTCCATGGCTTTCTTCAATCAGAATTTTGACATTTCTTTGAACAGGCAGAAGCTTGATGAACCCTTCCGTTAGGAGTTTTTACAGAAGTAGGGAAGCATGAAATTAATTTCCCCAAGTGCAGTAGCTTACAGATGCCAGCAGATCTCATAACTCAGTAATACTGGTAAATCCCTAAATTTGTTCTTTAGCCTCTCAAATTATTGTTGGTGTCATTGCTCTCAGGGTTTTGCTGAGTGAAATTCTTCAGGCTGTTTTTTTGTTTGTTTGTTTGTTTGTTTGTTTTTTGTTTTGTTTTGTTTTGTTGTTGTTTTTGGTTTTTTTTTTGTAGATGCTAATATAGAAACACTGGATTGCACACTATCAAAACAAAAAGAAAAATAAAACACAGTTCATTTCCTCAATGCATTTGTTCACATGTATTTTTTTTCTCTGTTTTTATTTTGATTCTGATTATATTCTTTTCTTAAGATGTTCCCTGAAGCTAATCAATTATCCTTTCATAGTGCAATGGAAATTGATTCACTTCTTGAGTGAAAGAAGAATGTAGATGTGAAACAATTTTCCATCTATCTAAAATATTTAGGATTTTCACATGAAGAATTTCAAATATGCTTTGTACACTTCTCCCTGCTATATAGTTTATAAGTTGTCATATCATACTGTCTTACACAATATATAATTTTAATATGTAAATATTTAGTACTTAACACATTGGTATATAAATATTTCTGGTAAAGTCATTGATTTGAGTAACATTCAATTTTTCTTTATTAAATTTTTTTATTAAATTGAGGAAAGAATACTTCAAACGAAATTCTCCACTTGCTTTCTTTATAATTGATAATCTCCAAGTTGCTTGTAAAACTTCTAGCTATTTGTTTCCTAATCCAATTTAGCTTGTAGGTCCTCCGCTGGGAAATCCTGACAGGTATTTTATATCATCTAGTCATTTTCCTGGCCTCAAAACCATGCCTAAACCACACTGGAAACATGAGTCACACTAGATGGAAAATCTGCACTGAATCAAGCTATAATCAGTTCCCTGTGCATGACAGAAGAACATGGACTGCAAAGGTATTTAAATGTCAACTCATTCTAAGTACATCTCACAAAGGAAAATTTTCAGCTCTATATTCATCTTACACGAAACTCCTTTTACATTAGTGTGTAAGTGAGAGGTATATGCCTAGAATCCGATGAGTTTCCACCTTTATGCCAAGGCTTCTGGAGCAAGACAAGGTAAAACATCTGAATGAAATTCTTAATGTCATGTTCCTCGATAGAGGTACAAGCAGTCATCATTACCGTAGTATCTATGAAACCCATCATAGAAATTAGTACAATTGTCATAGATTTATTGGCTGTTTTGTTAAAAATTCCACAACAAATTCCCTTTGTTTCTAAGAAAGTATATGTACCTTTCCTCTCATAGTACAAAGAAGTTGGTGCAGTGCTTTGTAAACCTCTTTAGAGTCTGAGAAGTGTACATGGAACCTGGCACAAGTCTACTTATTACTTCATTAAAACTGTCTATTTGGAGTTACTCCAGAGAAAAAATAGTCCTATGAAAGACTGAAGCAAGGATAATCTCAGCTTTGCCTGTTAAACAGAATGATAAAAGAGGTCTCAGCTTGTTATGGAGATCCTTTACATTTTGTGTAAATTGTAAGAATAAACACCTTTCAAAATTTGTTCCATCATTATAATAAATTTTATCTATATTTCTCAAGGGAATCCATATCCTCAGCCAGAATCTATTTTAACATTTTAGAATGTCAGAAACAAATTCCTAGTAGTAGGACCATAAACAACTGCAATTTCTTCTACCCATTGTGATCTGGGTAATAGGTAAAACATCTGTCATGCCATTAGACTTGTATGAAATATCATTTATTTATTGTGTAAGCAAAACAAACAGTGTAATAATTTAGTTTGGGTATTGTTATTGGGCTACATGTTAGTGATATACACAGGGTAGTCTGCTTACCCATCCCTACCCTTTACTTAACACTTCACATTCAAGAATCCTAAGTCTCTTTTGCAATTCATGAAGAGTGGGTAATGCAAAAAAGAAATAAACTAAGCAGGTAAATGGGTATACTGGTTTCATATCTTCACTACTTTCTACTCTTCAAAATACAATCCCTCAGATTCATCACCTAGTCCTATACTTATCACCTGTTTTAGTCCAGCTTAATCTTTGTCCTAGTGTACAGCAGATATTGTGTTTTCTACTCCAACCTTCTCCACATTCATAAATTTATCTAGCAGGAAATTTCTTGCAATGCTGCTACCCAAGAATGCCAAAGATGCCAGTAGGCTAGCAAAGCAGATAGGTGAGCTTCAGTTCTTTATACAACAAATCCCTCCAAATCCAATGCTCAAGTCTTACTCTAATGTCTAAAGCAGACTATCTGCTCTGCCCTCACCTCACCTTTCAAAAGGTACTCAGTATATCATCCTGTGGAACCCCTCAAACCCTAATAATTCATCACTATTCCTAAGTGTCAGCCCCCATTACCTCAAAATGTATTTACTCATAAGGCCCAATGAATATAGCGGAACCTGGGAGCATGCCCTAGAAGGCAACATGCAGCTAGACTCTAATAAAAATCAGAAAGAGCAAAGGAAACCAATGGCCAGAACACCTACTTAGTAAAGCCTAGATGAGCTATCAGCACCTAGTATTACAATCCTGTAAAAACCAGAGAAATAGAAACCCTGAAAAAGCAAACTCAATAATAACCAGGATAATGTGACCAAATTAGAGCTCAGGAACACTGATAAAGTAGGTCCTGAGAACCTGTAACATCTCTGACAACTAAGAATTACAACCGTATATCAATAACACCAGAAACAGCAGAAAGCTTATAAAATCAGAGAAAATAAGCAACTTAGTGATCCATGAAAAAATTGTCTAAACTGATATAAGGAAGAATTTAAATTTTTACTAGAATAAATGAAAATGAAAACATCATATACACAAACATGCAATACCCAATGAAGGTATATCTAAGAGGCAAATTCATAGCATTGAGATATTTCATAAATAATTGGAGAGATCTAATGTGAGGAATATAACAGTAACCTTGAAAACTCTAGACCAAAAGTAAGAAATCTCACCTAAAAAAGGAATAGTCAGCAAGAAACAGCCAGGCAGTACTGAAATCAATAAAATAAAGCAAACAAACCAATAAATAAGTAGGTAAAATAACTAATAAAAGAAATAGTTGGTTCTTTGAAAACATCAATTAACGTGACAAACCCTCATCTAAGTTAACAAGAAGGTAGACCTAAAGTATTCAAATAAACAAATTAGGAGATGAAAATCTTGGCAAAGCAAATGACACCAAGGATATCCAGAGAACCATAAGGACATATGTTAAAAACTTGGACTCCATAGCTAGATAATTTGGATCATAACACTTACCAAAGTTAAAGCCAAATGAGCAACTTAAACAGACCTGTAGTGAAACAGACAAAATGAATAAACTCTACCAACAAAATAAATGCACAGAAAGTAGATAATTTTAGCAGATAGTTTGATCAGAATTTCAATAGAAGAAATACAAAAAGTTGTCAGAAGATGGAAAGATATTATAGACTTGTGAATTAGTAGGATATATAAATATTAGTAGGATATATAAATATAGTAAAAATGGCCACATATCCAAAATCAATCTGCAGATTTAATACACTCCTCAAAAAAATTCCAACATAATTCTCCACAGATATTAAAATGATAATTTTGTTTTGTGAAGGAAGATAACAAACAGGATAGCTAAAATTATTCTGAATAATAAAAGAACTACTGAGGTGCCAACATTCTCAATTTGAAGTTGTACTACAGAGATAAAGCAAGGAAATCATCATGGTGTTGTCACAACACTAGACATGTTGTCAAATGTAAGATAGGCGAATACTAATACATATAACCACAGGTGTTTGGACACATGATTTTTTATAAGAAACCCAAAAATCACACTGGAATTAAGATAGCATCTTCAATAAATGGTAGAGTTCAAACTTGATGGCTTCATGTAGAAGAATCCTAATAAATGCATACATATCACACTGTACAAAGCTCGACTTCAAATGGATCAAAGATCTCGACCTGAAACCAAATACATTGAACTGGTATAAATGAAAGTGGGAAATACTCTTGAAGTCATGAACACTGAAGAAAACGTCTTTCATAGAACACCATTAGCACAGGCACTGATCAACAATAAACAAACAGGGTACGATAAAACTGAAAGTCTTTATAACAAACAATAACATCACTTTTACAAAAAGGTAGGTTACTAAATGGGAAATGGTTTTATTTTTGTTATAGTTGTTTTTTTCTCAGCTGTACAGCTGAGAGATGCTAATATCCAAAATATATAAAGAACACACAAAATCAATCATTCAGAACATAAATAACCTAAAAAAATCAGGGTCGGGGAGTTGGGGGTGTACAGATATAACGACAGAACTCTGGAAGGAGGAAACCAGAGAACTTAGAGAAATATTTAACATCCTTAGTCATTAGGAAATACAAATTAAAAACCACTTTGAGATCTCATTTTACACTAATGATAATAACCAAGTTCAACAAAACAAAAGCAGCTCATGTTGGTACAATATGGATTGAGAAGAATATCCATTCCTTGCTGATGGATGTACAAACTCATGCAGCCTCTATGGAATTCAGTGTGGTGGTTCCTAGGGAAGACATGATCTGTCTCGAGTTCTAGTGATTGTTACTATGGCTTAAAAAAATCATTGGCAGTACTTAAGAGTTTGCTTGGTGCCAGACAGTGTGTTTGGCCTATCATTCTATTTCCAGTTTTAATTATTGCTACATCTAAAAGAGGATGTTAATGATAGTTTAAACAATAGGACTGAAACTGGGTTAAACAATTTGACTAAGGTCCCAGGCCTGAGAATGAAGCCAGAGTGATTTTCCTTATTATCAATTAAGCAACCCTCTTCTCTGAGGAGTGAGGCGTATGAGGCTGTAAGTGGCATTAACCTTTAAAAAGAGGAAAGACATCTTATTGTTAGAACCTCAGGGAGAAAATCTTGGAGCTGATGGAGCCAGTGAGTTCACATAAAAGAAAAAGAAGTCTATGCCATAGGTACCTCATTAGAGGCATAAATAGCAGCATACTTCCATTTACACTACATGATGCATAGGCCTTCGTTTCACAGGGTAAAATATGCTACTATTCTCAAATTTTAAAATAAAACAATTTGCTTAATATTTAGCATTTATATGAATAAAATACTTTACATAATGTAATTGTATTGGTATATCTATCTGACATGCAGATATTTGCAAATTTGTCCAAAATAGTCAAGATCTCGGAAGTTCCAAAGGGACTGTAAATTCACCCAAACTCTGTAAGCTGTGCATGGGGAGGGTTAGTTAAGAGGGAAGAATACAAAAGACAGATGAGGCAGCTAGGACTAAAGAATGGAAACGGTAGCAGACACCCACAGCAAACACTGAGCCAAACTCCTGGAATCCAGTCGCAAAGAGGGAGGAGTGATGAGCAAAGTGGTCAAGACCAGGCTACAGAAAACCACAGAGACAGCTGACCTGAACAAGGGTTGGGGAGCCCATGGACTCTTAGCTAGGAAACCAGCATTGGACCAACTCAGATCACCCTGAACCTGGGTCTCAGTTAGAAGGCCTGGGCAGTCTAAGGGACCTCAGACAGTGGAACCAGGATGTATCCATGATGCACAAAAGGACTTTGGGAGCACATTCCCCTTGTATGAATAATTCCTTAATCTAGAGGGAGGGGCTAGGCCTTAGCCCAAATGACTTGCAGATTTTGATGATCCCTTTTGGAAGAAAAGCCTCACCCTCTCCGTGGAATGGGTGGGGAATGGGATGGGAGGGGGTGTCAGAGCACAGGAGAGGATGGGACGGAGAGAGAACTGGGATCTATATGTAAAATAAGAAAAAAATGATAATAAAATATAAACAAAATAATAAAAAGAATGGAAATGCAGAGTGAATTAAATTGTCATAGCTCAATATTAAAGAAAATATTCCCCAAGGACAAAGGTGTCCTGAATATACAGATTTTAGTGATGTCCCATTATAGTAAATCTGTCTAGAATTTAATCTACTGTAACAGTGTTATTGGGTATTGACACATAGAACTCCCCCCCATTGTCCCTCTCTCCTCCTCTCCTATCTCTTTTTCTGTCTCTGTCTCTGTCTCTCTCTCTCTCTCTCTGTGTGTATGTATGTATGTTTGTGTATTCGTGCATGCATGCATGCACTCAAGTACTGCAGTTTTATTCCTAGAGCTATGCCTCAAGACTTTTCCTGTTGTCTGCCGGTAAGACTTTGCTCCTTGATGCCTGTCTCTCTTTCCTCCTCTCTAGTCTATACACTATGCTTTTCCCTCTCCTAAAGAGCAAGAAAACTAAACACAATGTATTGCATGCTGTGAAGATTTGTAAATGACAAGATAAATGCCAAGGAGGGAGAGCAGCATTGCAGGACATATCTAGATTTTAGTGTTTAAATGCTTTACCATTTTCTTGCAAGTTGTCTCTTATCTCTTATTGACATAAGTTCTTTAGCCTTATTATTTCTTTAAGAATTTTTGTGAAGACTGTACATGTCCAACAAATGTGTATGCCATTACCATATTGTGTTTCCCCCTTGTTTTTTTTTTTTTTTTTTGTTTTTGTTTTTGTTTTTTGAATTTTTTGGCATGAAAATTCCTATTTTCAGGCAGATCAGGGACGAGTGAAGAAAAACAGTAAACACAATAGACAATTGCAGCTTTAATTACCTATTCTTTCATGACTTTCAACATCTTTATTCACTCTTGTATTTCCTCCATATTTTGCTATCCTGAGTAAAATTCAACATTGAAGCAGAAATATCTCTGTGAGTTCCAGAGCTGCAAAGCTACACAGAGAAACCCTGTCTTGAAAAGGTGAAATCAAAAAGAAAACAATAAATAAATAAAACCTAGCTTACAATTCCACATTGAGAAATTCCAGTTTTGCAGAGGATGGTTTGCATGGGCAGGCTATCTGTATGTATGCTTTGTCACTGAAATGTGTCATATCAACTCATCAGATTAAAAGGCAGTTGCTATAGCTCTTTCTGAGATAAAGAACTTCCAAAAAGGTTGCTAGTAAGATGAACAAAAACAAAAGAAGACTCATGTAAAAAGTCAGTAACACATTTTATGGTGAAATTTCCCTTTAAGACCATGGGACACTCTCAATCATATTCCCAAAATTAAGAATATGGGAATGGTGACCTGAGGAGAACCATTAACCAGTCTTCTGTGTGGTTTAAAGTCCAGTCTTTCAGGAAGAAGTGAATGAAAGACAAGGGTGTGACATCTCATACCTCATACCAGAAGCATGTACTGCTTATGATATACTTTAAATCATGATTGCAAAAGTAAAAGGGACTCGGTGACAACTTTCAATTCTGCAACACTTAGATTGGATGGAGTACTTGTTTTGTACACTACAGGACCTGAATTTGAATCCTTGACACCCATATAAAAAATAGGCCTGCTGAATTAGAGATAGAGCAAGAAGAAATACCTTATAGAGTTTGTAGAAAGGAAAAGGAATGAAGATATGATGTGATTATGCTGCAATCTCAAAAAATAAAATAAATTCTTTTAAAAATCAGGCCAGGTTACATGTGCCAGTTGCATCAACATTTTGGGGGTAAGAGAAAGATAAATCCTAGATACCCTAGACTACCAAAAATCTATATCTACATTACATCCTAGAGATGGGTAAATGGGATATTTATTAGCTTTGTAGCTGTATGTATATAAGTATTTTGTAGACAATATGCTAGATATAAAAAAATATTGTTAGAAAGCCACTTACAATTTGAGCTATTAATGAATGTGTAAATATGGCACAGAGTTAAGAACAGGAATGGGATCCATTGTAGCAGGAGTTCCAGAGAGGGGGAGCCATCTGATGTGTGTTTTGGTACTAGCACTCAACTCTGATATTCTGAAATAGCAGAAAGTTCTCTTTACCTCTGAACCACATTTCCATTGGGAAGGTTTGATATTTTTGTGTAAAATATATTGTT
The DNA here is from genome assembly GCF_943737965.1 of Phodopus roborovskii. Taxonomy (NCBI): domain Eukaryota; kingdom Metazoa; phylum Chordata; class Mammalia; order Rodentia; family Cricetidae; genus Phodopus; species Phodopus roborovskii. The sequence continues at coordinate 12,169,780 of NW_026126511.1, read as the reverse complement.
TTGCTTTTTGTACAGCCATTCACAATTTTTCCATTGTATTTTTTTAACCAAAGAGTTTACTAGAAAAACTGATGCAATTAGGATATTTTGGCTGCAGCTGGAAGAAAACCAATTCAAATGAGGTTAAACAAAAGGTACACAGATTGCAAAGATCTTAATTTGTCAAGAAATGTGAAGTATCAGTATGCTTGGACCACAAAGACAACTAACAAGAGTCCTGTCTTGAGAGACAACACATTTTAATCTTGCATCTGTTCCTCCCTGTGCACTTTACATTCCTCGACCACTTCACATAGTTTCAGTCCCCACTCTTCCGGTCCACAAGTATGAAACAATATCCTATCAGCATTGTGTGCAACAATTTTGACAACTGGTCTGATAGTTTTACTTCTACAATTCACAGAAGAAATCTAAATGGATAAAATTAAAGGGCATACCTGGATCTGGATGTTTAAATTGAGAAGGAGTGAACTGGGATGTGATGATCAGTTTTATGTACAAATATGGCAAGATTATATATCACTTTTATTAACTGTAACATAAAATCATGCATAGCTACAAATGTACTTTGTAGCACAGTTCATTCAACCATCTTTATGTAAAAGACCTGTCCATACACAATCTAAAACACTAAGATCAAAGACTTGAGAGCCACTGCGATTCTTCTGAGAATATCCCAACCACCACATTTGCTTTCAGATAAATCAATAGACTGAAGGCCAACCAGGACAGAAGTGATAAGATAAAACAAATAGCATGGCATTTTTTTCCACTTCTTTTGAGGATAATTGCATATTTTTCTCTAGTTAATAAAAAGTAGATTTAAAGGAATCTTAAAGCTATATTATATTAGGGTTAAGAAATATAATAGACCCCCAGAGTGATAGCTGGGAAACCAGCATTTGACCGACACAGACCTCATGAATGCAGTCTCAGAAGGCCTGGACTGTGGGACTTCTGACTGTGGAACCAGGATGTCTCCCTGGTGCACAAAAGAACTTTGGGAGCACATTCCTCATCGAGGGGATATTCCTCTAAACTAAAGGCAGGAGGGAGGGCCTAGGCACTACTCCAAATGACTTGACAGATTGTATTGGTCCTTCCTGGAAGGCATCACCCTCCCTGTGGAGTGTGTGTGGGGGGGAATGGGATGGGAGGGAGGAAGGAGGGAGGGAGGGAGAGGGAACTGGGATCAGTATGTAAAATAAGAAAATATAATAAGAAAAATAAAGTTGTAACAGGCTGAACATACCAATATCTGCACACAAACAGATGCTCTTGTTCCAGTGTTTCAAGTAGAGGAAATAGGAATCACCCTAACCTATTTTTAATGTAGGGAAATAATTCTGAAACTATTCAATATCAGAACTATCTTAACATAATACATAGCATTGCTCAAAACTTAGTAATTTGGAATAATAAAATAATTTGACTAAGTAACATCAAATAACCAAATCCATTATTAAATCTTTCAAAGTTCATACCACAATCACACCCATTAGAAAAATATTAAGACACAGCACCCATATTCACACCCATACTCTCAAAACTGTGAATAGTCTTTTTTGTTGATATTAAGGACACTAAGTGAGATCAAGATTCTTAAACATGATGGAGAAAATATAGCTGTATATTCTCAAAGGCCAAATAGTTGTAATTCATCAACAATAGCAAAGGAACAACTCATTCCTCCATATGAGAAAGTATCAGTTGTCAGAGGAATCTATGCCAAAAATGTTATTTCAATATCTAATGATTACCGTGATATTAAAAATTAAGTGTCAGGAAAGATTATTGAATGTCGATTGGTATGTAATTGTAGAAGTATTTTAGTCAATTTAGCAGAAGTCTGCCTAGAATCACTGAAACAAAACGTCCTAGATTTTCACTGATAGCCATATTTGTGCCAATTTCCACACAGCAATGATTCATTGCCACAGAGAAACCAATAACCCTGATAAAAACAACTTACATGTACTAATTATTACAAAGGCTGATAAACTGCTTAAGTAAGAGGACTGTCTGTGGAAAGGGAATTATGTCATTGTTTTTGTGAAAAATGAATGTCTTGAGGGGAAAAAATTCTGTTGTTAGTGCTAAGGGTTCATAGTCATAAGATGAGCAGAGATTCACTGGCTACTTTTATGTCAAATTGACATAAGCTAGAATCATTTCTGGAAGGAAATCTCAATTGAGAAAATGCCCCAACAAGGCTGATCTGTGGGCAACCCTGTGGTGCATTGTCTTGATTGACAGTTGATGTAGGAGGGTCTATCTCACTATCAGCAGTACCATCCAGAGTTCTCTGAAAAAATATGCTAATCAATTCATTAAGTTGTATTTCTCTATGCCCTCTGTTTCGGGCCCCGTAGCCAGTTTCCACCCTAACTTCCTCTTCTGACTTTCTGTGATGAAACAGTGGGATAAAAAACTGTGATTTGAATTATTTCCTTTCCTCCCCTAATTTGGTTTGGTCGCAGTGTGTTATCACAGTTATAGTAACCCTAAGAAAACAGGAATGTAAGCTCATATCTTTTTCACATTCAAGTAAACTAATAATGCCAAAGTATATAGTGTTCCTTGAAGAACTGTTGATATCATCATCCCATAAATGATTGAAAAGACCATCTTTGGACTATTTCTCCATGAAGAAAAGAAAAGTTCCTTGGACAATGATGTGCATTAGCCAGTATCATAAGTTTAACCAAATAATATCTCCAAGCATAGATGTTTCCAGTCATATGGTGGTTTGATTTCTAGATTAAACAGATGTTTCTAAATTTGATGCTCTACTATCTGTACTGCCAATGTACTTTTATGGTACCTTGTTGAAGAGGCCATCTTGTCTGGAAAAGATAAGACACACAACTTCCTATGGATTTATATCAAGTCATCCCCTCTGGAGTGGGACTAGTTCATAAGAAACATGTAGCATGTTTGCCTTCCCTCCACAACGATATCATGTTGTTCCTGTATATTGATATGTATTAACTAATCTAAGAAACTTGGAAGTAATTACCCTGTCTAATTTATCAGTCACAAGTCTCATAGTATAGAAAATGAGTTGCACCAAATTTGAGACTATGATGTCATGGTTACACAGTTAAGATATAAGATAAGATGAAACTTCCATTCAAAAATGAGAAACATACTGCATGTATCAGACAAATTGTACAACTGAAATAATTACCATATCAGCCTCTTCATAATATGAAAATTTTTGTGGAGACAGGTGCACACTCCTCCACTGCCAGTGGGAGTGCAAAATCATATAGACACGTTGAAAATCAGTATGGCGGTTCCTCAGGAAAATGGGAATCAGTCTAACTCAAGATCCAGTAATTCCACTCTTACACATATATCCAAAAGATGCACATTCATAAAACAAGGACATCTTTTCAACTTTGTTCATATTAGCATTATTTGTAACTGCCAGAACCTAGAAACAACCTAGATGTCCCTCAGCTGAAGAATGGATGGAGAAAATGTGGTACTTTTATACAATGGGGTATTGCTCAGTGGAAAACCACAATGGAATCCTGAAATTAGCAGGAAATGGATATAACTAGGAGAAACCATCTTGATTGAGGTAACCCAGCCACATAAAAGAGAAACATGATATATACTCAATCATATATGAATTTTAGTCATAGAACAAAGGATTATCAGCCTACAATTTACATCGCCAGGAAAGCTAGGAAACAAGAATGACCTTAAAAAAGCCATACATGGTCCCTAGGAGAAGGGGAAAGGGACAAGATTTCCCGAGCAAATTGGAAGCATGGGTGGAGGGGAGAGGAAGTTAGAAAAAAGAGAAGGGGAGAAGAGGAGGGGAGACAATACAGATTTAAGATATATCTGGCACTATGGAAATGTGTGGAGTTCTATAAGGACAACCCCAATTATCAATCTAAGCAATAGTCAAGAGGCTACCTTTAATGCCTTTCCACGATAATGAGATTGAAAACTACCCAATATGCCATCCTACAGCCTTCATCTACTAGCTGATGGAAGTAGAAGCAGACACATACAGCTAAACACTAGCAGAACTCCTGACATCCGCTTACAAAAATGGAGAAGTGATGAGCAAAAGGGTCAAGACCAGACTGGAGAAACAGAATCAGCTGACCTGAAAAGGGGGGAGCTCATGCACCCCAGTCACATAGCTGGAAAACCAGCATAGGAATGACCCAGACCCTCTGTATGTGGGTGTTATTTAGGAGGACTGGACAATCTATGGGGCCTCTAGTATGGGTCACTATTTATCCCTAGTACAGGAATGGACTTTGGGAGCCCATCCTACATAGAGGGATACATTCTCAGCCTAGACACATGGGAGAGTGCCTAGGCCCTGCCCCAAAAGGTAGGACAGACTTTGAACACTCCTCATGGAAGGCCTCACCTTCCCTGGGGAGCAGAAAGGAGGTGGTCTGGGGTTTGGTGGAGGTGATAGGAGAAGATGGGAGGGTGAGGGAACTGGGATTGACATGTAAAACAACCTTGTTTCAAATTTGAATTTAAAAAAGAAGAAAAAGCAATATTTTGTTCCTTAAGTTATACTACTTTGACTCTGTGCATCCCAGAATGAAACTATACTCTGACAGAAGACGAGACATGTAGCTGCTTCATTACTTCAGATGTATAAACCAATGAAAGCAATGATATTGGAAGACCAGTGCTTTGTCTTGCCTCTGTCAATAAACCATAGTATCACCTTTCAGTGTGAAAAATAAAGTTATTTCCTTCTTTACAATAAAAACCATTTTCAGTTTCAGCAACATTACCTGATTGCTGGTGGAGATTTATTGAGGGGTTGCTTACTGAGTAAACAGAAATGTATCCCAAAACCTAAACTTACAAAATGATGAGCCCCCATCCTCCACTTAAAATACAATTAACACCATGGACAGGATTTCTCATTATTTCGGCAGGAGTCATTTCTTTTCCATAGATATTCTTCTTGTGAGCTCATGAAAAATAGTAGTTATGATACAGGGTTGATGGTTATCATAAACTAAGTAATAATGTATAAGATTACCTGTGCCTCGAAATTCCAGGTGTAGATATACAAGGCAGGGCTCCAATAGGAAATGGAAGTCACGCATACAAAACCAGGCTCAAGAAAGCTCCAGGACCAGAAGCCAATCAATATTTATCCCTAGTATATGAATAGACTTGAGAACCCATTCCACTGAGAGGGATACTCTCTCAGCCAGGACACAAGGGGGTTGGGCCTGGGCCCTGCTCCAAATGATATGACAGACTTTGAAGGCTCCTCATGGAAATCTGCTCCCTGTGAAGCAGAAAGGGGATGTGATGAGGGTTGGTTGGGAGAACAGGGGTGGATGGGAGGGTATCAGAATGGGATTGATATGTAAAATAAGCTTGTTTCTAATTTAAATAAAAAATAATTTAAACAAACAAACAAACAAACAAAAAGATATGGAAGGCTCCAGTGATAAGTCAGTTGCATGAGATCATGGCCTAAATACCTGCATTTTCTCCAAAGGTTTCTTATTTTCATCATTTGAAGTTTAAACAAATGACATTATTGGATGTCTGCCATGAAAATTTGACACCAAAGGAAAAACTTGGCCCTTTTTCTTCCTGACAATTGACAACGTGCAAAATTGAAGTATTTTAGGGCTTTCACTGAAATAAAGAATAGTATAGGAAGACAGTTTGACTGTGATTCTTTTCATTTTACACAGGTGCACGTATTTGTCCTGCTTGAATCTCAAATTTTCCTTGTTTTTATTTTAATTAATTGAGGATGATAAATCTATACAGATATTAATTTTACTTTGTACTAATTCCATATCTTCAAACTTCTGAAAGTGCAATCTTATCTGTTCAAATTCAATTATAGTCTATAAATGTCTAGGAATAGAATCTAGAACATAATGTTATTCATAAGAATATTTTTCAGACTACAGATTTGTCTAAGTCCACAATATCTGTTTCTTCTGTGGATGTTATTGTTGCTGGATAAGGTCTTCAAATATTTTGGTAACCCTTCATCTCAAATTTTCTTAGCTTTTTACTTTTCATGTATTCCTTTATTCTCTGCTTTTGCTGGAGCAAATTGCTATGGAATTGTCCATTAAAATTCTTAGCAATTGTACTATCTTAAAATGAAAAGAAAGAACAAAAAAAAATTCACAATAGCTCAAGGCAAAGCAAGCAAATATTACCAAGTGCTTAGAAGCTCCATTACATAACACTCAGTAGAATAAAATTGAAGTACCAGCAATGCAAGGTCTTTGACATGAATATCTCTGTGGAAAGTTAATGTGTTATTCTGAAATAAGGGATGTATCTATTGTAGCAATTAAACTCTCTCTTATAATTAAACATCAGAAAAACAATTAGACTGTATTATCCTTGTTTTAAGAATATCACTTTAGGACGATAACTGGGGAAAATAAGTGAGTTAATGAACAGAAATGAGACTAACAGGAATAATGATATAAAAGAAGCTAGAAAGAGATGTTAAATTTTTTCTACATATCAGTTCCTATTTATAAAACATACTGAAAAACAAAAACAACCTTGAAGTAGAATATTAAATCTGCATAAAGTCAATGTGTGACTCAGCTTTCTCACAATACAGATTATGATGCATAGGACTCATCTTGAATATTTTCTTAATCAATATTAATACTTTTATTTATCTGATAATTGTTATTAGGAAAATTTATATATGTGAAAATATCATAATATGAAATAAATGCTTTCTAACTATGGAGAAGATGAAAGAACATAAGTATTTTTAAACCATTACTATGTTTAAGGAATTGGATAGTTGCCAATAGTTAATAATTTTATTATCTCATGAAGGATAAATTTTAAAATAAGTTAAAATTTCATTTTGTCTTCATAGACTATTTTGTCCCAGCATCTCAGTTTACAATTCTTCCTCAAACTATTTTTTTATATTTTGGTTTTACTTTTCTTTCAGTCCTCTATAGGAAACTGCTATTTATGTGTTAGCAAGAAACAATCTATTTCTTTTTAGACTTGTTTTTTTTTTTAAAAAATACTAAGAATTTATAGTAGATAGGGGTGGTACTGTGTACTTTAAAACCAACTCTAGGTAACCAAGAGTTTGATCATCACTAGCTTGTGGCCATCATGGAATACAAATCAAGCTAAAAAATTCCTGAGAAATGTAGGGTTCTGTCTCCAAAACAGATTAAGAAAGTAGGAAAGAAAGAAAGGAAGGAAGGAAGGAAGAAATAAAAAAAAGAGAAAGAAAGGAAGCGAGAGAAATAAAGAAAGAAAGTCATAAAGAAAGAAAGAAAATATCTTCCTTTGAGCATCCATTAGCCAAAGTTGCCTGCAGTTTCTCATCTAGTTTTAGGATGACTTGCTTCCACTTATCATGTCTATTTGTGTTAGTCATCCTTGTTCAGATTTGTTTAGGCAGCCATGTTGGCTTGGGGGAGATATAATTAGTATACTTTAGGAGATAAAAATCTCATAGCAGACTTCCTGTTCCTTTGGCTACAACCATCCTCTTGTATATTTCCTTGGCCTTAGAAACAGGATGTCAGAGAAAGTAAGGGCACAGGGTACCCTGGAGGGGTGGAGGGATAAAATTGTATATTGTATAAAATTTTATTATATTATTATAAAACTGAATTTGATTGTATAATTGTAATTAGTTCTGAAACATATTATGCCCCATTACTTTGAATAAATGTAAATTAAAAAGAAAACGTGCTAAGTTTTGACTTTCCAAAATAAATTTGTTTTCATTAAACACTGAAGAATGCTGAAGTTTAGTTAAATTGTACAAGCATTTGCATATCATATGGAAGGGACTGCATTCAATGGTCAGGATCTACAGATCAGACCCAGTGGTATCTGTCTTTCATTATGTCATTAAGTTGACAAATACAGACTGATTAGATGTTAACATTCATCCTTAGTACCAAGTGAGTCCTAATCATCCTAGAATACATGAGACTGTGTTTGAAAAAAGTAAATATGGTGTGGAAAATAGGGTACTGTTCAGTAATTTAAAGAATAATCTCAAGCAACTGACTGAATATATGATAAGTATTTTAATTTTTTGTTTTTTGGGAGGTTTTTTTGTTGAGTTTTGTTTTTTTGTTTGTTTGTTTGTTTGTTTTGGTATTTCATAAGATCGTATTTATTGGTTGGGAAATAGGTGTAACTTTTGTTTATTAAGATTGGTAGTGACAAGCATTGACTTTTTCTCAACTGTTGCCAAACTTGGATCCTTACACAAACTAATTGAAACACTAAAATATTTTCACTTATGCTACACAGGCATTGAGTTTCTTCTGTAGTGTGGTGGGTTTGATGCTAGATAGAAGGAGGTTAGAGGTGAACCGAAAAATGCAAGTTGAGTTATGATAACTAAACATATTTTAAAGACATAGTTCTCTAGATAACAGATAAACAAAAAGGAAATGAATACAAACTAAAACAAAGATGGTGACAGAAAAAGTACCTGGGAGATGAAATCAGAGGATAGAATTCAGAACACAATAGGGAAAGAGATATGTGTATTTATGTATGTATGTATATCCCCATCTGGCACAAAACACACATGATATTATTCATGTTGGATATGTTGGATGTTGCAGAAATAGTTTGGATCATCTGTGCTGAGAATTTTTTCATGATGTCTTTTACTCAGCAATATAGGGAGTTCCAAGTGGCACAAAGTAGTAGAATTTAGACAAAACTAAGCAGGAATATCATGAGAAAATTGCTTAGGGTGCTGCTATGGACAGAAAAGAAATCCTGAGGACTAAATGAGGTGGACAGTCAGGAGTCTTCAGCGTTAGACTCCTTTTGTTTTGATTGGCCATTGTGTATGGGCTCCTGTTTCCCCTGTGTGACATAGACATTAAAAAATATCACTGAGTTAATGTTAGTGTAGGATTGTGTTTCTATTGTGCTCATGAGTAACCAAGTATCCTACTCAGACAATTAGTATGTATTAATATTATGTAACATAATTTAACATTCACTGGTGTTTATATATCATCAGATTGCACAAAATATATAGGAAATGTATGTATGTAGGTCATTCAAACATCTCTAAGACTAAGAACAATTCTCTATCATTTATCCTCACTATGAGAAGTGCATGTTTTTGTGTTAAGCCATACAAGGCTGTATCACTGGTCTTACAATTCGGTCACTTTCCATTAATGTACCTTTACAATACAAGAATTCTATGTTATCCCTGTGCAATGTAAGTGAATAAATGTGTAAGTTAGAACTTACATGTTCAAATTAGAAATTTTCAATGATGTTGTTCATTCAATTTGTTGAAATACACTTATGGATCATTTTACAGTGGATAATTTTTATAATGATTTAATGTGAAATTATAAAAACATTAACTATTTTATAAACAAAATCACATTCTGTTTCCCTGCAGTAATTATACTTGAACTTAAGCATACCTTTTATAAAAAACAGAACAATGTAACTAGCAACACCAATAGTTTCACTTACTATATAAAGTATGATAGAAGATATATGGTAATATTTGCAGTATTTATACTGATTCTAGTATTTTTATGACCTGGTAGATGTAGATTTATTTTAAATTTATGTCTTAATTTTGACATAAACCTCATGCTTTTACATAATATAAAATCAATTAAAAGTTTAGAAAAGAAGCCCTTTTCTGTTTACAATAAAAGACATAAGATCTCAAGTCATTTGCTGCTTCAATCTATTTGCATATAATGATGAGTGACATTCTTTACACTAAGACTAAAATTATTTAGTATATTTTCTTTGTTTTTGTTTTTATTGTTTTAATTTTTTTCTTATTGTACATATAGTTCCCAGTTCTCTCTCCCTCCCTTCCTCCCTCTTTCTCTTCCTTCCTCCCTCCCATCCATGCCCCCACAACCACCCTCCTACCCCACCCCCACACACACCACAGGGAGGGTGATGCCTTCCAGGAGCAATCAACAAAATCTGTCAAGTTACTTGTAGTAGGGACTAGGCCCTCCCTCCTTTCTCTAGGCTAGGGGCGTATCCCTCCATGGGGAATGTGCTCCCAAAGTTATTTGGTGTATTTTCATATCACAATTGTGTTCTCCTGTCTTTGTCGGGTTACATCATCTTGTTGTATATGACTAAGGATGTCGGTTAAGAAAGTGTTCATTCAGTAGAAGGCAAAAGAAACAGATCTCATGGGAAATAACTCCCATGGGTAAATATAATTGTAATCAAGCCTGATGACTGGAGTTCAATACTCAGCACCTACATAGTAGAATAAGAGAACCAGCTCCACACAATAGCCCATCTTCTGTCCACACATTGTTCATATACATACACATGAACACATGCATTCACACATATAAAATCATATGCACATACAAAGGAAGCATGCACACACACAAAGGAAATGAAAACTGAGAAATGTTAACACAAGAAATATATAAATGAATCTATTGCCTTGTGTGTGGATTTTGATAAATACACATTTACTTGGGTCACTGAGCACGTGTCTGCTCATTTTCTCTTCATTGTGTTATACATGAAATAATATTTGTAAAGAAGCACATTTTTCTCTATCTTGTGTGAACAATTCTTGGGTGTAAACCTCACCTATTGGTGTGAATCTTCCTTAACCTCAGAAAATTGCTTCTGGTTCTATAAAGAACATTACAGACAGAACAGGGAAGCTCTGTAAAGCTCTGTCTGTATTTCCTACCCTGCAGCAGAATTTTCTGCCTACTTGTTAACAGAAAGACTGGAACTGTAGCTGCAACCTTCAGGCCAGCTGCCTCTGCGTTTAAATGTCTTGAACTGGAAATTTGGAGGGTCATCTGAGAATGATTCTGGGAAATCCTGAAAATAGTCTGAAAGATACAGAAAACGGCTAAAAAAGGCTGAAAGGCAGACCCTGGCTACCAAAGGATTCGGTGCAGCGAGTTTTTGGGTGAAAATATTTGTCTGTGATGTTCTCCTCATGGATGGCCTTTCCAGAAAGACAGGTATGTCTGGTAAATCACAGGGACTCTGAGTACATTTTCATAACCTATACAAACATGTCATCTAAGGAGATGGAGCATTATGTTCTGGTGCTAAAATGCATGGCCCAACTTTGTTTCTGCTTCCACATTTACGTGAGCGTGTTCTATTATCGTGGCTGTGGATACATTTTTACTCACATTTACAAAACTTATTTACACATAATATTACAAGATAAATTATTTTGGTGAAATTACCACTGGTGAAATTTATGCTTATGCTAGAAAAAAATTAAAATAGATTCATGTGTATTTTGTGCTAAAAGAAACCTTTAAATATATTTTTTTCAATTTTCTTTTTATTTAAATTAAAACAATCTTATTTTCCATACCAAACTCAGATCTCTTCCACCACCACACCCCTTCCCGCTCTTCCCATGCCTCTCACAACTCCCCATCCCACTCCCCATTCACTCCCCAGGGAGGGTGAGGCCTCCTATGAGGGATCATCAAAATCTGACACATCATTTGGGGCAGGGCCTAGGTCCTCCCCCACTGAATTTAGGCTGAGAGAGTATCCCTCCATAGCTAATGGGCTCTGGAAGTCCATGCACTAGGGATAAATACTGGTTCCACTGCTAAAATTTTGATAACCATATTATTTTCACTTGAAGCTTACAAAGGATGATGTGGTTGGTAGTAGCTATAAAATGATAAAGAGAAAATAATCTTGAACAGAAAGTGGAGATAGTCATCCTGTTTTAAGTTTTAGTATAATATATACTATCAAGAAAAACGAATGATAGAAGATAATCGTATGCCTCATCACTAGTCTCTTTTGATTTCTCTCTTTTGTACTTTTTTAAAATAAAATTTTGCTCCGTGATACCTTCTGAGGAAAAGAACAGTATTATCGGGAAAAAAAATTAAACCTCTATTTTGATCTAAAGTATTTTTCCCTCCAGGATTTATTAATTAAGTAGTGGTGGAAGAGGACATGACAGAACAGACAGACAATGTTTCCAAAATATTTAATAAAGCTGGAGGTTTAGTGAGGTAAGAGTTGCTTGGGTGTAGAGAGCAATTTAAATAAATAAATTACAACTGTAACATTTTAAAATAATAATCGCATTGAAAAGAGAGCATTTGTGTCAAAATATTTATCATGTATTAGAACTTACAGCTGAAATGTTCACTCCCGTGGTCTTTAATGTTGAAGAGGAACTTCTGTAGTAATGTGTTTTTTTGTAAAGATTAAATAGAAGAAATGCTGCTTTCATATTTGTCCATTATCCAAATAATTTACAGATACGAAGCAGCTAAGATTTCAGGCTCCGGATGTTGAATTTGCAACTCGATTTCACAAATATGTTTTGTCTTGGTTTTAAAAGTTATATTTTTTCCAATTGAACAACTTAAAAGCTATTTTATAAAAAGCCTGGAATTCCTTTTTTAAAAATCTAGGAAAATAATAACATCAACATATTCATGAAAGCACTGGTGTTAATGTAATTTGTGCTTATTTTATTTTGAGTGGTATATGCATACAGGTATGCATATGAGTGAAAGACCTTATCTACATATTATACATTATGTGTTAAAATAAGTTTTAATTTATATATATTCTTAGATTTTAATAAGGGAAGGACTTTAGATTTAAATTTTTATCCAGTGAATTTTACAAAAGTGAAGAATAACTTGGAAATGAATACAGCTTGAAATTGCTTTTATCCTTTTATTCAAGGATATTACTTTAAATTAACTTTTGTCTTGTAGATCTGCAATTTTTAACTACAAGATATGAATCATTTATCAGGTTTCATAAGTATCACTTTTCTCAGGCTTTATAGAAAAAAGACACATTGGATTCTCATTCACTCACTGTTGGTCTTTGACTTGATCAGAGTTGCTTGTTATTATCTTAATGTATAAAAAACTCCTCCATATCACTTTAAATCTTAAACCAAATCATACATGCATGTTTCAAAAAGTCATTTGTTTATAGATTTAACATCAGCAGGAACGAAGTGGAGTCATTGTCATGTAGTTATGTCTTAAGAATGGGGCATTTCATTGGGGCAGTATTGAAATATGCCTTTAACCCCAGCACTCAGATATCTGTGAGTTCAAGGCCAGCCTGGTCTACAAAGCTGTGTAGCTTTGTGGAAACTCTGTCTCCTAAAATAAATTTTAACAAAAAAAGAATGGGTATTTCCTGGAAGATTTTTTTTTTTTTGGTGTGTGTATTTTGCCTTTAAAAATTGACCTGCCTAAAACTTTCTAGTATATATGAAAAGATAATGCATGTTATATCTTATAACAAAATCCTCTGTAACATTCACACAAGAAAACTAGACAGAATAGTATTTACTGTTTTACGAGTTGTATAAAAATAGTTTGAATCCTAGCTTCTCATTTGCATTTGACAGGTAATATGTTGGTAATAAAAGATTCCAGAGTCTTTCTTTATAGTTCACACAATAATCTGACATCAATGTCACTTTCTCATTTGCCTCTTATTTGCTAACACTTTCAAAAATACTGGTACATAAAGGTCTATTCATAACCTGCTTTTATTATTACAGCAAGGGATCTGCATCTTTGTGAGCCCACAAAAGAAATCCTGTCCCACACAGAATAGGAAGTCAGTTAATGAAATAATTGATTTAAAATGTTGTACTTGCATGTTGTGCATTATAAAGATTTTTGCAGACATTGTAGCTTTAAGGATGTCACACAGGTTGTCACTTTAGAATGTGCTGTTATTTTGAAGGAAAGAGATGACAGATTTAATGCTTTTAGTATTTCCCCTTGATTTTAAATTTAATCCTTCACAGTTGAAAATATTTTCATATATATATAAGAGAGAAATTTAATGACTTATTCTATTTACTTGGGGCTTAAAGGCATATTTATTGTTTATATGTGGCCTTCATTTAATTTTGGTAAGTAGTATCTTTCAAGAATTTTGTCCAATTTTTTTTTAGATCATAATTTTTTAGGGTTTTTAAATTATGACTTACTCTCTGCCTAACCTGGAGCTATGGGACCCAGAAGCTAGATGATTCAGAGACAAAGGCTAGAACCAGACATGACTGGGAAAGGAAAAAAAGGTCAATGTAATGATGCCTAATGCTATTCTGCTATACCATACATAGGTACCTATAGTCATCACAGAGGCTTCAGCCAGTCACTGATGGAAACTGATGCAGAGACCCACAGCCAAACATTAGGTGGACCTACAGTAATCATGCTGAAGATGGAGAGGAAGAATTGTAGGAGCCAGGGGGGTGGGGTGTTGGTCGGGAGTCAAGGACATTATAGGAATTATTACAAAGAAATTATAGCAATTCACAGAGTCTGAACCAACAACCAGGGAGACTACATGGCACTGACCTAGGTCCTCTGCATGTATTTGTGACAGTTGTGTAGTTTGGCCTTATCGTGGGACTCCTAACACCGAAAGCAGAGGTTGTCACTGACTCTTTTGGGATACATTTCCTCACTAGGTTGCCTTGTCTATCCTTAATACAAGAGAGGGAGATTACTCTTATCAGCTTGACTTGCCGTGTTATGTTGATGTCAGTGGAACACATGCACTTTTCTGATCAGAAATGGAAGAGAAGTAGACAGGTGTGTGTGTGTGTGTGTGTGAGTGTGTGTGAGTGTGTGTGAGTGTATGTGTGTGTGTGTGTGTGTGTGTCTGCACTCACTGGGACTAGAGGAGGAGGGGAAACTGTGATCATGATGTAAAAATAATAAATGTATTTTTAAAGATGAAAATGTTTGAAGAAGTATTTTCCTCTTAAATAGAGTGGCAATCTAATATTGCATAAAGAGCCTGGGAGCTGAACCAGAAAAACTTATTCTGTTAACAAGAATTCCACATCTTACTGTCTGTATCCTGCCTCCATATTCATATTTTTCACACTTTTTCGAGTAAGTTCTAATGTCAACCAAATGTGTTGATGTGCATTAACTGGAATTATAGCAACTTGATCAATGAAAAGTTAGGTTTAATTTTCCTCCGTTTGTGAAATCTCTTTCCTCTTATGCTCATAAAGAAGGAACAGTTTTCTTTATGCACATGTGCTGAGATTCCACCTGAAACAAATCAATTAGGAAAATATTGGAATAAATTTTTAAGAAAAGTTGACGCAAGAGAAAAAAGCATACTTTAGGCTTCATACTCATTTTGCTAGGTAAGGATCTCCTAGGAGGTCGTTTGTCTTTCTGAGTGTAAGTATACCTAGAGCATAAAATAGTTATTGTTGGGACCCTATGAATTGAGTGGAGTGAAAAATATTTGAAGTTGGTAGATTCTAGAAAGTTAATGAAATTTTACTTGTGCATATGTGATTGGTTGGCTACTCTTTCTTAATTATAACAAACTTGACCTGGATGGGCAGAGTATTTGTTTTCTCATTAGTATGTTTTTCATACTTCCATACACTTTAATTTTCATGATTAAATATAATAAAAAAAATGAGAGGTTACTTAAACCACATAGGTTTCCAAAGCAGATTAGGGAGAATATAGATGGACAGTTGCTAAACTGTAAATGTGCAACGTTCCTGAAGAAGAAACATATGAACATCACTGCAGATATAACTTGGAATCATTTACTGAGATATCAGTGTTGTAGATTTGCAATCCATTCTTACATCTCTGTGTATCAGCATCTATTTGCTTTTTCAAGAAAATGTTTCTCTGTATTGTTTTGGAACCTGTCCTGGAACTAGTTCTGTAGACCAGGCAATGCCAATGCTGTTTGAGAGGGTAACATCATTCATATTACATAAGGGTCCATACACAAACTGTGTTTTAAATGATTATGATACTGGGAAATCCATTTGCTTCATCAAAATACTCCCAAATATTATAAGGTGTAATAATTCATGGACAATTGAATATATAGGATATAAAATATTCATATTCATTATAACCATGAATAAGACTCACACAAGTAAAAGGGTGTTATCAAAGACCTCTTTTTCTAACACAAAGAGTAATCCTCACTGTGATTCAATTTACACCAGTACGCAGACTATTAAATATACTTGAAAGGAAGATCTTCAGGCAGGAGATAAAAATGGCTTTTGTACTCTAGTACAAACCTCTCCTTTTTTAACCACTTCAAAGATGCTCTGTTCCATTTTATCTCCATGAGACTCAAAAAATAACTTTTACTTTCCTTGCCTACATTCTATTCTCTCATTCACTATTCAACCCCCTGCAACCTGGCTTCTGCTCTCAATATTCACCAAAAAGTGTCCTTATGATAAAGGTCGTAAAAACATTCTAATGCAAAAACTGAATATGTCCTAGTACTTCATTTGGTGATATTAAACTCTATTCCGTAATGCTTTTCTCATTTTTAATTTTAGTGTTTTTATGAGCACACATATTTTCTCATATTTTTTCCATCTTTATACATTATCTTTCTCACATCACAATTTATCTACTTTCCACACATAAATGATTTCCAAATTTGTCATTTCAAGAAATTGGGGCATAATTGAAATTCAGATGTGCTTGATAATGATCAAGACAAAACTGAGTGAGGTCACTATGAGTTTACTTTCATAAGAACTCTGCTGAGATGATGTTTATTTGTGTATTAAGGAGCACCCTACTAAGAGGACTCAGTAGTACTGTTTTTCTGAATATTTGCTACTAATTTCTATCTTCTTTACACACCTAAAAAGATGAATTATACTTCACCTACTTTTACTAAATATTCTGTTGCTGAGGTAATTCATGTCATTGCCTTTGAGCTGGTCAAAGTTGGCTCTTCAGTATTACTATACACGACAACTGAACTAGATGCCTATAGAGCAAGTGTCATCTCCATGTATGCATACAATTTATACAACATCATTTAGTAAACAAAGAAATTTTTTTAAAAGTCTGTTGTATTAACCAATATTCCTCTATTGGGTATATTTTTATGAAAGATTGTTTTCCACCATATATTCTAGACTGAGTATCTTTCTACAGACATCATTGTTAGTTGGTAGGTTTTGTTTGTTTGTTTTTCCTTCAGACTGACCTGAGACCTGAGAGTGATTATCACAATATTAAAACAAGGATATGTTAGTAAAACATCAAATTACCTTCTAAGAGTTTTCAAGTTTATACTCATAAAATCACTATATATGGGTAGCTATTTCTTATATCTTCCCACATATATATTTCATTTTTAATTATACATAATAACATTTTCTACATATTTTAATTCAATAGTGTTAGTAGCACTTTCTTTTTTTAAGTTTCTGTCTCTTTCAACTAGCCTCCCCTGCCCCCCCCCCAAACTTGGTCATGGGGAGATATTTATTTATTTAATAGTTTTTTTGTTTTAAAACAATCTTTTCTCATTTTACATACCAATACCAGTTCCCACTCCCTCCCTTCCTCCTTTCTCCCCACTCTCCCCGACTCCTCAGAGACCTAAGGCTTCCCATGGGGAGGCCATGAAGTCTGGCACATCACTTTGAGGCAGGACCAAGGCCCTCCGCCCAATATAAGCGAGTAAGGTATTGCTCCAAAGAGCATGGACTCCATAAACGCTGTTCAAGGACTAGAAATAAGTCGTGTCCCTACTGCCAATGGCCTCAAAATAGATTTCTTATATTATAACTATTTACTTGTTTATCTGTGTCCTATACATAAGCCCACTTGGATATCTCTAATGGATTCACATAATTTAGCATATTTCTAGTTCTTTGCAAATGAAGAATCAGCAAAGCAAATTACCTTTTATCTAATGTGGCAATAGCAGTCATGAATTATTGGGAATTGTGATGCATAAATAGCATTGCCATTATTGCTCTGCACCAAAGAATTGATTTCTCTCACTGACTGTAAATATCAAACACAATCATGCATAAACTCTCTTTTCCTTTCTCCTCTCTTATCCAACACATATCCACCTTAGTTTCCTATTTGACACAAATGTGAGAAACAAATTCTCCCCTTTCAACAAAATGTCAATCTTCCTAGTTTTAACATCTTACTTATACAGTTGCTGTTTTTAAAGAGCATTTTAATGAGCATTTTACCTGTGTTCTCTTGTTAAGTAACTCCCAGGTACTTTTCTTTGGACCACTCATTTATGTTCACCAACCTAAATGTTAAGTTGTTATCATCACAACACTCAATTACCCTATATAATGATATAAGCACTTTTGAGCACAGGGGCCAGTCATGTCTTCTGTGTTATTAATAACTTAAGATGCTAAAACTTAGGTCAAATCTACTTATAATCTTTTAATTATGTAATTTAAAGTCAACAAATCCTGTGACTCCTTTCCAAGAGGAAAGTAAGAATTTCTTAAGCCTCTCACAGATTGTGCTCATGTAAATTTTAGGGTAGGTTCATGATACTCATGGGGGATCTGAATCCTGCACATCCTTCCCCCACATTTATAGATCTAGAAACAGCACTGAGACTCAAACACATGCCATGAGATAACATGAGCACACCTGGTTTTCTGCATGTCTTCTACATATCTGGCTATGGGATTATAATAGACAAGTAAGGAGATACAGTCTCAGTATCAAAAAAAATTATAATAAATTATCATCTCTATCTTCATGTTCAAATGTTTATTTTCTCTGAAAGTAAAAGAAAAATAGTGACATCAATGTTTTCTGTCTTTTACCTTCTGCAATATTTATCCCTAGTGCATGAATGGGCTTTTGGTGCCCATTCCCTATGGAGGAATACTCTTTCAGCTTACATACACTGGGGAGGGCCTAGGTTCTGCCCCAAATGATATGTCAGACTTTAATGGCCTACCATGATTGGCCTCACACTCCCTGGGGAGTGGATGAGGGTGGGATGAGGGGTTGGTGGGGAGTGTGGGTGTGCTCTTGTGCTCATGTGTTTAAACATTAAGGAAATAACTTTGACCTTTCTGATGAGGAAATTATTGGAAATTCCTATCCTTTGATGTTCTTTTTTTTTTCCCCTGCCTACTTCCTACTGACCTTTATTGAACAATTCTGAATTAAATTTATATTTCCTTTGGTCTCTGTGATATTTACTATTAAAATATCATTTGCTTTGTGGATCTTTTTAAGAAGTTCTTTATGCACATAGCATTACTATAAATGAGGCCAGATACTCCATGAAGTCTTTTTCTCTAATCATATTTGCCCTCTGATCCAATGATTCAGTTACACACACATACTTTCTAAATAAGAAAACACTTCTTTATTGTAAAGACCTATGTCTTCTTTTACTGTAAATAATTATCTTTATTTACTTTAATACATGCATTAAAGGAAAGAAACTTAACCATATGATTAAAAACCAAGTTAATGATTAAAATCTTGTAAGTCAATATTTTCAAATAGTATTGCTTTTCAGTTCAGTGCAATTTAAAGACAACAACAAGCAAATGAATTCCTCTGTTAGTAAAGCCTGAAATATAACACAGATAAAATAGAAGAAAACTTGCCTGAGAATTATATTATTCTGACCAATTACTATAACAAGAGAGTTTAATATCTAATACATTATAGTATTTATGTGCAATCTATGAAAAAAGTCTATATTTTATTATTATTTCTGAATTATTTCTGATAGATACAAAACCCATTCTGTCACTGTCCACTTCTACAATTGCCATAAGAGGAAGGAAACTAAATAAATGTGAACTATCTTTGCATTATTTGTCTATTCTCTTTGGCTAACTACCAGCTATACAGATATTTAGCATCCCCTTAAACACATTTTTTTCAAAATATAGATATTTAAAACTTAAAGAACAGTTATGAATGTGATTATTAGTATTTGTTAGCATTTTTTCTGGTCACGGAATTAGATAGCAGACAAGCCTGTAGCGTACTTGATAGAGACTTTCTAGATCAAGTCAGCATGTCTGTGACTGTACAAAAACATTAAATAATTATCATGAAACTCATTGTGTTTATTGTGTGTTTCAATCATGTTCAATTTTTCCTTACCACTCTTTTTTTTTCCCATGTCTTCCCACACAATTCTCAAGTCAAAGAGTCTCCTTTCTAATATATATATATATATATATATATATATATATATATTTACAATCTATTTTCCAAAATTTGACAAAACACATTATATCTGTGTTTTGCGTCATGACTTTTTTCCTTAAATAATGACTCATCAATTTTCCAGATAATAACATATTGAAATGGATATTTCTGCTCAATCTATCCCATATTTTATTTTCCCTTTAATTTTTGATAAGAACAAACATTTTTAAGATATTAAAATTTTCAGATATTTTGATAGTTTGTTTTCCATTCACCTCACGCAATTATAATTTTTTTTAGAGAAAAGATGTCCAATGTTCTTGAACAAATGGCCTTTCAAGAAGAAAGAACCTGCTTCTGCTGTTTTCCAGAATCTGTGATGTAAGTAGTCACACTATGGCAAACTTTAAACCATTTATTATGTCATTGAACAATGATTGGAAGAGTTGGCATGAGTCTGTTTTGACATAAGCAGTGCCTGCAAACTCCTTATAGGTAAGCTACTGACAGAGGACAAGGGTATGGCTACGTGTATTAGCCATGAATTTTTTTTTTTTTTTACTGCTAATTCAATTAATTTCTTTATTGGTCATTATCTCTGTTAACTCACAATTTTATGTCCAGTAGAAAGATATGGAAGTGATTATAAATGATTTAGCATCTATGTTCTTCATTGGTAGACATTATCCTGTGTTGGCTCCTTGTAAAGATAGTGATGTGTCTCCACAACAAAGCATAATGGGATCCTTTACCATGACATTTTTATTTATGCTAAAACTAATGGATCCTGCAAATAATACATTTGAAAGTACATATAGGATTATGGTAAGATAAAAATAGTGCCATTTAACACAGGGATAGCTCTTAAAACTAAACACTATCAAAGTATATTAATGCAATAGTTACCAGAAAAGATCTATAGATTTTAGTAATTTTTAGTGGTTTTAGTAATCTTTTTCAGGTGTTGTATGCAAAGTTCCAAGATCCATGCCACCTGTTCCATACAGTTGATCTTGTCACAATAAAATGTGGTGATGAAGGTGGCCTTCTTTCCTTTACCAGTTGTAGTTTTAAAATATATAATTCTTTCTGTACACTGATAATATTGAAATGGCATTCAATAGTCTTGAAAAATCAAGGTGCTTGTCAATACTCTACCCTGTTTCACAAATAGCAATCACTTATGATGTTAAACATGTAATTGGTAATCAAGTTTCAATTACATGTAATAAATATCGCTGGATCTGAACCACATAGGAGCATTTTAAAATAGAAATTCTTATGAAACATTCTTTAAAATAAGTATCTATCCTCTTATGTAATTTGAGCATACAAAGTGTTATCTTTATGAACTTTATTTCATAAATATATTTCTAACACAGATGCTTTATTCTTATAAATAATTGCATATTATACATTTTATTTTGTCTCAAAAATTAATTTTGTATTTTTTACTGAAGATGAATGTTGATATTTTAAACTACCATGTAGAGTTTAAAAGAAGAATGCATTACCATGCTATGATATATATATTTTTTATCATCCACCTGTCTTCAGCAAGTGTTCTGCTGGTGTTCCTGTTATTCAAATGGTCTTTCTGAAGTGTGAAACTTTCTCTTTATGATGCTATCTATGGGCTATGACAATGTAAAACTCATAGCAACCTTTTGAAGTACAAAGTGAATGACTGAAAATCATAAAAGACCTAATGCTTACATTATTTTACCTTATTGATTCAATTTTGTGCCACAAAGTACTTTCTCCTATTAGCAATTTTAAACATGCATATTTTCTGTTGTATAAGTAATAAAATAAATGTATAGCATCATTTATTTCAATAACATTTGATGAATACCTACCAATATACTTTACAAAGTGACATTTAAAAAACAATGTATTCTTACAAAATTTTAAAAATGAGAGTTCACTTTGTTATTCTGGCAGAGCACCTATGTTCAGTTCCCAGCACCCATATCTAGTAGCTCACACACCCCTTGATGACAGTTCCAAGAGATCAAATGTCCTTTTTGAGCCGCTGTTGATACCAGGTACGCATGAGGTGCACATCCATACATGAAGGTACTAGCAATTGCTAAGATAAAAGTAAATAAATATTTAAATAAATAGAACATTTCAAAGTGACTAAAAAATCTAATTCTATGGAAGTTCCAGCTATCCGCTTATCATAATATCTTGGTTAATTGTGTTAAAATGTTGACTTTGGTGAAATATTCAAAAAGGTCACCTCGTTAAGAGATTTTAGTAAACACACAATGATTAAAATAATGTCAAATACATAAAAGTCAAATAATAATAATATGCTTGGGTGGCAATAAACAGTGGGTTAATTTTTTTAATTTGAAATGTGACAAGAAACCCTTGCGGATCCATGGTACTTATTAAAAACAAACCACCACAAAAACAAGCAAATTAATAAGTGCTCTTTAGCTATGTGTATTACTGTGGATTCAACTTCAAATACAGTTTGAATGATAACCGTGTGCTAGCAATATGTGGAATGTGATTCAATTATATTTTATCCAGCCCCTAATATTTTTTCGTCATTTGAATGGGCATATATTCAATTTATTTGTAAACTACTTTTCTTTCCTTTTTAGTGGTCCAGAGATTAGTGAGATGCTATAGGCGAATCATTTTCTTAGCTGCTAAGTGCATCTTTCTGGTGACCAAAGCATAAAGAACTTATATGTAAATGCATGACTTCTATCAGGCCGGTAAGTTCTGACATTGAACAGGAAAGTAAATGAGGACTCGGCTATGGTGACTGGGACAAATATCTAGCAAGAGTGTATGGCATCACTGCTTTCCTTAACATGTTTCTCTTTTATATCCATTTGTTTTAATAGAACTAAAAGTTGGTGTATATAGAAGTGTGGGTGGTTATGAGAGAAGTTGGAGAGGCTGTGAATATGATCAAAACACATTTTACAAAATTTTCTGGCAATGGGACTAGGATTTATTCCTAGTGCTTGAACTGGCTTTTTAGAGCCCATTCTCTACCTTCCTCAGTCTAGATATAGGAGGGAGGGCCTTGGTCCTGCCTCAAAGAGATGAGCCAGACTTCATTGAATCCCCGTGGGAAGCCTTGCCCTCTCTTATGGGTGAATGGGTGAGGGTAGGGAGAAGGGGGGGCGGAGCAAAGGAGGCAGGGGACTGAGAAGTGGGATAAATAAGAAAAAGGTAAAAGCAAATTATTTCTTCTTTGCAAATAAATTTCCCCAAAAAAATTAACTTAAAACTGATGGGAAATAAAAGAGAAGAAATCCTTATGTCTGCATGTTGGGGTCAAAATTATGTTAATGTATAGCAAAGAACTAAATGATACTGATATCTCCAAGCTGGAGTACAAAGGTGACAAAGGACAATATCCTCTATTCATAGAGGAAAATCAAAGGAAAAAAAAAAA
This sequence comes from Phodopus roborovskii, assembly GCF_943737965.1. Taxonomy (NCBI): domain Eukaryota; kingdom Metazoa; phylum Chordata; class Mammalia; order Rodentia; family Cricetidae; genus Phodopus; species Phodopus roborovskii. The sequence goes on along the minus strand of NW_026126511.1, from coordinate 12,146,356 downwards.
AAGCTGCATCTGAAATGGTGAGGATGTGAGAGGGAAATGTTAAGAAAGATATTGGATTTGGATCCTCACAAGTGGTTTTCCAGAATAGTTACCCAGGAAGCATTTTAGAAAATATCAAAGTAAAAAAGAAAACTCAAAATTGCAGTATGATTTGTGTTCTTTGATTAGGCAATGTGGCATTGAATCAATTTCTTACTAACTGGTCTGTAAACACTTTATCAATGAAAATGTCTGGTGTAAGACTCTGATTTTAGGCAAATTCTCAGACTTAGTATACTAATTCAAGCACTCTGAGAAAGAAACAGTAAACACCTAATATCTCTTATCTCACCTGCTTACAGCCAGACATCACATTCCATCACATGTGATTCCTCAAATCAAGGAAAGCCTAAGAGAGTCTAAATATCCTTTCAAAATGAGTTAATGAAAAAAGAGACCTTGCATTTGAAATGGAACATGGGGTGGAATATGGGATGGATTGGGGTATATTTGTATGTGGTTTTGTATCTGAAAAAGAGACAGTAAGAGAGAGAGAAAGAATACAAACACACACACACACACACTTATTCTTAGAGAAATTTAAATATTTAAACTCCAAATGTCTGCATTTCTCAGGACAATCTTGAAATCCATTTGTGACTGGTGCCCTATAGGACAACAGGGAAGCAATAGGAAGAAGATTAATGATAGACAGTCCAGTGCATGTTAGCAAACCACCCAAACTCTCCCTACAGTGGTAAAAGTTGAGTTCCATCAGTCTTCCAAAGATATTGACCTTTATTCAGATTCTCCTTCCATGGTAATGGTTGAGTTCTTTTGGTCTTGTGAAGGCATTAGCCTTTACTGAAAGAAGTAAAGGAGAATTTAAGACAGCATGATGTAATCCTACCAATTCGTTTTTAATTAGTCATTTTTAAGCATCTAGCATGAAGAGATGGACTTTCAAATAACTTATATGGTAGTGAAAGATTGTTTCCTTCAGAGTGGAGCACATAAAGGGTTCAGTATTTATTGCTTTATACTAGAAACACCTAGTAGACATTCAATGAGAATTATCAAAAACACCCAAGATAGTTGTTAGCATTACAGTGACAATTTTAACATGTAACTTTAAGGCTGGAAGTAACTCAGAAGTCAACAACTGTGTGAGATGCTGGGTATGAACTTATGTATCACATACACAGTATATAAAAATAGGTACATGCTACACTTTAATAAATAACAAGAATAAATAAGTTAAGAGAGGATGTCAAAAGTTACACAGTGATTGCACAAATGGAAGAAGAATTTTTTCAAAATTATGGTTGAAATGATGAAATCATTCATTGTAAATCACAGTAAGTCAGAGAATGATCGCTGGATGAGTGTAATGCATACAGTTACCTATTAAATGTCAGATAGACCAACATGGCATACAGAGCATTGTGCTTAGTTCAACAAGGTAGACTCTAGTGATGAACAATGACATATAGATCACAAACTTGTGATGCAGTTTCTGAAGAGAAATGGAATATAATTTTGACCAGATAGAAGTTTAAGCCAGTATCTAAGTCAATTCTAGAAGAATTAAACAAAAAAACAAATATATATATATACATATATATATATATATATATATATATATATATATATATATATTACATTTAAGATCATTATTAGTCACACATTAACTTACAGTGGTAGATATATTGAATAAATGTCTGAAAATAATGCTAAGAGGGCAAAATAAACAGGAAATGACTCAGTAACATCATGCTTCCGTTCTACTTGGAAACAAAGCTTCATAAGGATAGTGTGAGTGGACCTGTACATAGTTTGGAAGTTTGCAAGTGCAGTTTTGCTACCTTGAGTTGACATGTATTCATCTCATTCCCAACACATTTTGACACAAAGTGACACACCAAAAACTCATAAAATTCCTCTGTCAGATTGGTGAAGATCTTTTCCCAGTCTGTGGACTGCTGTTTGGTCTTGTCAACTGTGTCCTTTGCCTTATAGAAGCTTCTCAGTTTGAGGAGGTCCCATTTATTAATTGTCGATCTCAGTGTCTGTGCTACTGGACTAATGTTCAGGAAGCAGTCTCCTATACCAATTTTTTTCAAGGAAAGCACATGGGACTAGGAAGATTGTATCAGGGCAGGAATAGAAGAGAGAGAGAGAGAGAGAGAGAGAGAGAGAGAGAGAGAGAGAGAGAGAGAGAGAGAGAGAGAGAGAGAGGCCATAGTTTTCAAGAGATAACTGACACTAGGAGTCAGACCTACAAGACTGACCCCAACTAACAATTTGAGCAACAGTGTAAAGGCTACCACAAATGCCCTTCTCTGATAATGAGACCGATGACTAACTTATCCACCATCATAGAGCCCTCACCTAGTAGCTGGTAGAAACAGAAGCAAACACCCACAACTAAACACTGAGCCTAACTTGAACCCAGATACAGAGAGGGAGGACAAGAGCAGGCTACAGCAACCCACAGAGACAGCTGACCTAAACAAGGAGGAGACTGATAGCTGAGAATCCCCTGAACATAGGTCTCAGTTATAAGGCCTGGGTTGTCTAAGGGACCTCTGACAGTGGAACCAGGATTTATCTCTGGTGCACAAAAGGAATTTGGGAGCAAATTCCCCATGAAGGGATACTTCCTTAACCTAAAGACATGAGGGAGAGCCTACTCCAAATGACTTGACAGATTTAGATGACCCCTCCAGGAAGGCACCACCCTACATATGGAATGGGGAGGGTGGGTGATGAGATGGGAGGGTTGAAGAGAGGGAGGATGGGAGAGGGAACTATGATCAATATGTAAAATAAGAAAAATAAATAAAAATATTCAATTTAAAAAATAAATTCATATAATTCAAAACCATGTATGAATTAGAGCTCTAAGTATGGTTGAAGACACAAATTGTGTTTACATAAACACCAGATAACAAAACTTTTGAACATAAAGAATGCAATTTAGGTTGAATTGCAATATATATATATATATATATATATATATATATATATATATATATATTACCACATTAATGGTTTCAGGTGTAAAACATAGTACGAAAGAGTTATGTTCCAAGTGATTTTTCTCAGCATATCACAATTTTAAGAAATAAATATTATAAGTAACACTGTATGTATTCCTCTGCAGGTTTGTTTTACTTAATGGGAAGTTTAGTTTTTAAGGTACAGAGGAAAATCTAAAATTTTTTAATACATAGAACATAGGACAATAAGAAAATGATCTAAGAGAGTAACATTTAATACTAAAAACTGTGAATCCATTGAACAGGGGATTTTAAGATGGCTGTAAAATGCCATATGAAAGAGAGTAAGAAATAAAATAGCCACATTTGATAATGAGCATGATACTCAAAAACTATCAATTATGCCCAAAATAAGTAATGCATTCCAAACATTGCTGATTTTCTATACAAACATGAACTTTTATATTTCAAGTCATCATCAGAAAATAAAATTGGCTTTTTATTCTAGAGAACACAATAATGATTGCAAAATTTGGAAGTGAGTTCAGTCGCTGGTGTGACCATTTCTGGTTTACTTAAACAGCATGACAGAAAGTGATCCCCATTTGGGCTGTGATAAATGATCTTGTATGTGAAGAGAAATGTCACAATACTGTAGTATAAAATATAGTAAAAAATGAGTCGTTTCACTTTTGAGGTTCTATGGGATTCACTATAACCTATGATTAATGTTGGTGGGAAATTTACATCAAATCAGAAAAGATATCTAATGACCCAGGTACTTTAGGAATAATTATTTTATGCTTGAGTCTCAAAAGGAATTGCAGCAATGTCAGGTGATTTATAAAAAATACTGAAAGACATGAGAAATATGAAAACATCAATATGGTTTCATAAATGTTTACTAAAATGAGAACCTTATTGAAAATTTTAAACAAGTGCTTCACTTCCAAATAATTTGTTTTCCTATCCCCATTTTTATTATCTTGTAAAGTAATGTCAAATGTGCTATGAGTAGTTAACTTTATAGGTAAACTTATGTTATAGTACAAAAAAAATATGTAACTCAAAACAGTGGAATAATTACTAGCCAACAACAAAGAAGGATTTACTAAGTTAGTTTGAAAGGGTTGTGAATGAGTGTGTTTACCCAGACAAATGAATAATGCTAGAAAAAACATTTTAGTTGTAATTTATTTATAGTTAGAGTTTATGCAGTTCCAGATGGTAAGATGTGACCCTTTACAGCATTTTTCTGTTAATTTATGTGAGGTGGAGAATTTTTTCCAGAATTTCAATCCACTAATGTTTTTTTGTCTAAAAAGTACCACTGATGAAACAGAAAGTGTGTGTGTGTGTGTGTGTGTGTGTGAGAGAGAGAGAGAGAGAGAGAGAGAGAGAGAGAGAGAGATTTTAAAAAGCAATATACAATATAAATAATAACTTGACAAGGTAAAACTGTCACTGAAAAATCCCACCCATTGTAGCACATTCAGTCTGTGCATGCGCTTGACTTACCGCTGGACGTCAGCATCTTTTCCCACCTGCCACATCTCTCTTCCAGATTCTTAGACTCCGGGTTAGGTGCAAAGGTCCATAAATTCTCAGTCATTTGAGCTTTGCTATCATTGTAGAAACTGCACGTTGTAGATCCTAGGAGGTTAACATGCCTCCTAGCTTATATTCACAGCTTTAGAAAGCCAACATAAATGTGAAAATATTTGTAGATTTCATAGTTATATTACAAAAGACTCATTAAAAACTGTATGTAAACCACAAGGATTTGTTTAGGAACTTGGAGTACAAGGACTCATTTGCAATTGTGTATTGTATAATTAGAGATAGTCTGAATTGAAGAGAAATTTATAAAGATCACAGTTATTATAATAGGGGAAACAGAGAAAAATGGAACTGGTAACCAAATTAGAAAAGTTTATAATAAATTCTCTCCTAAGTATTTCATCTGCCTCTGTTCATGTCTGCTGTTATATATATCTTTATCATGTTTATGTCAATGTTTCCTAAAGTACACTGTCAAAATCTCAGAAGAATTATTTTATCCTTCTATTTTTACCTATGCTCAGAATACAGCTCACTGATGCAGACAATGAAGTTTTGTAATAGACATTCTTTGGAGGAGTTATTGGAAAAAGTGTAGCTTTCCCTGTTTTTTACAGCTTTTACTTTTTCTTTATCTGTTCTGTGAAGTTTGCCTTTTGAAAACATGTTATTTAATATTTTGTTTAATTTTAATAGGCAAGGTTTCTTTCTGTCAATGAGAAACACTCTTTCATATTTATTATTTTATAAAAATATCCTTCATTTTCAAAACCATTATACTAACTGACATCATAAATGAACAAAACAATTGTTCACTTTTTCCCCTTTTAAACCTTCATATCAATCATCATAAGATTTTTGACCATACATGTTTGCATACAATCATATAATCAGCCTCAAAAGTATTATTTATAGATACACAATTGAGGTTGTGAGTCACTTATTTTTCAATTTAAAATATTAAAGAATACTTTTAATGTGTTTTCAAATAACATCTATAACTCAAGGATATCAAGGTTATCAAGTGCTGAAATAATTTCTAATTCTTTTATTAAAATACATCTTTCTCAAGCAGATTTGATTACACATATTTCTCTGAAGTATGTTAGGAGTAGTTTAGTTGGTGTGCAGCAAACAATAAGATATGTCTCATATTGCCACTCATTTAGATGATGACTAAAAGATTCAATTATTCTAAATAAATAACCAGTGTACAATTACAAAAAGCAAGAGAGAAATTTGCTCTTAATATATCAGTTATATTGCAGCTGAAATCACATCAGCCCTTGGACTCTAATCATAGAAATAGTTATGAGCAATAAACCAAATTGACTAGAAGAAAAATTTCCATAATAACAACAGTAAAAGAATGACTACCATCCATGATACGGCATGATTAGTGTGCAGAGATCACAAAGGGATCCGCTAATGTCAGTGTACACAGTTCATTTTCGACTGTACTGCATCTTTCCAATTAGTTATAGCAGTCATAGGTCAAATTTGTTTACACTCATGATTCTCTCCTCAACTCAGGTGCCTCTGTCTACTATCAAGCACTTTCTACCTTAAATGAGACTCCAATTACAATTAATACATGCAAAAGTCAAATCTAGCAGTAGCTTAAGAAGCATATTTCCATCAGAAAACTGAACCCATTTCACGATATTCCATGGAAGGGTCATTCACACTGCTATTTTTTATTAAAAAACCAGCACGAATTGTTTCATCTGTCTGTCCTCAAAAATGTTATCTCAATTCTGAGTTTTACTGAATTGAGCCCTAATTAGCTCCTTGACTCTGGCTCAATAGTAATTACTCTTATCATTAATGACCATGTATGACTAACAAATTTGGGGCTTTTGTTCCATAACTTTAGAACATGTGTTTATTTCATTATGTAATTAGGCTTCTCTAATAACCTATATGGTCTCATTTATTTATTTTATTGTTTCATTTATTAAAAATAAACCTCATTCCTTAGGAATTAGATGTTGATAAAGTTAGTGATTATCTAAACAGTAGCCAATTTGCTCCTTCTCTAAGTAGGAAGAAAATAGCCTTGAGAAAGAATATTAACATAATTTTAGTAATTATTATGAATTATATTTCTTACTCCTTTCTGTGTTTAAGTTCATTCATCGTCAATCAAATACATAACTGTATGCATTTTATTGTACCTACTGAAAATGGAGAAAGATAAACATAAAAATCATAAATAATGTAATAACATCACCAAGTTTACTTGACCTCCAAACTATATGTATATTCTTATTAGCACTATCTCATATTGGATGTACTATTTTAATAACTTCATCTATGAATGTTTACAAGAAGTGTAACTACCCATGACTTACTTATTAGAGAATGAATAGAGATTAGTTTTAACAAAAAGGAAGATATGATCTCTCTCTTTATCTTTTCCTTTTACACTTCATCTTCCCTTTCCTGTATGTGGAACATAATATTATTTTTATAATGAATGCTGACTTCATCTACAGCTCTTGACACATGTGTACTTATTAGACAGTATTTGCACTACGTTATGACATCCACAACAATGCGAGAATGTATGGTACTGGTCTAGTCACTGTGCATATATGTTACACTTATGTACCTTGGTCCTCTTGTGGCACTAACAGAGTGAATATTGGCTGTCTCCAACACCTGCTGACTTATAAGACCTGACTCCTCCTCATACTGAGTAGCCTTGCTCATTATTAATACAAAGAGAGGTGTTTAGTCTTACTTTGGCAGGGCCTGCTGTATTTTATTGATACTTATGGGAGACCTGCCTTTTCCTGGATGGAGATGGATGGAGATGGAAGAAGAGGCCATTGGGGATGGAAGAGAGGGTACTAGAGGAAGGAGTGGGAATGGAAGATAGGGAGGAAGGCTGCAGCCAAGGTGTAAAATAAATAGATGAATTTTTTAAAAAAGAAAAGAAAAATTTATAGATACATTAAGCATTGTTTGTAAAGAAGTCCAGTCAGTTTCTTTATATAGAAGCAGCTGTTTTAATGTTTGGTTTGAGTTAATAAAGATTATCAAAATCAAGAGAAGTAAGGTTTTTTTTTTTTTTTTTTCCCATGCGTCTTTATCTTTTACATTGCCTATGACTCTGCCTGAACAAATTGATGACTGAGTCTCAATGTGGGGGAAATAATATGTCTCTAAAATGTGTTTGACATTTGAAAAAAAAATGCAAAGCAATTCTGTAATCTGTCCAAGGGAACATAAGATTGATGGGGGCGGGGGTGTTGGAAAATGATATGGTTTATTTAGCCACATTGGGTCCATTTAGAATGGTTAGGTCTGGTGGGACTTGAGTTTGAGTCATTTTCCCTGTTGGAAGTTCTAGAACATCGTCTTTCAGAGTCACAGAAATTAAGGTATGGTGGGACTTGGGTTTGAGTCATTTTCCCTGTTGGCAGTTCTAAAACATCATATTCCAGAGCCACAGGAAGAATGGAAGTGGGACACTCAGCCTTCCCAGCTTTTCAGTTGTGTTGGGGACACATGACATCATCATAGAAGGAAACAGAGAGAAAATGAACAGAGATAGTACAGAATTCATTCAGTAAGTGCGATTTGATGATTTTCCTAAAAGTTGTAAAATGCAGGTAAAAACAAAACACAGGTTTGCCTCATGGTCCTTTTACTTTGTGAAAGGGTTGGCTGATGTCTTTATATAGATTTTCATGTTTTGTTTATAAAGAAAGTCATTGGAAGATAATTATAACACATGCATCCTTCAGACATAAAAATTGAAGCTTGAAAATCTTCTTTCTCCATTGGAGATATGTATAACTTTGGAAACCACTGACTTAACTTATGAGGAATCTTTCTTCTGAAAAAGCAAATCTGTTATGCAGGTAGTTTTCAAGTCAGTTTGACCACATGAGCAATGTTACTCTGCCATGCAATTACTAATAATATCCCAGACTCTCAGTGCTTTATCATTGTATCTTACAATGTACAATAGGATGCATCTAGCAAGTTATGTTGTGAAAAATATTAATCATCTGATAAGACCCACATATACTTTAGTGAAAGCTTTTATTACATCAGTAATGATGAACTGATAAAATTACTTAGTGTGTTATAAATTCTACTTATTCTGGTTTTTAAAAGCAATACAAACTATATATACTGATTTATTGTAAAATTGATAATTATCTTATATGTTTTATAGAAATTTAAGAACCATGTGCCATTATAATCTGTAATGAATCATAAACATTGAAGTTTTAATGATTCATAAATGCATTATGTTATGTGGTGTATTATATCAAATAGCAAGAAACATGAATATTTGCTATTTCCTATTTTGCATGTAAATCTAATGGCAAATGTATAAAATTGGAAATTTCAGTTTGTAAAATAATGATTGATGTACATTTTAGTATTCACAAAAATGATCCTGGTACTAAAACTTCTTGCCCTGCCACACCCATTATTACCAGTAGCTCAGTCCATTCCTCTATGTTTGTAATCATGCTAATATAAGCAAACTGTAAGCCATGTACATCAATGACAGCAGGAGCCTGGTAAGGCTATTGCTATTGGTCACATTTGCCTCGAGAAGTCAAGTAGAATTGTGGTAAGACTGTTTAGTTTTGAAAGAACACTTTTGTGATGCTTGCTATAGAATGTTTAGATAAGTAGATATGCTGCCAATTTTCTTTCTAAATATTCATGCTTATTTCCTTTGTCCGTTTACAGAGCATGACTGTTAATATAGAGACTCACTTATGTTCAAACTGTTTTGTAATTGAATGCTGAACACATCTACATGGCCAAAGTATTGAGAATAATTGGGTTGGTCGTATATCACTCACCCTTTGCCCAAGGACCAGGAGACATAACAGAAAATGGCAGAAGAAGAATGTGAGTGGCAGAGGACATGGAGAAGTGCCTGTAAGTAGTGGCATCCAGATATGACACTGCTACTGCAATTGTCCCTCATGGATAGGGAAGATCCCATAAAGTCCTATTACTTTCCTGATTGTTAACTTTTTTTCTTCATAACAGGGTGTCTTTGTGTAGCTCTGCCTGTCATGCTACTAGTTCTTTAGACCAGGCTGGCCTTGAAATCACAGAGCTCCACCTGACTCTCACTCCTGAATAATGGAAGTAAAGGCATGCACTATCACACCCAGCTTATCATGTCCCTAAAAAAGCAATCATGTGCCCATACATTACCAACCCTTTAATCATTTTTAGTTGTAGCAATATTATTTGGGTTTATTGCCATCATTTTCTTCTTATAGTTGGTGAGTATGAGTTATATACTTGCCCATTATACCCCAGGTACCTCCCATGCTCTCATCTTGAGCTACACAACTTCTGAATGTGTCACTTACTGTAGAATATGGGTGTTATGCTCATTTAGGTCAACTTTGATCTATACTTACAAGATTCCACTTTTGACAGGTGCATCTTCTCTTCTCTTGGCTATATCCATACTTTCCTTAGAGTTTTCAATCTCAGTGAATTATTCAGTAAGTATAACAATATTACTTTCATGTGACTATAGTTAAATTTAGAATCAGTGCCCCCATATTCAAATTAATGAGTTATTAAAGCAACACATTTCACTGTTTTCTTCCTTGGAATCTCAATAATAAATCAAACTGAATCACAGAATCTCTATATCAAATCTAAATTAAAACTTTGACGCTTTTGAATTTCTGGTATTTTTTTCTTATCTGTAATCTTAGAGAGATCAGTTTCTTTAAAAAAAAAAGAGAGAATATTAACTGGGTTATTGAAAAAACCCTTAATTATAGTACAGTGTGTGAGTCATGTATTTTCTTTGCAACCATAGGAATTTACATTACTTTAAGTGCATTTAACATAAGTTAAAAACTAAAAAATGGACTTTTCTAAGATATGCCTTCTTGAATCTGAAGACATGTTTTGCCTTTGATTTGTCTTCCATGCATTCTAACATTTATATAAAACTGAGAGATTGATTTATGTATTAAATTTCTGAAGGAGGTTAAAAAAGCTCATCATTTATCTTTTGCTTAAAAGTCTTAGATGTACATTAAGATCACTTTCAATCTCCCTTGGCCTTTTAAATTAGGTTCTTAGGTAGAAGCAATGAATTACCTGACATAGAACCTTTTCACCTGTACTGCAAACTTCTACTGCATGATAAAAGTAGTATATACAGTTTTTTTTTTTTTTTTCAGTCTATAATGATTGCTGGCAGGTGATTGTAAGACAGAGCCCAGACAGTGCCTTGGTTTTACAGGACACACAGAACAGGTACTAGACCCTGGAGGAGAATAAAAGAAGGGAAGAGGCTCCAACTTACTTTACTGATGGGGGACATGGCTTATGTTTGCCTTTCCACTTTTGAACAAATTTGCAACGAGATAAAAAAAAACTAAACTTTTCAAATAGAAAAATTGTTTGTGGAATGTTTAAACCTAGGAAGCAATGTACTATACCACTAAGATTCTCCCTATAGAAAATGATTCAGAGGAGGGGCCACATTGAATCCATAAATATGAAATATTCAAAATATATAAATAAGTGAAGAAAGTAGGTTACTAAACAAGAATAAAAGAAAAAAGTTGAATGTGAAAGTATGCTTTGTATTCTGATTCAGTTACTTATTTACTTGCTCAACTCTTTTTAATGTTACAAAATAAAACATACTTTAGCATTATGAGACAAACTATGCTAGCAGGTAAAAACTGAAGGAAATATATAAAGGTAAACAAAACAAAAAGTAAGGTATTTTGTAATTTTAGTCTATAAAAATGGTTAGGAACACAAATTTCTCTCACAGCCAAGTACAAAAATAAAAAGTTTGCGTGAAAATAGTACAAATATTTCCCAATTCAAGTTTGTTTTAAGTCAATATTAAGAAAATAACAAGATAATTTGATTATAAAAAATCAGTGAACCAATTCATATAAATTCTTTCATATCATGCAAGTCTCCATCAGATATTCACACATCAATGCATATAAAAAGGAACAAAAACAAAAATATGTTTATCAGAAGAAATGGCGTCTAAATAGTTGTACAGACACAAAGTATGGTCCTATACAGATATAAGGCCAGTACTTGGGAGTCTGAGTCTGCAGAAGGACAGCATGGACATCATAAAGACTGTCTTCTTTTTTAATGAGGAAAGAAAGAGTAGTTGACTTAATGTGTAATTTGCAAGTTTTCTCATAGATCATACTTAAATAATTTAATTATGTAATATGGATTATATTATTAAAATTTTAATTGCTCTCAGAGTTTTTGAAATTCTAAGATTAATCTTGTAACATGACAGAAGCTGAAAGATACCATTATTGCAGCCTATTTATTTTTTTGGTGACAGAAATCTATTCACTTTGGGTAACGAGACGTTACAAAAACTGTCGGTTCCAGGCTATGCTTTAAAGGAGAAATGTTATTGGGAATTTGTTGGACATTTGTTAAATAGAATGCCCTTAATGTTAAAAGATTTGATCATTGGGTTTGCTGAAATCAGAAAAAAAAATAGTATAACTTTCAAAAAGAAATAGTTTTCAATGCTTTTTTGTTTTGTTTTGTTTTGTTTTAGATCTGGCTATCTGAATATATACTGTAATGGCACCTTGACTTGCCAGTGAACTTGTAGCAGTGGCCACACCCTTTGGGCATGCTTTCAATTAAGTTAGAAGAGGGGCTGCCTAGCCCATTCTGGAGAGCATTGGAGGAGCAGAAATGCATCTTCTCAAGCAGGAAGACCATGATGGTCATTTACTTTTATCTGTGTAAGTCCTTCCTTAATAAACAACTATTTATCATTTATCTTGTGTCTAGTGACATCGAATATAACCCATGACCCTGAGATGAAGAGTCTTATGTTCTACCAATTTAGCACCTTGGATGCCAGTTTGTACCATGAATAATAAAGGCCCAGAGAAGTTCAAGCTGAAGATCAGAAAAGCAAAGCAGCCAACCATTAGAGAGATCTCACCTCTACCAATGCTCAGACCAATGGATTGATCCTGTCATCCGATTGCATCTCCAGACTGCATAGCTCTCCATCAAGCCTCGGAAACTTCGGCTGCCCTCTGAGACTGAATTGAGCTCCTTATATACTCTCTAGTGCCGTGATTAAAGGCACGAGCTGTTTATCTTTTAGACTGATATACACACATGAAGCCCTAGGTGGGCTTGAACTCACAGAAATCCATCTGCCTCTGTCTTCTGAGTCCTGGAATTAAAGTTGTGTACCTTTACTGCACAGATTTTATAGATAGCTAGTGTGGCTGGCTTTGCATTTTGAGCCTTCAGACAGTCTTTATTAAATCATGAATAATATATCATCACAATAAATAATAATTTTCATTTAGTAATTTTAGACTTCCCATATATGTGAACTTAATAAATACTATTTCATTTCATTTATTATTGTGAGTACTAGGAAGATATTTTTACCTTTTGGTCAACTAGTCATGGAGAATCCTGAAAAAAATTATATTTTAGAGAGATAAATTTTCAACTACTTCCTACTACCAAATATCCAGGGAAGAAAAATGGGGATTTGTTTTTAATGTCAAAGCTGGCACTTGATTCATTTTTTATTTGTTAGACAAATGCATTATTTGGAACGCATATAAATAGAATGCATGAAGAATCATATAGTTAGCCGTCTAGTATGTAATATCTTAAGATTTGAGGAAATTCTATTTTAAGAATTACTTTATGTGCACAATCAATACTATTTATTTATTTATAATTTATCATTCTCTCTATATTAATTTCTTGCAAAACAATATTCATTTTTAAATTTTTGGAAAAGTTATCCATTTTAAAAATAGGTAGACTTGTTATGACCCATTGACTTAATGCTTATTATAACCAAATACACAGTTAAAACTAGTATTTTGGTGCAGGATTATTTTCTCTTTCAAATAGTAAGGAAAATAAACTATTATTTTAGGCAAATGTATGAACACATTCCACTGAAAGAAAACTGGATCTTCAAAATATCAAGATAAAAACACAATCAACAGAAGTAAGTGCTTCATGTTTGCCTTTAGATATAGTCCAGACTGCTGAAGTGCTGGTTCTGCTAGTTTAAGGATGAAAAAGTTAGCCTAACTCTCCACTGATCCCAGGTGTAGGAAAAAGATCACATTCTTGACTGTTTACGACAGGGTGGTTTTACGACAGCACCTGTGAGTGTATGAACAAGAAATGAGTCTTGTCATACTACCCAGAAGCCCTAGTGAAAGCAGACTTCCTGAGCTAAGTGCGGGCTTGGATAGTTCAAATTAATTGATCCACACAGGATGTGATGAGATGATTGCTTTATGATGTGTGGGCTTTGTTGTAACCCTATAAAAGCTGTCTAAACCCTGTACCCAGGGTTCCCAGTCTCCAACTTCCACGTGGAGTGTGGCTGCGAACCCCAGTGCACTGGAATACTGGAATATAAAATACCTCATGCTTTTGCATCAAGACCACTTCTCTTGAGTGATTTGTGGGGGGCGCCTTTCCTGAGTTGGGGAGTGAAGGTCCATGTCCTTCGCGGGTCTTACACTAGTAGTGAATAAGGAGAACGTAAAGGGGCATCTGTGGGGCTGTGGTTGCCGGTTTCTTGGAAGCTGCCTGATTACATAAGTGTTTTCACCATTTATACTGAAAGTAGAGATAATGCTCATTAAAATCAAGTACAAGAAAATATTAGCTGTAAACTAGTCTTTAAATCGAACACTTCCAAAAGAAAGAATAAGGGGTGCATATGTGTTTTGCTTCCTACAAGAAAGAAATAAAAAAATAGATTTTCTTATTTTACCTAGAGAAGAAAACAATTGTCATTAGATTACATTTTGTCAAATGAAAAGGTAGCTACAATAGGAAGATTATGAGTGCTAGCTCAAACTTTTATAAAAATATTTATAAATAATTATAAGAATATTTTGAGTTAAATTTAAATAAAGTCCCTGACATAACACTAGTTTCAAAAACTAAATGAAGAAATGCAATCTCAAAATTAGGTATAATAGGGAAAGCATCAATTTTCTTTATTCTACTTTGTTCTCTTCTGTATATCTTCTGCAAGTGTTCTGATATTAATAATAAGTACTATACCTGCAAACCATTTTATAGTAATTATCATTTCCATTTATACACCTATTATAAAGGAGGACTTCATTTTGTATATGTTTGCAAACTAGTAAACAGTGTGATATTTCTTATCATAATTTGAAGAAGGACTAATGAGTTTCGAGTAGACATCTAAAGATTGCTTTCTCAACATGGTAACTATTTTATAAACCACTTAAAACACCGTAATGTTATAATATAATTATCTTAAAATAACCTTATTTGTAATAATATTCTTATCTGGTAATATTATGCAGCTAGAATTATTTATTTCACTAAATAAATTCATCAATGGCTAACATATACTTTCATTGAGCAGAACAATGAAATATTAATTGGTGTACCGATGTTAATAACATAGCCTATTTTATGTCTATAAGGTCTGACCATTTTATGACAGAGTTATGTAATGAGATGCTTGTGCATAATGTACATATATAAGAATAGCAATGACTCCCCTTAGTTTCAAAATGAGAGATTATAAAGTTAAAAGACCTGTGTACTTCATAAGACTTGTCTTCAGGTCTCACATGTTTGGTTATTTGTTTAAAAGTTAAAATTCCTGCATTTGGAAGATTGAGTTGGGGGAAAAATAGAGGGGAGGGGAGCAAGAAAAGAGATACCACAATAAAAGGAGCACTTATGTTTAAAGAGAAATCTGGCACTGGAAATGTTCAGAAATCTACAAGCATGAGTGCAACTAATAATCTAAGCAATAGTGGAGAGGCTACCTTAAATGCCCTTCCCCTATAATGAGACTGATGTTAATGATATAATGATGACAATAATGAGATTGAGATTCCAGTGGAACTTCCCTGACCAGAAACTTACAGGGATATAAACCTTGCCTGGTATTTGGAATTTTAATAATCTGTTGCTTCAGATTATTAAAATATTAAAGATACCTCTACTTAAGGCCTCCTTTCTCTGCTCCTCTCTAACATTTTTTTTCTTTCCAGCCTCTCCAGGCACTCCAGATTAAATATGCTAATCTAAAAAAGTTGTAAGGATCCACACGTGATAGAGCATGAAGGAAGTCTAAAACTTTTGAGCTACAATACTGATGTCAAAGGCACGATGCTCGCTCCCATTGGAACAAAAGTAGTATGATAATTGTGGGTGTAGTAAATCAGTTTTGGATTGAATCTGAGGTCTACACTACAGGAGTGGACCAATGACTGCGACTTCAAACTTAGCCAAGAGACCAAGCCTGGAGTAGGTCAGGGGCACTAGATGGGAACCTATTACTATGGTTTTGCTAAATAAAAGTGGTTTTAACTGCCTTCTAAATTCATGTTGTTACCTCTTAGATTAGTGTTGTACCCACCCTTAGGTTGGAGAAAAAATTTAAAGCTGTAGGAAGTAATTCAAAGAGCCATAGCTTGAAGAAATTCCAAGAATAAGTGATGTTGAATACTAAGCTTTAAACAGGATACGTATAACACTATCCAAGGACCCAGGAATATTTTAAAGAGGCGACTGAGAAGAAATGTAAGAGCCAAAGGATAAAGAGGCCTGCTGCAGAAAGACATGGCACGGATGTAACAGGCAGGGTTTTTAGTCACTACTCTATTGCTATGAAGAGACACCGTGGCCAAAACATGACAAAGGAAACTTATAAAAGAAATCATTGAATTGGGGGCTTGTTTACACTTTCATGGCTCGAAATATGATTACAGCCAGGCAGGCAGGTAGGAATAGGTTAGGGCTGGAGTAATAAGTAAGAGCTAACCTGTGGTCCTCAGGATCAAAGCTGAGTAAATAAGACTCACCTGGCCTGGGCTTTAGGAACCAGAAAGTTTTTCCTAAATAATCCACCAGGTGAGAACCAAACATTCACAGGCACCTTTGAGGAAGAATTGTTATTCGAACCACCACAGCAATTAGAGGCTCCTGGGAGAGGACATGTCATTTTATTCAGCACTTAACTACTAGTAAGGAGCTCCTGCCTCAGAAAATAACTTCTTGCCAGGCCCTTAAAAAACAACCTACATCAAAGTCAGGGTTCTCACACACACACACAGATGGAGGAATACAGGAGGAAGAGGACTTATGCAAAAGAATATTTCAGGGAAATAAAAGGGAATGGTGAAACCAGGTAACCAAAATAGAAATGGCTAAAGTTCACTATACATATGTGGAACTTTGCAAGAATACTCATTATATATCCCCAGTTCTCTTGAATTTTGATTTTGATACTACTGAGTATAAATTTGGGATGAGTTACTTGGAAATACTGTTTCAAATTTGATACATCTCACCCTGCATTTTCTTTTAGAGCTATGCATATAATTTTACTTGAGAGCTATATAGTATATAGTATGAGTCTCTAGAGATAAGGCCAGGTAAGTTCTATGCATGTCAACTTCAGAGGTGGCCTAGTTAGAAGGTTTTTTTTTTCCCCAAAAGTTCTCACTATGGAGAAGGAGCATTCATCAGGAACATGGTGGCTGGGACCAATTATCAATTTCAATGTGCTCTCCAGGTGTCATGGATCCACACTAAGGTTTGAAAGTGCAAATGTAAATTGCAACATAAAGTAGTCACTCAATGTATGGAAGAGAATATTGGCTGTAACTATAAATATATGTGAATTCTTGAGTGGAAATTGCTAAGTTCATCTCGAACATTCTTTATAGATGTATTAGATGTAACCTGTAAATATTCAGAAATGGATTCTACAAAAGCCCACTGCAAGAGCAGTGAGATGAAATAAAGACAAGATTCTAAGTTAAACAATTACATTAAAGTATAGACCTCCTCCTTTTAGGGAAGATTTTTACCTTCAACATTCAATTTAATTTTATCCTCAGATTCACTAAGAACATATGAAGGGAACATCCTATATAATGGAGCTTAAAATGAAATTAATTTCTGAAAATCCATGGACAAGAATAAACAGAGGCAAAACTTTGGATCTGATGTTTCAGTGTGCATATATATGCAAAGAAAAAAAAAGTGGAAGGAAAGTAGAATCTGTTGAGGGGCATGGCTCCCTAAGAGTTTATTCTCTGGGTATGATATGTGAGTGGTGGGAACAGAGAGATAAAGGCAGGCAGAAGGAGAGAAAGTTCACACAAGCTATCTGATTCCCCATTATACAAAAGGAAATGGAGTTTTTACATGAAGCGCAGAGTTATAATTAAAACAATCAAATGTGAGATATCTACAAAGATTCTGAATAGATCACAGATTGCTTAAGAGCGAATATAATCAAGCCAATCCAGAAAGAGTTTAACAGACAGAGATGTCTTGTGTCTTAATTATATACACTCACACAGCTGAGCTTTCAACAAGTAGGGGCCATTTCATTTTGCTCGTTACAGACTGTCACTGTCTTGTCATTTATCATAACAAATACTTATCTTTGAATTTGTACGTATCCAACCTTATGACTTCACTCTCTGTGTAAATTATCTTTCTCTGAAATTTCCTTACAGTTTGGCCACATTCACAACTTCATACAAGAGTGTTACATACTGCTCCTTCAGTTTCCACCACCATATCCCATTTCCAAATAAATCCAGTTTGTATTTCATTAATTAGAAATATGTGGGGAAAAAAAAAGACCACCAGAGAAACTAGATACAAGGAGGATTCTAAGAGATTCATATGAAGTCCTCACAGAAGGGGAAAGGGACAAGGTCTCCTGAGCATAGGGGAGGGGGGGGATTGAGTGGAGAGGGAACTAGGAGAAAGAGAAGGGGAGGAGAGGAAAGAAGGTGGGACTAGGAAGATTGAGTCAGGAGAGGAATAGATGAGAGCAGAGAGAGAGAGAGTGAGAGAGAGAGAGAGCATAAAAGAGGGAGCCATTATAGGTTTGAAGAGAAAACTGACTCTAGAGAAAGGTCCAGAGATCTACAAGACTGACCCCAGCTAACAATTTGAGCAACAGTGGAAATGCTACCATAAATGTCTTTCCCTGATAATGATTGGACTACTAAATTATCCACCATCATAGAGCCCGAAGCAAATATCTACAGCCGATCTGGAATCCAGAAGCAGATAGGGAAGACAAGACCAGGCTAGAGAAACACATAGAGACAGCTGACCTGATCAAGGAGGAGCTAATGGGCCCCCAGACTGATAGCTGGGAATCCAGCATAGGATTAACTCAGACCCCCTGAACATGTGTCTCAGTTACAAGGCCTGGGCAATCTAAGGGACCGCAGACAGTGGAACCAGGATGTAAACCTGGTGCACAAAAGGACTTTCTGGGCATATCCCTCATGGACGGAGACTCCCTTAAACTAGAGACAGGAGAGTAGTCCTAGTCCCTACCTCAAAAGACTTGATAGATTTATATGACCCCACCTGGACGGAATCACCCTACATGTAGAGTGGGGGTGATGGGAGAGGAGGGTGGTCAGGGGGCATGAGAGGATGGGAGAGAGGGAAAGAGGGTAGGTGGGAGGGAGGGAGAATGGGAGGAATAGAAAGGGTACTGGGATCGATAAGTTAAAGTAAAAATGAAATTTAAAAAATCAAAAACAAAAAGAAATATGTGAATAAAGTTATAGTGTAAATTGACCATATAAAATGTATTGTTGATATTCTTATATTAGCTAGCATATGTCAGTTACAAGGTTGATTTTCTTTTCAATGTATTTTCAGTGTCCATGGTAACATATAGAGATAATTTATGAAATCAGATTCAATTACACTGATTATTTATTATATGTAAGTCTTTACAAAAGTTTTTTAAAACTCATAAGTGAAGTATAACAAATATTGCTTTTTATTTTTGGTTGGATCAAGAAATGAAATGAACAATTAAAATGAATATGAATCTAACAGATGCATGTGAGACAGAAAGCCTTCTAGAAAACATTTGCTAAATAACCATGTTGTCAAACTGCTTCCTAATATTTATGTTTATACTCAAAAAAGTAGGTCTGTCCTCAGCTTTACTGGAAGCTTTCTTTTTGTTTTCAATTAAAATAGCTGGTACACAGTCACCTGGCTTGTCAACTTTCAGAGAACAATTAAACATTGAGTGCTTAAGCTTAAATGAGACACTGTTTCACCCTAATCAAGCTCTAGGAACTCCACAGAAAAGGGGAAAAGATGAATATGAGAGTCTGACAATAAGTCCTTGAAACATTTTCTTACGAGCCTGACATGGCCCTGTCATTTATGAACTCCACAGATTTGATTTGCTGAAAGGGTCTGGACAAGTCTGAATCTGTAAACACTGTCATAGTTGGTGAAAGGGCTTATGGGGCCCAGCCCCATGGAAAGAAGCCACTAAGGAAAAGCAAAGCCATCGTCTTTAATGATCATAGCCACTGGTGAATAATTCATGTTCTTCTTTTCATTTTCACACCTAGCCCATGCAGGAAGCCCTTGATAAACATGGTAAGTCACAAAGCAAAGACAGACAAACACAAGAAAATTGGAAAGGAAGAGATTCAGGGTTAGGGTTAGAAGAAAAATTAGGAAGGTTGAATACAAATAAGATGCATGTATGAAATTCTAAAGAATTTGATTTTTTAAAACCTTAGGCAACGTTCTAAACACATAACCTTCACTAACTTGATCTGAAATAAAGGATATATCTGTTTTAGGAAGAACATATAAAATATTAAACATAAAATAACAAAATAAATGCTAAATTTTATCATTTTATTTATTTGGAACTAGCTTATTTTGGGGTTGGTATGAATTATCCAATCCTATTTACGGGGAAAATCAGCATACATTGAACAGTATACATTACCACAATGTTAAGACAAATCACTATACTTATGATGAGAATTATTAGCTGGAAATATTTACTAAAATTAAAAATATACTTAATTTCTATAACATATATTTTTATGATAAAATTATGGAACTCTTAAGACTATTACATGATATCTTAGAGTCTCCGGTATGAACTGTTACATTTATAATTTAACCCCACTATCTTATCTAAATTCAGATAAAACTTTATCATTGCAATTCACACAGAAGAAACTGAAAGTATAAGATGATCATTTTACCATTGCATAAGAGGAACTGTAATAACCTCTTAGAAGTTAGTCAAAGTATGTGATCTCTGTGTCAGTATATCCTCACAAGTGAACATTACAAAATATTTACAATATACAGACAATTCAGTAGTGATCATTATGCAATGTAAACTGAGAGAAGACTTTCCAGGAAATTTAAAACAAAAAGTGTGTGTGAAGACATTCTCCCTACAGTCAGGTACTGAATTATAGTGTCTACAACTAAGTGTCCTTTTCATTGATTGTTTATACTACTGCAATAGAAAAAAAATCAGCTCCAACTCCTTGTTCCAGGATTTATATGTTTGAAAAATGGTGTCATCTGTTCCTTTTCTCATGTCGTCAATGGATAAATGAACTTTAATTTCTATCTGTTAGTGTTTAATCCTTTGAATAACCAAGAAAACACAAGTAAATATCTTCAATTCACTTATTCAAACTGGTGAACAAATGATCCACTTATTTTTACGTTTTCTTTTTAATTTTTGGGTTTTTTATTGTTTCTTTGTGTATTTCTTCTCATTCATCCCGTTCCACTCATCTCCCTTTAACCTTAATTCCACCTTCGGCACTTTGCACCCTCCTCCTCCCAACAAAATTTAATAGTGGAAACAACAACAACAAAACAAAAACAAAAAAAGCAAAATAAAAAAAAATCTGAGTGGGGAAAATGAAAAGCTGTGGATTCCTTCCAGACTAATGTGGTTTGATCACGCCAGACCGCCTGAAACAGAGTACCAGGTGATTCTACATTCACAACAGCTGGACCAAGCAGCCTTACAGACTACAGCCAGGATTTCTGCATCTTCTTAGAATCTCCCATGAGAGCACCCCTTACCAGCAGGAAGTAGTTTGGAAAGAAAAACGCCTAAATTCCCTCAGTGAGACATGAAGATCCTGTAGCTTTACATCTGCACGTATGGCCCCTTTATATGCTCCAGCAGTTCATAGATGAGATGGGTGTTGTGGTAGGCTACATAATAGTCTTGGTTCTGTGCCTAGGTGGTAGCTGAGTTGGTCAGTCTTCTAACTTTCCCTCATTGTAACCACCTGGGCAAGCTCTCCAGCAGAGCCTCAACTAGCTCAACTAGTGCAGTGTGCACTCTCCTGAGTGCTGCTTCTGAATGGGGTCGGTGGACTGCATGGATATTCTCTGCTAGGACAATACCTTTGCTATCTCTTGCTATACAACGTCTTGCATTTCATACACCTTTTATTATACTCTCAAAACAGACAGAGAGGATTACTTTTTAAAATACTAAGTGTGAGACTGAGAATCCTGCCATCTTATTGTCTTTTGCATATGCCACTATTTTTTCATCAAGGAAACTGAACAGGAGTATCAAAGTATGAAAAGAATAAAATTTACCATAGTATCACTGATAACCATTCATGTAAACTTCCCCTTTCTTTTAAAACAAGATAGTAAAATATAGGAAAGGGAGAGAATATTTCTTGGCCTTTAAAGTCTTATTTTCTGGCTTGACAGCAAATGCTTATGGCATTTGCAATTGAGCTTAAGTATTAACTGGTATCAGTGCAAATAGAAGCCTTATTATAATTTTCCCTAAAATCCACGTGTCTGCTAATACTAAAGTTATTTCATCTTTATTTAAATACCACAAATTGAACCATTTTCATCAGCAGCATATTGCTCTGAGGCAGTTTTCACAGCAGTCTCCTTTACAACATATCAATCAACATGATTAGTCCTGTCAAAACCTCAAAAGAAAGAAATAAGAGAACAGAAATAACATGTACTTGCCAGGTATAACTTACAAACCACGTGATTTGAAATCTCTTCATTAGCTATTATTGTAGCCTAAGGAATATTTAGAGAAAGGTAGTCCTGAAGTCAAATTTATCAAAAGCGTTTAAAGAGAAGATTTTTTTTTCTTCACTGGCAGCCTGCATGACATCTCCCATAGAGTGACACCCAGGCTTCATGGAGAAAGATTCTCGATCGGATACATCTCTTTTTCTCAGTGTTCCAACTTGTGTAGAATTTTCAGCAAAAGGACCCTTGCCTTCAATTTATTTGACTCAGTCAAGGAAAGTAGCACAATTTTATATTTTTGTGGAGTTGCTTGGACTCCTGTGATCAAAACATGAAAAAGCAGTTCACATGCCAGGACCTGGGGTTTCTGTTATAAGGTCTATTACTTAGGGAGAGCATTATCACCTCAAGGTTTCTTTTTAATTTAGCTTGCTATGTACATGGGCTTGCATATACAATTTTGCAAACTTTATGAAATTGTAAATAAACATAAATAATACCATGATAGCTTTTTCAAACACCCTACATATTATCTATCCTTGCTTGCAATCTATTTGTCTGTCTCTTTCTCTCTCTCTTTCTCTCTCTCTCTCACACACATACACATACACACACACACACTCACATTGACCTCCATATCTATCTATAATTCCCATAACCTGCTTATTTCCATTTTCTCATCCATTGTATCTCAAACTACAACATTGCCTACCACTGCACTATATCTCCAAAGGTGCATTAATGACATACCTACCTTAGTACTAACCTCCAGCAATTGAATTGGATTTAAGGACCTCTTAGTAAGAGAAAATTCGTGCCTGGTACTATGGACATATCCAACTATCCATGGCTGGTAACGACACTAACCTTAAAGGATAACTTATTACTGCCATTTCCTGAAAACAGTATAATTTCTAACTGCATTTTTAATACTCATATTTATATTCACAAATTGATATAGTTCTCACCCCCCATGGAAGAAGGTTATTTTTTTTACAACGGATGATTATCATTACAAAAGCCACAGCTAGTCAAAATGCAAAACAACATGCCAATTGATGCTTCTGCAGAACAATAGCTATACACAGGGCTATATACAGAACATTATGGAGAAGGAGATAGCAGGAAACAGCATCCATGAAATCTCAACAATGTAGATACCTGAGCAATGACATCAATTAACACACAAATGTGAATGGGGGAAATCTCACAAAGCTTTCAGTGCTACAGGAAGACCTGAAAGCAATAAAAGACTGGTTAAGGGGAAAAAAATGGGTCTCCTCAAGGGACAAGTCCTGTAATTAGTGGTGTGCCCTGATTCTGACCCCCCAAATCACCAAGAGATGTGTTTCAATGCAAATGTAAAGAATCTTTTATTGTTGTTGTTTAGCAAGCTAACTGCATTAACTAGAGCATTTTGCCCAGGGAACCACAAGACTGGGAACTTATTGGATAGCATAAGGGGAGTGTCTAGGGGTATGTTAACAGTCTCCGGATTCATAAGGGGAGTGTCTAGGGGTATGTTAACAGTCTCTGCATTGGTGCGCTTTCGGGCATGGATGAACTGCCTTTGTAGATTGGCAAACTGATTGTTTTGGCCTGTAGGTCCTCCCAGGGTTGTTGCTATGCTCTGCATGATCAAGTCACTGTTGTGCCACTTGTCCCTTAAAGCAATACCAGAGCTGGAAAACATGTCAGCTAACTTCTGATCAGTTCCTTGCTACCTGCCACGAGGGGAGTATCTGAGTTCCTAGTGACTGGGAAGAGGAACAAGAACAGGCAAACACATGTTGAGTGTTTTCTGCAGCCTGTTATGGCTGCTAAATCAGGGACAGGGGGTGACGTGGGTGTCTGGTCCATTCATTAGGCATCCAATTCAGTGTAGTTAGACCTGAATGCATATGCATAAAGTGGTGAGCAAACGGGTCAAGACCAGGCTGGAGAAACACACACAAATAGCTGACCTGAACAAGGGGGACCTAATGGACCGCCAGACGGATAGCTGGGAAACCATCACAGGACTGGCCCAGATCTTTTGAATGAGGGGCTCAGTTAGGAGGCCTGGGCAGTCTATGGGACTTCTGGTAGTGGAACCAGGATGTATCCCTAGTGCACAAACGGACTTTGGGAGCCCATTCCCCATGAAAGGATACTCCCATAACTTGAGGAGTTCCTAGGCCCTATCCCAAATGATTTGACAGATTTTGATGCTCCCTTATAAAAGGACTCACCTTTCCTGGGGAGTGGATAGGTGACGGGAAGGGGAGGCTGTGGGGGGGGGGGGGGCATGGGAGTATGGGAGGGAGATGGAAAAAATTAAATAATAAAAAGGAATTAATACTAAATAGACTCAGCAGGGTGCCTTTGTAGAGTAACATGTGTATTTGTAATAATAATAATTTTAAAGTAAGTTCATGGATTGAGAAGGAACGGAGTGGGGGAGGGAGGCATAAAAGGAATCAGAGAGAGGGGTATAGTTCTGTAAGTACAGCACTCATGTATGAATTTCAAATAACAATGCTTTTAAAAACTTTTTTAAAAAAGGAAAAGTTTTAAATCCTCTAATACTTTCATATTTCTTGTTGAAGGCAAGTGTCTGCTGATGAGTTAATGGACTCCAGTGTGGAGTGCATAAAAGACTTGAAGGATGAGTTTTCAGTCTTTGTGTACAAGATGACAAGCCTTTGTACCCGTTCTTCCTTGAGATGCAGGATGTTTCCAGAGTGATCCTAAGTAGGCCTGCTACTCTTTATATGAGGTTTAATAGAATAATTTTCTCATCAAAACCAAAACTTGTAACAAGTTATAACTGGAAAATATCATACTTTTAAGCAATTTGTAAAGAATGATATGGACAAAAACATTCTCAAATACTTTTCTCTATATTTAAACTTATTTAACATAAATATTCTTTAAGCTGCATATTTTTAAAATAATGAAGAATGATTTTTCTGTTTTGTTTTTTGAAGCCATGATTTCTGATTGGCCTGAAACTTACTATATAGCTTAAGCTAACACCCAGCTTGTGGAAAATCGGCTGCTTCTGTCTCCTGATTCCGGAGTTTACAGGTTTGCCTCACCATACAGAGCTGCAATGATATCATTATCACTGGCTTACAATGCTGGTTAACAATTATTTCAATGCTCTTTATAAATACATACTATTTCTTAGAATTTTTAAATACCTTGTATTTTGCTAAATTTGATTTTGCTTACTTGTCAACATTTTTAGTAAAACACTTAAATATGTCTTGTATTATGTATGACCAGTAACATATATCTAGTCTCTGATGAATGGTGAATTTGGGAGCCCTTGTGGAAGAGAAACCTACAGGTACTCGAGATTCTCTATACTCCCTCTCTGTTATAATGTTCATTTTTGAAAAAAAAAATGAAAATTGGTTTCTTATTTAAATCGTACAAAATCAAAATCTTCATTATACTTTCCTTTTTTGTGTGTATATGTGTAAGATCAATTATATATTTCAATATTTGTCTACCTCTATTATTTAATTATCTAAGCACCATTTTCTAGACTATAGAAAAACACATGGAAAACAATATATATTTTAGTAAAATCCTGATTATGGAGCCATATTACAAATGGTCATGATCAGGTTCTTTTTTGATAAGACTAAAATGAGAATCTTGCAAGTGTACATGAAATAAAGAAAATATGTTGACCTTGCTTGCCCATGCTTATAGAACACTAACTCCTTTATCCATTGTCCTAACTTTCACATAAAATGCAGCCTAAATAATCAGAATGTAGCATTTCTACAGTGAAAGGAATGTGTACAACATCATTTATTAAACATTAACTCTACAAAATAATATACTTTTATTTTCTGATGAACAAAGCTGCTATTTCTCTTTTGCAGGAATCACTCAAAACAACTAGATGATGAATGGCCAAACAGAACTACCAAAAAAAAAATGTGGATAAGTAAAGATACTATTCTCTAAATCTATTGATATGGAAATCTTGCCCTACTGTATAGGTGTACTATTACTGAATATATATATATATATATATATATATATATATATATATATATTGTCCCTCAGAGAAATTTGAGTCAGAGTGTGGGCTCCTTGAAGCTAGTAACACATTAAGTACTGTATTGAAGGTTACCCTCATCTTAATTCAATAATTGATTCATCCTTTTGACACCAATTGAGTATCTATTTTACTTAAACTATGGGTAGGAATAAAATACCTCAAACATGATATATGTTCATCAGTCTTCTGCATAAATATATTCCAGATATAAATGTTCTCAAACTAGTAATAAGCTCTCTTCTCTGAAGTCACCTGAGAAATAATTCAGAACTTCACCATCCACAGGATTTGCTTACAATGTCATGTTCCTAATCTGAATGGATACTTCACTTAAATGCCATTGAAACAAAGAAATCCAAAAGGCTCATATCAACAGTGTTTTAATGAACATTTTCAAAAACTCCAGAACCCTTGTATTTACCTCTCCATCTACACTGCTTCTTGAAAATATCCTCTTGAACTCTAGGTTTTTGTATTTCTAGAAAAATTGTAGAAAAGACATCAACCCAAATAGCAATCTTTGCAACTATTACTTTATATCTGGAATAACATTAGTTCTAATATATAATACAGATGCATGATTTACTATATTATAAAGCATATGTTCCACATAGAAAAAAATATGATTTACTGTCCTAAGCACGCCCCCGCAATTTAAAAAAATAAATAGATCGGGAAGAAGGGAAGGTATCCTTGAAAATTGTGAGGTGCTACAGCAGACCACACACCTATCTTGCACATAGCTTGTCTACAGTGCCACTAAAACTAAAATAAACATTGGTCAATCAATCATTGATTAAATAAAAAAATCACCCAAAACTGAAACTGATTAAAAGTCTGATACATTTATTCTGATATGAAGTCTTAGTTTGTAGAATTAGACTTTCTTTTTGAATTTTCTACCTGATATAAAACAAGGCTTAATTGTTAATTTCTTTTTATATAAACTAGAAAATTTTATGAGTTGACACATAAAAATTAAAATATATTTTATTAATTGCCTAATGTTATAGGAAAGCTAAATATCTTCAACATTTAGAAACAGGGAAATTTAGTAGGCATTTCTCCCTTGTAATCTTAACATTGTACATAAGAAGTTTGTACTTCTCTAAAGATTATTTCTTTTCACATCTTTGACATGAAATAAAGGAGTTAGTAAGCTCCCACTGTCCTACAATACATAGGCAATTGTTGCCAATCATACAGGCTGTTGTGCATTTAGGTAAAACAAACTCACTAAAGTGAATATTTTCCCATTGTATTGAGGAATGATACTTATTTTGAACACTATGAAGACGTGTCCTTCTGATTGGTTTAATAAACCTGAAGGGCCAATAACTAGGCAGGGTTTCCAGGCAGGGAAGTTGCTAGGAAGATGCAGGTTGGGCATTACCATGATGGGTAATGATTGCATAAAACAAAGTAGATTTAAACATATGGGTTAAGTTAGGTTATAAGAGCTCGTTAGAAAAAAGATTAAGTTTGGGATGAGATTTCATAAAATTAATAAATCTCTGTATCATGTTTTTCTAAACTGGTGGCCCAAATCCCTCTACACCAGAGAGTTTACTTTGAGCTGTATAAAAATAAATAAATTTGTGGGAATTGTATCTAAATAAAATGCTAAAATGGATATAAATGGAATAAGGTGTCTGGAAAGCAGAGCATGATATTTCAGATAGCTACTTCCACTTACTTAGAATATAAATTTATTACACTACACTAAACCTTTAGTAGTTATTCAACAGAATTCAAACCATTAAGGGAATGAAAACATATCTTCTGTTGCTGTTATTGTCTGAGGAGATTGTTAAATTGTCTGTTACCTTCCTGTAATTTGCCAAACACCCTCACTGTGTGTGTCATACCACAGTCAGAGAATCCTGAACCCAGTGTGATTCAAAAAGGTTGAATGCTTAAATAGGTAGATGAAATCTAAGGGATCAAAAGCAAACTGGCAGTATCTGACAGACTAAAATGGGAGACACAACAAGATATCAAAGGTGCTAATCTTTCTGGGCTGGGTGCCAGCAGACTTACTCAGCAGCTGCATAAGGGAGAGTAGTCTATTCCCCTTTGATATGGATAGGAAGCACAGCTTAGAATAAGCTTCAGAGAAACCAGGGTTGTCAATCACAAGGGCCTTATTTTCTTCAGTGGAAGGGAATGAATGACACCTAATCATCTGGAATGCCAGAATGAGAAACCATCAAATAATCTGGTGATTTTTTTGTTATACCATTAGGAGCCAGCCTTCCCCAGGCTCCCCACCCTCAACATCCTGAGCATTCATCCTCCCTAATACTGAAAGGAGTAGAACACATCCCCACGATAGAAGTGCCTTAAATCTTAACCTACCCCAGCATAGACCTTTCCTCTAGGCCCTAGCTCTGAGCTCTACTCACCAATCAATATATATATATATATATATATATATATATATATATATATTTTTTTTTTTTTTTTTTAATTGTAGTGGTAACAGGGCACAAGTTCTACCAAGTTTAAACGTGTATGGATAGTACCACTAGTGCCTGGAAGAATTTGACCTAGGGCTTCCAAAGATGGCACTGTCCTGAGTTTCATTCTTCACCTCTTGCCATGAGGCTTACTGAGTGGGCAAAAGGGATCCCCAATAGATGAGGTGTGATTATGATTGCTGCTGAAGTTCAAATGAGTGTTCTGGTTTGATAATGTCTTCCTACTATCAAATATTACCACTTCCATTTATACATATAAAGCATATTCCTTAGGAGGGAAAAGTCATGCTTCGTGTCCTACGTCATTCCAGGATGATAATAAGGAAGATCATAGGTTGAACTTAAAAGGATAAACAGTATAAATGAAACTGTATACTACTATAATATTCCTTAGTTGTGTCTATGAACTTGGATCCATAACCACATGACTTTGTGATTAGGAGTGATTCAAGGATGAATGTTTTACCAGTAAATTCATATTGACTTTTACATTAGTTAGCAACTAACCAGTGTAATGTATCACATGGAACTCTGAAGCACATTATACAATTAAATTGAAATATTGTATAATTCTCTGAATTCATTAAGTGCATTTGAGTCCTGTAATTAAACAATATTCCTCAATAAAGGATGTTCATTTTAAGATTCTACTAATATGCACACATTTAGTAGAATACTCTAGATTATATTGTGAAACATATCAGGTTACACACAAACATACACATAAATTCATTGTTCAAATATGGCCCATTTATACACACAGAGGTTTATTTCTGGAGCTCATATTCTTTTTAGGCTTGGGAACTGTATAGATTATGTAAGTACATCATCCAGGCTTCTCAGAGATCAGTGTTTTTCTTCACTCTCTCAAACAAATTATTTCGTTTTTTGAAGCAAGGCATATTGAAAGATGAAATTTCTACAAAATATTTCCTATGCCAGTATTTAATATGAATAGATGAATTTTGGTAAAGAATACCTGCGAAAAGATGGATTCCTATATCATTAACATATCTATAATAATATATTTCTGGCATAGTTAAAAACTTTTTCATTTCATAATAATTGAGATCAGTTACAAGTGGGACGTATTTTTATTTGAGAAGTCATGGATGATTGTGACTCATTTTTAAGTCATGTGCTGAGTCATGGCATTACTTTTCAGCATAGATGTAAATTATTCTGTTCAAAATAAAACTCTAACTGAGGCTCTGTTTCTATTTGTTTTCTGATCTTAATTATTTTTGTAATTAACTTCCCCTTTATTTATTTTATTCTGAAACTGTTTCTCTACATACATATATACAAATGGTCTCAATAAAAAGTAAAAGCAATTTAAACAAATCTTACATAAATATTATATAAAAGTTATATCTATATATATATATATATATATATAGATATCATCTATATGGCATGGCATGGGAAAAAAGGCATACTATCAGGCAAGGGAGGAGGGAGAATATTGACATAACCACTTCTTTCAAAAATGTGAACTGAGATTGGATGATAGAGGTACACAATTAAAAGGCACAGTGGTCCATATTTGACGACATTAACTTCAACTGTTTTTTTGTTTTTATTTCAGTTTTTATTTAAAACCATAACTTGGCTGGAACTCATGATCCTTCTACCTCAGCTTCCTAAACACTATGATTTGAGTTTCCACAAAGTTATGCATACTTTCATAAAAAGCATCAAATGCATAATCCAAGAAGTAACAGAAAATATCCCTCATGTAATATATAAAATAACTTATACACTGTGGATAAAACTATTGAAAGGATGAAATATGAGCCATATAATGTGGCCAAAGCTTTCTTAAACACATCTTGGATATAAAGACATGTATCCAAAATGCATGAGAAAAACTTAGAACTAAATATTTGTTGTAAAGTTGCATGAAACTGAACAACATACCTGAATACAAATAACATCTTATTAGATAGAAGTACACATTGCAATTAAATATAGGAAAGAACTCATTCAAATGTTTTCAGAGACCAGCAATTCAAAGGGCAATGAGCCCTCAATAAGAACCAAAATCCTCCCTCTCAGCATCTGGATTCTAGATCGGCTCAGTGTTCAGCTGTGGGCATTTGCTTCTGTTTCCATCAGCTACTAGAGGAGGGCTCTAGGATGGTGGATAACTTAGTCATCATTCTCATTCTCAGGGAAGGGCAGTTATGGTAGTCTTTCCACTGTTGCTCAAATTGTTAGATGGGGTAGTCTTGTATGTCTTTGGACATTTTTTTCTCTTCAAACCTATAATGGCTCCCTCTTTTATGAGATCTCTCTCTCTCTCTCTCTTTCTCCTCTCTCTGTTTCTCTCAGCTATTCCTCCCCTGACTGAATCTTCCTAGTTCCACATGCTTTCCTCTCCCCCCTTCTCTTTCTCCTAGTTCCCTCTCTACTCACTACCCCCACCCCCACACCCCTGCCTTCCCATTATGCTCAGGAGATCTTGTTCCTTTCCCCTTCTGTGAGGGACCTTGTATGAATCTCTTAGATATCTCCTTGTACAGAAACCCACAGATACAGTTGACCTGAACAAGGTGGAGACATGCTCCCCACCCCAACTGATAGTGGGGAAACCAGCATTGGACCAACTCAGACCCCCTGAACATGGGTCTCAGTTAGAAAGCTTGGGCAGTCTAAAATACCTGGGACAGTGAAACCAGGACTTATCCCTGGTGCACAAAAGACTTTGGGAGCACATTCCCCATGAAGGGATAATCCCTTAGACTAGAGGCAGGAGGGAGGGCCTAGTCCTTAGTCCAAATGACAGATTTTGTTTACCACTCCTGGAATGCATCACCCTCTCTGTGGAGGAGGGATGGGGGATGGTATGGGATGGTGTTCGGGGGGAGGGGCATGGGAGGATGGGAGAGAGGGAGGAGAGGGAACTGGGATCTATATGTAAAATAAAAATATAATAAAATTAAAATTAAAGAACCAAAATCCATATTTTAAAGTTCCAAAGGTTGAAGATAGTATAAAGCCACATAAGCATTACTTCTTCTTTGATGATAATGAAATATCTTGATCTAAAAAATGTTGGATAAGTGTTTGAAAATTTATTACAAAGCTAACCACTGCCAGGCCATATCTTCTAGCATTCAGACTCCTCAGTAATTTCTTATACACAATTTAAAAATGTAAACACAAAAAGAGTTGTGTGAAATTTTGTACTGCATATTTTGTCAAGTTTCAAAGCAGTCAGCACCCAGGATGCTCTTCAAGAAGTAAATCAGGGGATTTAAAAATGGATGACTAACAATTAAATATTATTCAGTGAAAAAAAGAAACACTCATAGAGTTGGAGGCACTTATCAGAACATTGATGAAGTAAATATATAAAAAATAAGAAATTCAAAATTATGTAGATCATCAGAAAGTGGTTTTGGGTAAATTTGAGATTAATAACTAGAGTACTAGAATAGTTTAGATTAATGCTGTTAAATAAACCTATTGTCTATAATATTATAAGGTAAAATACTTTTTCACTATATAATATGAAAATTATTGTATTTTAACAATAGAATACCCTAATATAAAGCATGAGTTTTAGTTCATAACAGATATCAATATTAAATATAAAATCATAACAAATGCAGTATAATAATAGGAAATACTATACCAATGACAATCAGTAAAAAGAAAAGTAGATGGAGTGTAAGTCTCCAATAGCTATTCTTTCTACAACTGTGGAAAATCGTGTAAATAATCCTTTATTTTACAATCCTTAATTCCTGTGTGTTATCCACATTTGTCCACATATCAAATGTATGTATTTGTACACGTTTGTGTGTATGGTCAGTTCACACGTGTGTGTCTGTTGTTGTAGACTGGAAGCAGCCCTTGGGTGGGGCCTGTGTCCCTCTTACCTTCATTTTGAGGTATGATCTTTCATAGCACCGGGGGTTCACCGATCCAGCAAAGCTTGTTGATAACTTTCTCCAGGGTCTTTGTGTCTCAGCCACTCCAGTGCTGTGGTCACAGTCCTGAAGAAGTTAGGTACTTACATTTCCTTGGCAAAACAAGTACTGGAATCATCAGCCATCTTGTCAGTGCCAGAATTCTTGGTTCTTAGTCCCCAGCATAACACATCATTGAGATTTTCAGAAATAGATATTTAAAAATTCATTCAGGCAGGCTTATATTTTTATTACGTTCACGTGCTCATTAACTGAGGTGATTGTGAAAAGTATGCCTTGGGAAATAGAGAAATAATTATTTGAAATCCAATACAACATTAATTCATAAGGGTTTATATTAGGATCAGATGTTTGTAATTGATGAAAGAGGTTAAAACAGCTGACAAGAAGTTCAATATTGACACTCAGAGTATATCTGTTGTAAAGAAGCTATTGTTCCCTTCATTGTCCACTATATAGAAGTTTGTTAAAATTGATTGAAATAATCATTAAAATCATAATACAGGAGGCCAGAGAGATGATTCAGAAGTTAGGAGCACACGCTGCTCCCGTGAAAGACACATTTCAAGTTACAGAACACACATCTGTACGTTGACAAATACCTGCAAACCTAGAATGATCCAACAATGCTGGACTTTACTTGTACCAACATTCATATGAACACATCCACACACATAGAAATCAATTTAAAAAGGATTTTAGTGTAAAACAAATGACCGCCTGATAAGTTTACAACACACTTTATCTCAAGCTGTATGGAAAATAAAAAATAAAAATTACAAAGTGGAATAAAAAATTCAAAAATAAAGAATTAATAAGAACAAAACACCCTGTAATCTTTCTACTATCTTATCCAAAAGTGCCATACAATGCAATGAGAATTATGTTTTTTATTATTGTCCAATTACGATTAAGATTATATTAAAGACAGAATGCAATGTAATACTTAAAAATAATCTAAATGTCATTACATCAGTTCTGCAGACATACACAATTTTTAAGAGCTGAAAGACCTGCCAAGTGCAAAAGATAAAAGAAGGACTTTCAGGGAATCTAAGAAATTACCTCCAAAGCAATTTAGTGTAGGATTAGGACACAATTCTTACTTATAAATGAGATTAAAACACATTTTCAAAATTGTACACTAAAATAATTTTTGTGTTTGAAGCATATAGTAAAACAAAACCTTTAGTTAAAATGGGAACCAAAAAACTAGAGCAAAGATTCAAAAATGTATAATTTATGTAGTTTTTCTATATTATTATTATTTTTTTCTTATTTTACATATCAATCCCAGTTCTCTCCCTCGTGCTCCCTCTCTCCCTGCCAAGCCCCCCCCCCCGACTCTGTCAAGTCATTTGGAGTAGGGACTAGGCCCTCTCTCCTGCCTCTAGGTTAAGGCAGTTATCCCTCCATGGGGAATGTGCTCCCAAAGTCCTTTGTGCACCAGGGATACATCCTGGTTCCCTTGTCTGAGGTTCCTTAGACGGCCCAGGCCTTCTAGCTGAGACCCATGTTCAGGGGGTCTGAGTCTGTCCAATGCTGTTTTCCCAGCTATCAGACTGGGGGGCGGGGCATGTCTCCACTTTGTTCAGGTCAGCTGTCTCTGTGGGTTTCTCCAGCCTGGTCTTGCCCCCATTTTCTTATCACTCCTACCTCTCTTCAACTGGATTCTAGGAGTTTGGCTCGGTGTTTAGCTGTGGGTGTCTGCTTCTGTGTCCATCAGCTACTAGCTGAGGGCTCTTGATGGCAGATAAGTTAGTCATCAATCTCATTATCAGGGAAGGACATTTAAGGTAGCCTTTCCACTGTTGCTCATAAAATGCATAATATACTAGTCATCTTGAAATATCTTAATAGCATTATTTTTCAAAAAGTGAGAAAGTATTAAATATGTATAACATTGATATTAACAATGTACTATAGTTACCATATTAAGGTTACTATAGAAAACATTGCAAATTATTGCATATTTTTAAGAATAAGTAATTCAATTTAGTAAGTCAGAATCATATAAACAATGAATGTAGTTATTTTTGAAGCTCTGTAAGTTGTTATTAGAGTTTTGCTCTTCAGTTTCTGGAAAATCTTTCATAACTTTTGTGATATTCCACATTTTTTCCTAACTTCATTTTCTTATTTTGGCATTTCTTTGCTATGATAAGCACTATGCCAAAAGCAACTAGGGGAAGGAAGTGTTTATTTTGGCTTACAATTCCTGGTCACAGTTTATTGAGAGAAGCCAAAACAGGAACTCAAGGCAGAAACCTGGGGTCTGGAATGGAAAGATTGATCAAGGAGAAATGTTGCTTCTTGAATTGTATACCTAGTGTGCTCAGTTTTGTTTTGTATACAAACAGGTGATACTACCCAGAATGGCCCTGGTCAGAGTGGGCTGGGCCTTTCACCTTAAAACGTTCATCAAGAAATTGTTCTACAATTTAGCCTACAGGGAGTATAATGGAGTCTTTCATTCCCAGTTCCTCCTCTGAGATGACCTTAGCTTGTATCAATGTGTAAATGGCTTCCCAGTTCAATCATTATGTAATTATCGCCCCTCATACTTTCTGTGCTATTCCCATCAACAAAGACCACTTGCTCAGTTTTGATGTGATTGGTACCCTTCATCATTTTCAATTACTTCAGAAGATTTGCTCCACTTGAACCCACTTAACCCAGGAGAAAAGTACACTGGAGTTTTCAGAATTGGTCAGTTAGTAATTATGTGTATCACTTCTATGAATGGCTACTTCATAGTATATTAAGCCATTAGTTGAGTTTTGACAAGGGTGCTTAGGTAAATGGGGATTTAAATTAGGGTGTTTAATCAAATAATCATTTTTACATCAAAGTAAATTATAGTAGTCTTAAAGGATATATCTCATATAAATCCTACTATACCAGAGTGACTTTAATACTTGATAAAATGTGGGCATATATCCTTTGGGTATATGCCTAAGAGGGGGATTGCTGGGTCCTGTGGAAAACTAATTCCCATTTTCCTGAGGAACTGCCATACTGATCTCCAAAATGGCTGTAATAGTTTGCACTCCCACAGGGCAGTGGAGGAGTGTTCCCCTTCCCCTTTCTCCACATCCTCTCCAACATGAGTCATCATTGGTGTTTCTAATTTTAGCCATTCTTCACATGACCTGTCAGACCTACATGACCCCAACTGGATGGCATTCCCCTACATATGGAATTGGGGTGGGGAGATGGGAGAGGAGGGTGGTTAGAGTGCATGTGAGAGGGCAGAGAGGGTAAAAGGGAGGGAAGGAGGGAGGGAGGGAGGGAGATGGAACTGGGATCAACATGTAAAATAATAAATTAAATTTAAAAAATAAATGCTTTGACTCCAAAATTTAAGTTCAAGGACAAGTTACTGGGGAAAAGGATTTCTATGTTTGTTTCCACAGAAAATGAAAAGATGTGGATTCCTTCCAGACTAATGTGGTTTGATCAAGCCAGACCACCTGAAACAGAGTACCAGGTGATCCTACATTCAAAACAGCTGGATAAAGCAGCCTTACAGACTGCAGCCAGGATTTCTGAATCTTCTTTGAATCCCCCATGTGAGCACCCCTTACCAGCAGGAAGTAGTTTGGAAAGAACAACGCCCAGATTCCCAAATATTGTCTATAAATGTTTGTTTTCATTTAAATGGACTTGGTTATATAAAATAAATAAAAATATGGGCATATAAAGTCAAGTTTCTCATCATATATTATGATAAAATTAAGAATCATGTGCCCATTATATGGCTACAGCACAAGTGGGAGCTTCATTGGTGAGATTTCCTTTGTTTTCTATTTGAAAATCATATCCTGAAAATGTTGAAGAACAGATTTTTCACTTTAGAATAGGATAAATTAGGAGACATGTCAACAGTTTTATTTAAAATTCCCATTTTTGGATCTACTCACCTTTGTACTTAATCATACTATTTCATAAACCACTTTGGGTTCTGATAATACACATAAACTGGGGTATCAAAGCATTCAAACACACCAGGCGGTATGGCCTTTTCAGAGTAGGTGTTGCCTTATCTGAGAAAGTGTGGTACTTTGTTGGTGGGCTTTAAGGTCTTATATAATCAAGTTCTGTATAACGCCAGACAGAGTTCATTTCTTGTTGCCTGTAGATCAAGATATAGAACTCTTAGCTCCTTCTCCAGCATCATGTGTGCCTACATGTCAACATGCTTCTTGCCTTTGTAATAATTGGATAAACCTCTGAAACAGTAAGCATGCTGTAGTTAATAATTTCTTTCATAAGAGTTGCCATGGTCAAGGAGTCTCTTCACAATAGAACCCCTAAGACAAGTAGGGAACTAGTTTCGAAAAAAAATAAAGCAGAAACAAGACAAATGTATATACTTCTGTATATATAAACATTACATATAGGAAGATACTCACACGCTACATGAGCTAAGCTTCTAAAATAGTATCCAGGATATAAGATTGTAATGAAAATAACTTTTCCACTGTGTCAAAAGATGTTGCAGTCATATAATCCCAAATAGAAAAAGACAATTGCCTACAAAAAAAATTGCCTCTACAAGGTTGAATCTTGTTGGGTCCCAAAAAGTCAATGTGTGCTAATATTTTTTTCTTGTTGATGCAGAAGACATAATTGAACCTTTGGAGTACCTCCAGTTATCAGTCAATATTCTGATTTTAAGTATGTGCATGGAACTCAAGAGGGAAAAAAGAAAAGGGAAAATTCTGCATCAGCAAAGCTACCTACTTCAAACATAAATAAATAAATAAGTAAGTAAATAAATAAATAAATAAATACAGTTTGTGCTCTAAAGACCATGGTAAAACATTTCTGCCTCAAGTTTTCTATTTTCTCTCTTTTTTTTCCTTTTTTAAATTTAAATTTGAAACAAAGTTGTTTTGCATGTTAATCTCAGTTCCCTCTCTCACCCACCCTCCCCTACATCCCCACCAAACCCAAGCTCATCCACTCTCTGCTCCACAGGGAGGGTGAGGCCTTCCAAGGGGAGTCTTCCAAGTTTTTCATATCATTTGGAGCAGGGCCCAAACCTCCACCCAATGTGTCAAGGCTAAGAGAGTATCCCCCTATATGGGGGATTTGTATACTAGGGATGGATACTGACCATTACTAGATTCCCCAGTATCATAACTAATACCACATGCAGGGGTTTGGTTTCGTCCTATGCTGGTTTCCCAGCTTTCAGACTTATATGCCATTCTAGAGCCTTCAACTAGTAGCTGATGGAAGCAGAAGCAGACACTCACAGCTACACACTATCCGAACTCCTGGGATCCATTTGGAGAGAGGGAGCAATGATGAGTAAAGATGTCAAGACCAGGCGGGAGAAACCAACAGAATCAGCTGACCTCATCAAGTTTGTTCTTAACCAATTTTTTTTTCTCACTAGTGCAACTTAATTTCAAAATGGCTTGGTATGATAAACTCTGTCATATTTAGACACAATAAAAGGTACAGATGTTAGACTTTGAATACACTATGAAGAGATAAAAACTGATGAATGCGGAAGTAATAGGATTTTATTTTAGTATTCAACAGTTTATTACACATGTGTAATAATTTTTTTTGATTTTCATATAAAAGGGTTAGTACTAATGTCCGTATAATCCCAGAAATATATTACAACTTGAACTTTAGTTTTTTAATTTTTAAGGTATATTTATTTTATGGTCATGGGTGTTTTGCTAGTATTTACACTTGTACAATATGCATGTGGCTTTTGCTCCTGGACATTAGAAGTGGGTGTTGAAGCCCTTGGAACAAGAATGAGCAGTGATTGTAATCCAACATATGGAAACAGAGATTCATATCCACTTTCTCTGCAAAGCAACACTCTTAACCATTGAGCAACTACAATTTCCCATGTTGCTAGAACACCACGTTAATTCAAGGATAACAACATAAGGTGTGGGGTATTTGAAAATGTAACTATAATAATACCTTTCTCTATTATGGGATGGTCTTCAAAGTAGAAGAGGAAAGATTAATTTATGTTTTAAAAATGGGAAAAATATTAGCAGACTGGGTATTTAATAATTTTAGGAGGATATTTATTTGAATCTGAAAAACCACTTATTTGCTTTGAGTGTTTAATAGTCACAGAAAAAACAAAACAACAACAAATAACAACAACATAAACAACATAAAAATAAATATTTATCCAAGTAAAATTCTGATTTATAGATAAAATAATTTTTTGAAGAATTAGTATTTCAGGAAAATCGCATGCCATGTTAGAATTTGTCATGAGAAAAAAGTTATCAAATGAAATTCTGGGCTCTAATATAAAAAGAAAAAATTATCTTTGTGAATCAAGAGGTGATTGTGCAGAATAAAGTGACTCTCGCCAAAAACTAACTCACTGATATTTTTCTGAATTTGGAAATGAATGCAATAACCATCCCAGTCACCTGAAATTGTTTAACACATCAATTGTTAGTCCTGCCTAACCCTAATATAGTTAGATAAAAAGGGTTCATGGAGGTCCTTTCCCTCAGTAGGTTTTGGTTCTTCATCCAGAGTCAGAAGGGACTGAGGATGTCATGTCACTACAGCGGGAAGAATTGGAGCCTTGCTAGACAGATTGCAGATATTCTAGCATATCCCTGAAAAGAAAATTCACTTCTCACTTACAGTGTATTCAGAACATACTGAGTTTCTCTGCTAATACAATCACAGCAGATCCAATGCTTAAGATCCCTCCCTTCTGAAAACATAAGCAGACATAAACAAATCACTGTAAAATAGGTTGATTATGAGGAGAATTTAGAGATTTTTTTCTTAAAAGAACATTGGATAGTTCAAATTCTATAAGTGGAAGAACCTGGAAATAATTGTGGGGATTGGAAGCATAATGCATATTAAGGGGAATGCTGGACTATAAAGAGATTGGAATATGCATCATATATCCTTAAGCAGTTGGGTCATACCCTAAAACAATATGCTTGGCTTAGAAAGAGATGGTAACTTCACACTCATGCCTTCTTCCTCACACAGTTAGCTT
This sequence comes from Phodopus roborovskii, assembly GCF_943737965.1. Taxonomy (NCBI): domain Eukaryota; kingdom Metazoa; phylum Chordata; class Mammalia; order Rodentia; family Cricetidae; genus Phodopus; species Phodopus roborovskii. Next base: position 12,106,433 of record NW_026126511.1, on the reverse strand, counting down.
TTCAATACATAGAAATTCATGCATTTGGCATGAACTCAGTAGCTCTAAATATTTCAGAACAGTCAAATTAGAAATCCCATTCTTGGTTCACAGCAAAAGTAAAAATTATACAGTCCTTCTCCTTACTGAACAGGCTTAGACAACTCCCTGAAATTTGATTTAAAAAAAAATATGTAAGGAATGTCCACAACTAGGAAATGTGGACTTAGGATATTTAGGACCCAAATCAGACTTTTGAATTGCTAAGCATCACAAAGAAACAAAGAATGTACTGATGCATTTCAGTTGTGGATGTTTTTTGTTTGTTTGTTTGTTTTTTTTTTTGTTTGTTTGTTTGTTTGGGGTTTTTTTTATTTCATTTTTTTTTTTGGTTCTGTTTTTTTTTTTGTGTGTGTGTGTGTTTTGTTTGTTTGTTTGCTTTTTGGTTTTTGGTTTCTTGAGACAGGGTTTCTCTGTACTACTTTGGAGCCTGTCCTGGAACTAGTTCTGTAGACCAGGCTGGCTTCAAACTCAAAGAGATCCACCTGCCTCTGCCTCATGAGAAATCTCAGGACATTGTTAAATTCCTAAAGCATTTCACATACAACTAGTAGCAATTATTGATATTAAATAACAAGTATATCCATATATTGTTCTTAAAACTTATCTGCTATAACTTTTGCATTGCATTCATTATTATAAGTGTTTCACATTATATACTAAAAGACAAAGAAGAGAGTGTACAGCAAATGAAAATGTCAAGTAAATTAAATGAAAGGAAGTGTGAAGAAAAATGCATGTACTAAATAATACCAACACTGGTGTAATAATATCAGTAGACACAGAACGTGTGACTTTCTCAAATTAGATCATGGACACAACTCAAGTTTCTGTGAAAAATGTAGGAAGTATTTTTAATATTTGGACTCCCCTGTTTGTGTGTGTGTGTGTGTGTGTGTGTGTGTGTGTGTGTGTGTAAGTGGTGTGTCAATGTGCACATGAACCACAGTGATTTAATAAGATTTATGTCGGCATATGGCAAAAAGCACTCCTTGGCATGTTCAGCAAAATGACTTTAGTGATTTCTGAGTTATAAGTGAGCAAAAAAAAAAAAATACTTTTTAACTTTGTTAAAACATTTAGATTTTCATAACTCTTTATATTCCAAAATAACAGCAGTTATAAACTTTATACTTGGCAAACTCACAGTCTTATTTCAAACCCAAGGAAGCTTATGTTGTGAAGTCTATGGAAATATAATCATCTGTAGTCTATTTTCAACACAGGCAGAAGAGGAGTTTAGTTTAAAACCATATTTAACTAAATAATTAAAACCTTTGAAAATACTCTGATTTGTTTAGCAGTGTAGCTGAAATGAGAAATTAGCTGATGGCTTCTAAATTAATATACTCATTAATTTACTCTTTTCAAGCTTAATCCTATCGGCTCAGAAAATTTACAGGTGAATGACATCCAATAATGTTTGGCAATTTTTAATCTACTTCCTGATAATTATAATCAGAAAATTATTTGTGCTATATTTCTTATGAGTGTGGTATCACAAGAAAGGACATACTATATTTAAAAACCTTTAACATTAATATGGTAATAGAAATTCTTTAAACACACCCTCAACACACAGACAGACACACACACATGCAAACCTTACTAAGAACATAATTTAATGGTTATAATAAAAAAATTAAAAATAAATAAATATAAGAATTGCCCTCAAGGAAATTACAGCTAAGCATAGTCATCCTATGCTTAGATCTAGTGTCCTAGAATAGAAGGCAAGAAGGCACATTAATCAGCAGGCTATCAATTTTGAATTATCAAAACTGTAGGGGTATTCCAACCTTTCAACTAAAAATACATGTGAGTTGTACAAGAGGGAGCAACAGAAAGGGATTACCAACTTCTGACATGACCAGGTTTATAGACATGAGATGACTTCTTGCCAGGGTTTAAAAGACATGGTGGCTTTTTGTGAAAAGAGCCTGAGAAAGAGTAGCCAAGAGAAAAAGGGACACATAAGCACAGGAGTATCAAACAGGTAGCACACCGTCAAAGCTAAAGAACAGTCTGGAATAGATAAGATGAGCATCCTACACTAGCTTTGCTGTTAAGAGAAGGATTTGAGGTCTCTAAGTTCCAGCAATATAATTATTAAGTTAGAATAATTAAACCATTGCATCTACCTAAAGCGACTTTTAAGAGAACTAAATATGGAAGGTCATGAAGTACTCCATCATTGTGCCTGACACGTATCAATTTCTTACAAACTGGTAGTGAAGGAGAACATTCTCCCCCTCAAAGTAAGAAAAGTTAAAGTGTCTGCTTTCTGACTCAGGCAAAAAAAAAAAAAAAAAAAAAAAACCTCAGCAAATGACTTTGCATCTGTAATTTTTTTGACAAGAAGAAAAGGGGAGGTCTGTGTTAGATTGGGCTAGAACATGGTGGTATGTTTCGATTTGACATGTTAATTAGGGAAACCAAAGGGGGCTTTGATTGCTGGCCTTTGACATTTTGATAGTGGGGACCTTGAGAGTCAGACTCAGGAGGAGACAATGGACTAATAAGGGAATAGGCCTTAGTAGCTAGTTTTAGGAGTGCAATCTAACAGTTTTTTTTAGCAAGACAGAGGGAATGAGAGGGAAGGACAGGGCCTGCCAGAGTCATGCCAGACTCAAGCCAGCCAGAGTCCCTTTATATAGTAGTTAGTAAAAGGAAAGAGTTTGAGGGAAAAAAAAAGAGAAAAATGAAAAGTATATCTTACTTGTTATCCCCATGGAGACAAATGGTTGCTCCTAATAGCTTCTTGAATAATATATGTCCATGAGTACAATAATGCCATTCTGTCCTAAATAAAATCTTGACTTAAAAAAAAAAAAAGAGAGAGCATAAAGTGTAAAATGCGGTATAGGTTCAGTGTGAAACCTGCAGCCTGCTTTTGCCAATATGCTATCCTGTTCCAGCTTATAGAACTAAATGCCCATGGGAAAAATTCTCTGAAATAGTGAACTCAAATAAATTTTTACTTCCTGTAATTGCTCTGCTCAGGTATTGCAGTCATAAGGATAACCCAAGTAGTAAGTAGTGTGGTCTATACTCATCATCACAGGAGCAAAGCCTGTTGTTAACATTAGCTTCGGGTATGAGATGTGCCTTATATGTTTTAGTACTCAGATACTTTTGACCGTTCTTTACTAATTAGTAACATATGGATATTTATAATTAATTATCTGCAATTAGTTCAAAACAGAGAAGATGAACCAAATGCAAACACAACTACTGCATGTCTAAAACTATGGTATTTTAAATCTAATTAGGTCATATATGGACACTTTTTATTTTTCTTATCACTGATTGCTGCAAAAACTTATGTGCCTCAATTTTTCTGAAGATATGTAATAAAGAAGAATTATTTTTTTTTAATTTTTTTGTTGTTCTTATTTTACATATCGATCCCAGTTCCCTCTCCGTTCCTCCCTCCCTCTGTCCCATCCTCTCATGCCCCCAGACCACTCTCCTACCCTATTCCCCCCACCACTCCACATTTAGGATGATGCCTTCCTGGAGGTGTCATCTAAATCTGTTAAGTCATTTGGAGAAGGGACTAGGCCCTCCCTCCTGCCTCTAGTATCCTGTGTGTCCACTTTATAAAAAAACCTTCCTCACTATAACCCAATACCATTGTAATTGTTGGCTTTTAAATGTAACAATCTTTGATTATAGTAGTTCCATTGTATATCCTATTTAGTGATGGTTGTCAAGGTGAAAGTATGTTAAATTGTATCAAATGGTCTATTCATATGATTAGAATGTCTGAGTTATTTTGTCCCTCATTCAGACAAACTGAAAAACACTCCATGCTCAGGAGTTTAGCAATTAGTCATCACAATCTCTATACTACTCAAAAGAGTAAGAAAATGCATTGTAGAATATGTCAAAATACCAATGGCATCATTAACAGAAAAGACAATCACAGACTCTCAAGAGAACCACAAGAACCCTGCCTATCCAAAGCAAACACAGAGATTTCATTGCACTAAGAAAATCAAAATCAATGGGTGTTAACAAAACACGAAGGAGAAGGTATTCTGCCAAGGATATGGCTGAAAGATACACAGTGGACTCTTGGGATGATGTACACACAGGCATCTTTCTGGCTTGAATGACCTGTGTCTTTGCTAGGGCTATCATACTATATTCTCTTCATTTTTCCTTCCCTAATACCCATGCTGAGAACTGAGATCTATAATTCAACATTTTCCTAATAAATTCCAACTTGCTTCACAAAAATAAAAGAGTGACAATAAAATTCCCAGATGACCCAGCAAATTTATTTCCAAAACGATATGAATTCATTGTGCTTATTTCATTTCTCTGCCATTTTGCTTCCATATTGTTCTCACTGGTTGAGAAACAAGTCGTGCCTCTAACAACTCGGGAATAAATCATACACAGTGCATATATCCAATTGAACACATAAAACAGCAGCACTGTGAACAGAATTTGAGGTCAGTAATTGGAATAGGCCAGGCATGAGGCATTAAGCTGTATAGAATTTCACTCAAATATGGGACATAAAACCTCCACAGAAGTGAGACATTGGAAAAGAGACAATGAGAAGTTGGTCAGTGTATCCAGATGCTACATTATGTATGTGTAATTATATAAGTATATAAAATTATATTTACTTATATATGCATTAGGTAAAATATCTTAGTTAGAAGGTAGAATACTGCTGTATATATTAGTGTAAAGTATCACATGTAGATATTTATGGGCAGTTTGTGTTTGAAAAATATTCCATTCACTGATTAAAATGTCTGTTTTGATATCGGTGTGTTGTTCGGATTTTTCTTTATATTCCTTCACGTTTCATACTTTGGCATACACTAATAAATTCCCACCCTGGTTGTTGAAAGAAGAATACAAACTGCATGCTAAAAATCCATGCTGGTGCAATTTGAGACTGATGAAGTCAATGCAAATGTCATGTATGGGCTGTTTCAGGGAGAGAGAGGGGACTGGGATAGTGAGAGAGTGTTCTTCCATGAAAGGCCTACTTGTTCAGGATGTGAAAATGAACTGCTTGTTGTTGTACTCAGCTGGCTAAAGGCCACACACTTCAGACCTCGCACATTCATAATATTCCAGGGTTTGAATTGCAAATAATGTATTTTTGGAGAGTTATAAATATTAGGTGGCATTGTTCAGTTATTGAAAAAGTAACAATGGTGTTATTTCTTTTTAAATTCCATGCTAAAAGTGCAAATGTTATGTCAAGGTCCATATCCGAAAGAATATGTGGCAATCTTGTGAGTATCAGCATGGAGTCAATGTCCTTTATGCTAAATATTTGTTTGGGGAGAAATGCGTGGTTTCTCTCTAAGTGCGCAAGTGTAAATTTGTTAATTTGTTTTCTCTGTAATATCTTTCAAAATACAATGTAGTGATACTTTATATTTTGTGATGTGTTTATATATAATATATATGTATGTATATATATATATGTATATATATATATACTATATATGTGTAATATATTTAGGTAAATATATACATTAACCCACAATAAGCATGATTGCTTGTTTTTCTCTAAAACAAAGCAAATGCAGTTTTTTACATGCTTATTTGAGCTCCAGAAAAGGTTGAATTAGGATACAAGTTAATTAACAATTATATGTGCATGTATGTTTCATTACAAACATGCCAAGTGACTACAGCAAGAAGAAAGCGACTTCTTATTTATTAATATAAATATTTTCCTTTAATTGAAAATTGTTTTTTTTTTCTTCTCTAATGTATTTTCAATACAGCTTCTCCTCCTCCTACAATTCCTACCTCTGCCTCACCTCTCCTCCAATTAAGATTTATTTCTCTTCTGTCTCTCATCAGGAAGAAAAAAGTCTTCTAAGGGATTATAAAATAAGATGTAGTAAGACATAACAAAAACAAATATATTGGATGGGGCAGAATAAACAAATGGAAGTATTGGAGCTCAGGAGAATGCAGAAGACTCAGAGACCACTTGCTTACACTTTCAGAAACCCCATAAAAATTCTCAACTGGAAGCCATACCTTATATGTAGAGGGCCTGCTGCATATTCATGCCAGGCCTGTACATGCTGCCTCGGTTTCTGTGAGGTCATATGAGCTCTGGGTGTGTTGATTTAGGGGGTCTTGTTTTCTTAGTATCCTCCATCCCATCTTTCTTTCACTCTTTGTTCCTCCTCTTCTGCAGAGTAGAGTGATTCCAGAAGGGAGGATTTGATGGAGACATCCCATTTAGGGTGAGTGGTCCAAGATTTCTCATTACATGCGTAGTAATATTTGGCTGTGGGTCTCTGTATTTGTTTCCATCATATTGCAGGGAGAAGCTTCTCTGAAGGAGACTAAATAAGACACTGATCTACGGGTAGAGTAGTATCTCATTTTTTTTTCTTTTTATATCAATGGGGTAATTTTATTATTATGTTTTTGTTTTTTTTTTTTTTTTTTTTTTTTTTTTTTTGTTCTGTTTTTGTTTGAAACATGACTTTACCCTAGATCCCTTGGCTATCTAGTCTCTGGTAACCTTTGCGTTAAATAAGAGTCAGGTATAGGTTTTATCTCCTGTAGTAGAACTTCAGTTAAATCAAATATTGGTTGGATACTACCAAAAGCTGTTTTACAAATACAAATATTTAAGTGCAATAATGTTAAAGTTACTATAAATTCATGTGATTTTAACTTTTAAAATGCTTCGGGATAGTTATGAAGATTAAAATGTTTCAAAAATACCTATCAGCTAGGGATTGGTAAGTATTTTTGAAGATTAAACTGATTGTAATATTATTACTAAGCTAAATTTTTCATAGCTATGATAACATTTTATATTACTGAAATATTTATTACATCAATATGAGTCAAATAGGAACTGTTAAGGAACTATAGAACCAAATAGATATTTAAGATTAAATTTATGGATATGGTTCACAACAATCTACGGGAGTTTTAATAGAGCTTATTTTATTAATAGTTCCATCAAATAATTACTAAAGAAAACATAAAATAATTTTCATTTCAAAAATAATTTAAACATTACCAAGTAATTTTTTGAAAATCTATGATATATAGTGCTGTTTTATACTAATGAACTATGCAAAAAGTTGGAAGGCTTATGTTAGCTCAGAACATATTTCCCAAATTTCAGATTATGTGCATCTTCTTTGGGACGGGAAATATGGCTTTCATACAAGCTCTGAAATGAAATGTCATGTGTCAGGACATGCTTTGGAAATCACAGTAGATGATGTCAAGAAGATTAGCTAGAGTGTGTAAAAATGCAAGGAAAAGAAAAACTATGAGTTTCTATGAGTTATGAAAACCTGTGCTTTGCCTTGTTCCATCCTTCTTCCTTCTACCATACCCTTATGTCTTATTCATTTCCTAAACAGTCAAACTTCATGATAGAGACACTGGGAAAATATTTCAAATTTGGTTATATTGTACTATTATTAATAACCTCGTTTTAACAGAAAATTCATTTCAACTCCACCACTGCATCTGTTAGTAATGAAAGAATAGGATAGGTGCATAGGAAATAATTTCTTTATCATGTTATTAGTTAAATACGTTACCTCACTATTTTAAAATCATACCATTATCATTCATGACCATATACAGCAGATTCAGCCTTTGAGATATTAATAGTTACACATATACTCAAGAGTGATTAACTCTAATGGAAATGAAACATAAAATGTGAAAAACAGCACAACTCAAAATATTAATTAATGATAATATGTGATAATTTGATAAATACATGCAACAAAAGTCACTTCAAGAAACTGTGCAAAAATGGCAATTATCTTGTTTGTTATCACAAATTTGTCTACTTTAACAGAATTAAACTAGATATTCTAATTACTAACAATTAAAAAGTCTAATGGTTTTGAGGATTTCATATACCAAGATGGAGATATCACTAGTCTGAGCAATGGTTCTTCCAAATAAACACAATCTCCTGAAGAAAACATTAACCATTTTAGATTACAGGTATTTTTGTCATCAATTGTGTCACTCAGGAAAACTTTAAGAAAAAATTATTCCACATTTATATAATTTCTAGTCTACATTGCTAACATTTCTAACAAAACTATCATAAGCACGTGACACATAAGATTTGCTTGGATTAAATCAAGTCATATATGATAAACCAGAAATGTTTCCCTCTATTCTGATAGAATATTAGACTAGTAGAACTTACGAGGGTATAAACAAATAATGATAAACATTAGAACCTTGAGGCTGAGACAAACCAATTTATTATTTGCAGCATAAACATTATCCAGAGTAATATGATTCAGTGCTTGCCCTTGTGAACAAAATTCTCCAGGAAGGCACCATGAGAATTTGTCCCTAGAAACAAATACCAGGATTTTAGAGAATTTTGATATTTATTATGGTTTGTGACTATAGGATCCTCCATTTGTAGAACAATTGCGATTATTTATAACCCTAGACTATAAGCAATTTTTTTTCTCATGGGAGAAAACCACAGAAATCACAGGTCATTACTCAGGATATAAGAAATGTTTTAAGGAGAGCAAAGAGAGGGATTTCTCTTTAATATGCTAGATGCTTCAAAGAGACAGACTGCCTCTAAGTACCCATTCTGTTTTCTATTCAAACTATCCCCAAACATAAGTAATCCACAGGGAACTCTAGCCTCACACTATACAGTGTAACTTAATAAATATTTCCTAATTTAAGTTCTATTGAAGTAGCTTCCTCAATCATAAACTAAAGGGATCAAACAAATACTATTCAGTTAATCTAAAGAACAGAAATTAAACTGCATTCATTTTAGCTACATTCCATTCATTAAATCAGCAGCTACTCTCTCCTGGAATTTGGCTGTTTACTGTACCTATAAAGACATTAATCAAAGCTTAGAAATTGCACTAATTTTTTTTGTGTGTGTTATACCTAGTGCTTAAGCAATATTCATGACCCTGAGATTTCTAGATGGAGCATAAAATCACATATTTCCCTTTCTTAGCTCATTCTATTATGAAGCAAATATTGAGAACATGTAGCTAAGGTTTCCAAATATGCAATTTTTAAAAACTTTTACCAGTATTTATTTCATTTTTAAACTATTTATCTGCCTATAGTTTTGGTTTCCCCATGTTTTAAAATGTACAGTATTGATAGAAGAAATTGCCAATAGATTTCTCCAGACTGTATCCAGAGCATTACCCACCCTGGGGAGCAGAAAGGCAATAGAATAGGGAGGAGCAGGGGAGGAGGGGAGGCAGACGGAACTGGGACTGACATGTATAACAAGACTGATTCTAATTTTTAAAAAAGTATGTTCATTTAAAGATGTATTACAAAGATACTCACTAAAAGCTTGCTTGTAAGAGCAAAACCAAAAGAAAACAAAACAAAAGAGTTGCAAGTGGTCTTTAAATAAATTTAGGACCATGCATATTTTAGAAATAAATATAAAATAAAAAGTAACATATATAAAAAACTGCCCATATTCCAGAACTATATGGAACTTGTGCTATGCTTCTCTTTTTATTCATGTGTCTGCTTTTGTTTTAGTCTGAACATGTATTTGTCTGGGTGCTCACAGAGCCCCAAAGAGGCTTTCAGTTTCCTCGGAGCTGAAATCACGAACAGCTGAGAACCTGCAGATTGGGGTGCTGCAAACAAACTCCAGTCTTCTGAAACAACAGCAGATTATCTTAACTGCTGAGGCATCTCTCCAGCTCCCAAATGATGCTCTCTCATCAGTGGGTTACAGTTTGTGCTCTAAATGTAGGTTCATCTAAAATTGGATTTTCATCTTCCTATTATGAAGTATTGTTGTCTCATTTCGTTGGAAAACCAATGTCTTATTTTGCACTCTGAAGCATGTATTTTAAATTGTTCACAATAATGTGGTCTAGTTATATCTGTCTACTTCGTGCATGTAATGGAAAATTCAGTATGATTTTACATTGTACTGTTTCTTGTTGCAAACAAAACACTGTATTACACAGTTTTAGAAAATCTTCTAAATTAGTGAGAAGGTACTGCTTAATCTAAAGTTAATTCACTGGCTTAGAAAACATATCAGGAATATATACATATAATCATCTGTGCTAACACTGAACTTCTTCCCAGCTACCTCAGACTTCAGATTCTTTTTGTGATATTTAAAACTTCTTCTCCCTTTAAAAAGCAGAAATGACTAATGTGTCTACCACTATGGGATATTTTTGATTCTATTTTGTCCTGTGCCCACATGACATTAAAAAGGCCCCATCCTATTTCTCATTTACCACATTCTACTCCTACAAGATCATTCTACTTGCCAGCTTAGCTTTACATAATTGTGCCAAACTGGTACAAGAGAGAACACGGATATACACACAAACACATAGACTCACATAAATACAAACACATAGATATCTATGTATGGACAGACATATATATACATATATACTTGTGTACACACACACACACATACATAAATACGTATATAAAACTCATGCCAAAATATTCAAATCTAAATTAGTAATAGCAGGTACATCACTATATATGGCAAATGAAATGTGTCTCTGAATTACTAATGTGATCTATTTTTATATCTAGGAACTGATAAATAGGACACAGATATTAAAGGAGAAGCAGAAAATTAAGGGTAGATTTTAACAAGAAAGGAGAGTAATACAGAGTGAGAAGGAAACACAAGACTAAGTACATTAGAAATAAATAAAGATAAAAACAGTATTTTACAAGCCAATTGAAAACTATATACATAATAGGCATATTATGTACTATTTATACACACAGACACAACTACATGTGTAGTGTACACACACACACACACACACACACACACACACAAAATCCCCCCATCAATAGTAATAGAATTTCTAAAAATCTTCCATGCCAGGCAAGATGAACCTAGCATCATATGTTAGCTAGGGGAATCCAAGAGACTATTCAAATAATAGAGGCTCTTGACATTGCTCTTGCTTATTTTCACAACTTTATAATAGGATCCTGTTCTTGGAGGCACAACTCATTTATGGTGTGGGATTTAGTAGAGTAAAACTGATACTGACCTGGAACCCTTTTCTCTGAAGACTGCCTCCAAGAGTACCTAAAGACACTATGCAAACTACCAAAAGGGAAGAGAAATTTTTCTCAAGTTTTCAAACCAAGGCAATAACCTCCAGTCTGCCAAATATTTCTTTTGTTTGCTTGGTTTGTATTTTCCTTTTGTTTTGTTTGGTTTTGCATTTTTATTTTTTTAAAGACAGGGTTTCATTGTAGATCCCTGTGACTCCTGGACCATGCCCCATAGACCAGACTGGCCCCAAACAGAAATCCACCTGCCTCTGCATCCAGTGCACTGGGATTAACACTGATCCACCTGGCAAAACATTCCTAAGAATATAATAGTGACCTTTTATCTTGGGGCTAAGCAATAGCTATCTAATTGGACAGAATGCACACTTAGTAGGAGAACATTAATGCCACTGGAGGCTAATCCACCACCATTTTTCTGAATCTATAAATGTCAAATTGTATTTTAAAGAGCTTTTCTGAAGTGTAGGTTTCACCTCTAATCAAAGAAGCTTTCCTTTGTAACCTGTATGTGTTGATAATGAACTACATAATAATAACAAAACAATTCTTTTAGTTTTACTTTCACAGGAGTGATCCCAAATTTAATTCCCCACTTCTCCTGTGTACTCCCTCTGACTGTTGTCTGTTATTAATGGTTGTATATTTGATCTCTTATATATGACTTCTCTGCCTGTCCCAGTAGTCTCTGTCTGTGGTACCTGTGTCTGCTCCTCATCTGAACCTCTCCTTAAGGCAGACTTTTCTCTGTGTTAACTGAACAGCACAGAAAGCTTCATATGGAGAGAAATTGGGGGACTATTTGCAGAAATAGTTAATGGGATGTTTCAAGAGTAGTTACTTTACTGACCCAAGTTAACCAAGGATAATACTCAAGACTGCAGACAGCTTGTATCATCCTTTATTCAGTACTACTTCCAATATTTATGGTGGCTAATTGTTTTATTTAAATTTGCTTCCCAAATGTTGACTGGTTTCCGCAATTAATTACAGCACACACACACACACACACACACACACACACACACACACACACACACACATTCACAAATACATTATTCTAGGTCAAGAGCATGAAAGAGTCTATGGCAAGACTGAAGGTATGTGTATTATTAAGATAACTATGACCATGATGAGACACTATGACTAATAGCAACCTGGGAAGAAAATGGTTTAGTTGGCTTAGAGTTAATGGTTCAATCCATCATTGAAGGAAATAGGCCCAGGAGCTCAAGCAGGAGTTTGGAGACAAGTGCTAATGCAGATGCCACTGTCGAAGTCAAGCTTACTAGCTTTATCTTTATGTTTTTCTCAGCCTCATGATGGGAGATGCCATTCTGTAAATATGTTTCTCATACTGGTTAACGAATAAAGCGCTGTTGGCCAATAGGAAAGCAAGATAGGCATAACTAGGAGACAAGGAGGAAAGAGGAAGTAGGAAGGAGGAGTCAAGATGGAGAGTCTGGAGAGAGCAGGACACCAGCCGGCTCTCTGGTAGGACCATGTGCAAATACATAGATCAACAAAAATGGGTTAATACTTAGGACAGAGTTAACCGATAAGAAACTAGTTATGTAAAGAGTAGGTTTTTTCCTCCCTCCTCTGGTCTTGTCCCACCACCGCACCAGCCCCAATTAACACACAGAGACTCTATTAGATATAATGCTGTTGGCCAGTTACTTGTTTTGTCTAAAATTTTGTCTAAAATAAAAAGAAGGGTTTTAACCTTCACATAGCAAACTATATCACAAAACAGTTATCAAGAATCACAGTTAACAATATTTAGTCCTTTAACATTTAGTAAGATTTAAAAAAATATTCCATCATCTATTCTATCTTTGTGAGTGTAAAGTTCTATATGCAGTGGGACAAGACCAGCGTTGGGAGTAAAAACCTTACTCCTTACAGCCTCATCTCTAATAGCACCTAGGGTCACTAGCCAAGGGTGGCACAACCCATAATGGGCCCTCCCACATCCATCACTAATTATGAAAACATATTACAGACATGCCTACAAACCTATCATTTGGGGAATTTTTTCAGTTGAAGATCCCTCCTCTCCAATGATGTAGTTTGTGTGAAGTTGTCAACACTAGCCATCACACTATACATTTAGCTTATGTTGTGAAAGCTGATTATATGGATTGTCCAAGATATAGTATGGTTAGTTACACTGTCCTCCTATATGAATGTTAAACTTAACTGAGTACACATTAGGACGGCAGGTTAACCACATGGTCTAAATGATCTCAAGGAATGGTATTAGCTTATCTTCCAGATCTAGCAAATGTTTAGTGTCTTCGAAAGCAAGAGATATTTTCAGAAAAGAAAAATATGACCTCAGATGGACACCATTACAGAAAGCCATAACTGGTCAAAATGAAGTGAATAAGTGACTATGAGATGCCCAACTCCAACTGATAAATCTACAATATAACCTCTATACGTAAGGCTCAAGGGAAATAACTCAAGAGGGCCAGGAAGATTGTAAGAACCAGAGAACAGTCACATATCTGAAAAATTGTGTTTTCTACACAAGACAGAGAAACTACACCCATGACATCTTAATAATACAGTTGCCAAATAAGACCTGCATAACAACAATAACAGTTGACATGCCAATGTGGACAGAAATTTCACAAGGTCCTACCTGTAGAAGAAGAATAAGCTATTAATTTATAGAGAGAAAAATTCAGTTTTCTACAGATATTAATTTCCTGATTGGTTTTCTAGTCACAAGTGATCATCCAAAATCATATGAGCAACACTAAATGGTTACAATATGTATGCCTGTATATATATATATATATATATATATATGTGTGTGTGTGTGTGTGTGTGTGTGTGTGTGTGTGTGTGTGTGTCCCCTAGTCCCATTTCTTCTTACTTAAAAGGTTAGAAACTCTTCCGTCAAAAAAACGTGTCTTCTATTTATGCATATTTCCCTTTAGACTGCCTTTTAAAGTAAGGGAAAAATCATCTGACAGTATTAACTACATCTGACAAAATATCACTTGAACTTAAATTATTCTTTGACTTGTACTTTTCTTTTATGCCAGGAGTAGCTATCCTGGAAAAATATGCAGAACTATTTACTTTAAATATGCAGAAGATGTGCCAGTTTTCTGATTTTGTTGTTAAACAAAAACATGAAATCAAATTCAACATGAAGAAGACTGTGAGACAAATTTTAGTAAATACTTCTCAGTGTCCAGTAAGTTTAGTTGGTCAAACTATCATTTTTGATTTGATGGAAACAAAGCAAAAGAGGGCTTGAAAAACAACTCAGTGTCATTTTTCTGAGTACAGTTTGTAGAACCCATTTCAGGCTTCTTCCAATAACCTATAACCATAATTGTAGAAAATACAAAAACTTGGCCTTCTGTGAGCACTGCACCCATGTACACATAGACAGAAACACATACCATATACATACATATAATATAAATAAGAATATAAGCCCCCTAAAAGTTTGTACAATGAGATAAAAAGCTAATCATTTTAATAAGCACATTTTTATGTTTAAAGAACTTGGTTGCAATAAATTTTGTTACAGAGAGCTCATAAAGTAGCAAAATACATATGGGCAAGAAGCAATTTGCCAATTCATATCCTATCACCTTGGCCAAAATCAAGACTCACTGATTCACTACATACACTGTCATTAGTATTTATGTGACAGTGTACTTATATAATCAATTGCATCATTTATTCCAGTGTTGCATGCCCGTTCATGTCTAACTTAAACTAGATAACTTATATTTATCAGCAAGGTAAACAAACAAATTCAGCAATCAAAAGGGCTTATTCTACAGCTTAATCTACAGGATCATAGTAAAGTTTAACCCCTGAAACCAAAAGACACAACCCAAGATGATTCATAAATAAAGGCAAGCCTGATAGTATTGAAAGGCAGATCTTCAAATGAACCCTCTCAGAAACTTTGCTTAGAACAACAGTTTTCATTTGTGTACAATTTTAATCTGTAGATAGGTCTAAATTTTTATACATTTCATACCATCAGTGTCTACAGACAGGCATGGAAAAAGCTACACATTAGCTTCCAGAATCTTCGATGCAGAGTGAAGACAGATACAGAAACAGAGCTGAAGTTTGAGCAACTTTGCACAGTTTAAGTATAGGAATTCATAATGTAAGTATGGGCATTAAAAGTAAAAAGTTGTGAAGCTAAATTTTCACCCATCAATTTATTTATGAGCATTAGAAACCTTCTTTATAACTGTGATTCAATAATAAAAAGACTATTATTTTTGGTGACATATTTTACTCATATTTTCAATTTATCTGTGTGAAACATATATGTGATTGTTCTTTTTATAATTCATTCAATACTTAAATATTTTTCATGACATAACTTGTTTAAGTGGAAATTAACTTCTTGGACAATAAATGGGATGCCACCTATGTATTTTCTATTTTAATTTTCTTCTAAATCTGGGAAATACAAGAGACTGTCACTTCTATTTGAAAACACATTTGATGTGATATCTTTTTGCTCAGTGATGAGAAGAGATAGATGCGAATCCAAGTTTTGCAAGCTTCATTTGGCTATACCAGTCCTGGAACAGAAACTTGGGGAAAAAATTTAAACTGGTAAGAAATTGCTCATTTTAAAATTTTAATTAACAAGACTCAGTGAAAGAACTGTCACATGCACCACAGTAGTTAAAACCCAACTAATTTTGAAGTTCCATGAAGTTTTTGAATAATTCAACTGAAGGGAATGATTTTTTTTCTCATTTTTACTTGTTCCTCTAGAAGTTTTTACAATATGTTTTGATAATATTTACCCTCACTTAATTTTTTGGAGCTCTAACCCTATTTCACAACACACTAACTATTTCTTATCTTCAAATTCCCTCAAGCCTGACAAGTGTTACCCACAAACGCTTTTGGATATGTTCCCTTCACTGGAGGGTCGCAACCCATGAGGGGCTGGCTTTTCCTCAGCCAGTTACTATCAGCTGTCTTAATAAGGTGTTACTTATCTTGGGATGAAATTTTATGTCTCCCTCCCCTTTCTTGAATTTGTGAAAGTCTGATATTTAATATCTCAGCTACTTGGAGTTCATAGCTACAATTGTATAATGAATGAGGAATAATGTTAAATTTAAGGGGGAATAGGAAGAGAGAGCAAAGAATGAATGGAAGAGGAATAGCTAACAGAAAGATATTTCAAAAAAATTCTGTGGAAACTTATCATGGAAGTTTCCTAAAATTCATACATATACATTTTAGGAGTGCTTGCTACTCTCCCAGAGAACCTGACTTCAACTCCTAGTACACATATCACACGAGGTCACTCGCTCCAGGGGATCTGATACTTCTTGCTCCTCCAGATACCTGCACTCACATTCACAAGGATGTTATGTAGATAGATCCCAACGTAAGTAAACAAAATAATAGAAATATGCTCAATAGTTTTATTCCAACTTGACACAAGCTGAAGCCATGTGACAAGAGGAAGCTTCAATTAAGAAAATGCCTGCATAAGATGGGACTGTAGAGAGCATCTAAGGAATTTTCTTAGTATGTGAGGAGGAGCTCTTCCCAACGTGGAAGGTGTCATCCATCGGCTGGTGGACACAGATTCTATAAAGAAACAGGCTGAGCAAGCCATGGCGGGCAAGCTAGGAAACACCACCTCTCAATAAGCTCTGCATCAATTATTGTCTCGAGGTTCCTACCCTGTATGAGTTCTTGTCCTGGCCTCCTTTGATGATGAATTGTGTTGTGGAAGCATATGTTGAATAAACCCTTTCCTACCCACATTGCAGTGGTCATGATATATCATGGTTTAATAAGGATCAGGAAAAATGGATAGGCTGAATAGATGTTTATTCAGGAAGAAATAACTTAAGACAGAGATAGATGAACATCAGCAGGTTCCTGGGCCCAAGAATGCCTCTGAATGTTCTCTGTCCCCATTCTGTAAGCAAGAGAGTACTCCCAGGCCCCTTCTCCATCCTAGTTCCCCTAGGTCACATGTGCCCATGTCCCCACCCCCAATGGATGTGGTCAGTGCCACAGGATTGGACAAAGTAAATATCTCAATACAATGATGTTTCATCTCAGTAATAGAAACTCGCATTAAGATAAGAAATAGTCTTTTTGGAGAGTTACTTTATATCAGGTTACAAATGCCTTCTTAGATATGGCAAGATAACAAATAGAAAGCCCCTTGCCTGGTGTGGAGACACGTTTTTAATCCCAGCACTCAGAATCAGAGGTTGGCAGATCTCTGAGTTCAAGGCCAGTCTGGGATACACAGAGAAACCCTGTCTGGAAAAAAAAATGCAACAACATGGTGCCAGGAATAGGTTATCATTTTTGGAGTTGTTGACAAATGCTGTCACTTGGTTCCATTAACTATATATTATTATTGCCAATGATATTGATTACCCTCCACAACTTGCTGGTAAGACCCCATCACTGAAGAAAACACACACTTGAGGAACAGAACATGAAAAAAATCAAGTTGATAGTCATATGAAAGCTTTGGTCCATCTGGCTAACTTTCGTTGTCCCTGAAGTTTCATTTAGAGGACAAGAGAAGAAAACATTCCTCAGTATTATCTATCTATGACTCTGGCACTCTACAACAAAGATTGGCTATTACATCATTGAAGATATCTTCAGCCAATCATTGTTATGGATGGATATTAGGCTTTAAAACTGTGGGAGTATTGATTCTTTTTCTCCCTTGAAAACTTGCACAGAACACCAGTAATATGAGGAACAGGTAAAAGAATTCTTGATAAATTACTGGCTAAGAGATAAAATAAGCAACCTTGGTATTAGTAGTCTTGTTTACTGTATCCTTTGCCTTACAGTTATAGGGGGTCCCAAAGAAGACCACCACATTCTTTATTAGAACTTTTGTTGTTTTTCTTGTCATATTACACATCATTGAAGATAGAAAGAAATTGCCTAACAATCTAGTACTTAATAGTAGTTGATAAAATTAAATCCTTTAAAGTATATTGTGACTTCTGGCTTTGTAAGAGAAGTGATTTTGATGTTTCCCTTTTATCTGTAGAAAGAAATATGACTGCATTTTTAGAGACCTGTGAGTTGAATGTCAACATCTCTTTCATCTGAGCAAAACACTTATAAAGTTTTTCCTGAAGTTACCTTTAAAAGGAAAAAGACATTTATCTTTTTTTTTAAAGACTAGTTTATTATGTATACAGTGTTCCACATGCATACCAGAAAAAAGGCAGCAGATCTCATTACAGATGGTTCTGAGCCACCATGTGGTTGCTAGGAATTGAACTCAGGAACTCTGGAAAGAGCAGTAAGTGCTCTTAACATTTGAACAGTCTCTCCAGCCCAAGAAGATAGATAATTATGGTTATAGTTTTCCTTAGTTAGGATTAAAAATAAGTTATATATAAGACTTTAGATTCACAAAGATAGGATAGATGATGGCTATTTTCTTTAAATCTTGTTAAATGTTTGTGGATTAAATATTGTTAACTGTAGTTCAAATTTTATAACTGTTTTGTTATATATTTTACTATGTTAAAGTTAAAAGCCTTTTTTAAATTTTGGATAGAAAAGAGGAGATGATGGGGGATGTCATTATCTGTATATGTGTTTCTCTTGTTGGTTAATGAATAAAGCACTGTTGGCCAACAAGAAAGCAAGATAGGCAGGACTAGAAAACAAAGAGGATTATTGGAGGTGAAAAGAATGGTCAAGAAATTGGCCGTGAGAAAATAAGCTGTCTGGACTCTCTGTCTGGTAAGACCATGTGGAAACACTTAGATTGATAGAAATGGGTTAATATTTAAGACAGAGCTAGCCAATAAAAAATACTAGAAACATATATATATATATATATATATATATGAAGAAATAAGAGCAAATAAACATGTTTATGAAGTTAAGCAAGATGTAGAGTCCAAGAGGAACAGTGTGAGTAGTTAATTTTGTCATTGAAAAGTTTTATCAAGGACTGGGTTGAAAGTACAGTTATAGAGCTTTTGGTGGTAGGTATGAGGCCTGTAGCAGGCATGGTTCCTGCATAAAATCAATGAAGAAAGAAATATAGAAGCAAATAAGGAAATAAACAATTGAGAGTGGAGTGGAAGTAGAGACACATGGAATTATGAAGCTTTCATTAAATTCTAATTAAAATTTAATTTTTTACCAAATATTAATTTTCTGTAATATATGTGAATATAGTTCTTAATTTCTTTTCTGTATTCTCTCATATATGGACACATCCTCCCTTTTTCTTAATATACTCACTGATTTAAAAATCTCAAACCATAAAGGTGTTATATTCTACTTTTCATCCTTTACAATATATCTGACTAAAAATACCCATTAAAGCATTTGAAGTTTTACCTTTTATTTAATGTGGAAAGAGTTCATTAGAGAACCCACTGAAAAAAAAAGCTGTTGGAATATGCTGCTGACTTCTGGCACCCATGCAATTGCATACACAACACAGCAATGAAAACAAATAAGAAGAAAACACATAAAATCTGACAGTCTTTCAGGAAACTGGGAACTGGGAAAATGACATATGCATGTCATAATAACTTTTCACAGTTTACACATTAACAGTTTATCATTTTGATCTCCACTTATTTCCTGTCCCCAGAACCACAATCCTGAAGGATTCATTTCCTATTTACATTGTTTCTAAACTGAAGGGATTAAGGCTAGATGGTGTTAAATAATTTTCTCAAGATCACAGAGTCTGGAATGTCAAATATATATCTATCCGGTTACCAAGATAATTACATGTAGGATTGAAAATCAACAGCCTGACAAAATATTTGTACATCTTAGATAAATAAATCATATGAATGCTCATGTAAGAAATACGTAGTTCATATTGGAAGAATAAACCCAGAGTTCATCTGAAAGCCTCCTTTCTGCGGAGCCACTCTCATAGTGTCAGGAGATGCTATCTAAGCTACCAATGGTGAAAATATAAAGTCTACTTGGCTGTGAAGTCACAGTGCACAAGAACAGCCAGCCTACCAACATGGCAAAGTGTTTGCAAGCATGCACTCCTGCTTCTTGAACCACGGAGACAATCAGCAGCTGTCAAATAGGACTTAAGTCTACTCAGTAGAAGGAAATCATGCCTGGTACTGTAAAAGTATTCCCATGCCTGTTGTGGTGAAGCCATGGACACTATAAGGAAATCAACTGCTGCCAGTTTCTCAAACCAGTGTAATTCCTCAAAGCATTCTACATACTTGTGTTTATAGCCACAGAAAAGCATTTCTCTAGCCTTCAGTCAAAAGCTGCTTCTTACAACAGACAGAAACTATTATTTTTTAAAAAAGAAAAAAGTACAAATGGTTAAAATGAGAGGACAACTGTGTTCGGGATGACCAGCTCCAACTGCAACGTAAACAAAAAAGTTCCTACATCTAAGACCCAGAGAACATAATGGATGATGGAGAAGGTTTGTGAGAGCATGAAGATCAGCCTGTCTGCTCTGAGATACGTTTTCTATAAATGTGTATACATGAAATCTCACCATTATGGTTGCCCAAGCAAGAGCTGAGCAATGTTAATATCAGTTGCATCCCAATTAGATGAGGTAACACGAGACTCCATTAACACATGAAAAGATACTTCATTAGTGATCACTAGTGGCTTCTGAGAAAGAGAAAATTAGTCTTCTCCAGGAAACACCGTCTTGACAGGGGCTTATCCTAATTGGTCAGGACTAAGGACATATAGGGGTAAACAGCACTATTGTTACTTATGTGTGTTGTGTGTCTTTGTATGTATGACAACAATAGAGAAGAAGAGATCATGGATATGAGTGCAACTTGAGAGAAGTCAGGAGTTGTTGGGATTGGGGAAGGGTGGTATCTTAGTTAGGATTTCTATTGCTGTGAAAAAGACACCATGACCAGCTAACTCTTATGAAAGAAAACATTTAATTGAGGTGGCAGCTTACAGTGTCAGAGGTTCAGTCAGTTATCATCATGGTGTGGAGTATGTCAGTGTGCAGGCAGACTGGTGCTTGGTATATATTGATCAGAAGTTAATAGGAAGTCAGCTGTGTGTCACAACGAGGGAAGCTTGAGCAAAAGACCTCAGTCTGCCTTCATAGTGACACATTTCCGCTAACAAGGCGATACCTAATTCAACAAGGTCATACTTCCTAATAATGCCAGTCCCATGAGGTTATGGGCACCAATTACATTCAAACTATGATAGGTAGAAATTATGTACATGAAGTATTCAGGCATGAAATTATCTAAAATTAATAAAAAGTATTTTTGAGAGAAGTACATTTTCCCTGTGTAATAAATTTAATTTAACTATAATTTTATATGTAAAATATCCATAACAAAAGGGTTTTTTTTTCAAGATGTCAGGGAATGATAATACAAGTTGAATTTTATTAGTTAGCCACATCAGTTCATTTTCTTGGCATGGTATTATGCATACAAATCATTGAGAAGATTACATGCAATTACTTAAATCCAATAGTTGTTGGGCTATTACTTTCATAGAAAAACTATTTCAAAACCTATTTCTGATATAGGTACTTTCAAAAAATCTATGAATCTTACTTTGTAGAAACTTTTAAATAGGCTAAGGACGGAGATAGCATTTGCCTCCATACATCAAAAGTTCATTAGTTATCATCATGCTGCAAGAAACACAGAGAGTTACTGCTATATAGATGTAATACCTTTTAAGATATAAAAATATGTGGCCAGTGAGATGGTTCAGGGTTTCAAGTGACCTGCAGCTCACTCTGGCCACTAGAATTTAATCCATTGATTCTACATGGTAGAAAGGAAACAATCAAATACAACTATGGGTTGTATTCCGAATTCCACATACACACTGCTGTGGCAGGATATTTGATCAAGTTGTGTGAGGATGCATCACTGTTTTATTCTGATTAGTTTAATAAATAGCTGGATGGCCAATAGCTAGGAGGGAAGGGCTAAGCCAGAAATAGAAACTCTAGGAAGAGGAGAGGTTTTATTCACCAGCAAGACTCAGCGGGAGTCAGATGTACAGTATGGAGAAGAGGTAAGCAGCAATGTGGCAGAATGTAGATTAATATAAACAGGTTAATATAAGTTTTAAGAGCAATTTGGGAACAAGCCTAAATTTAGATTATAATTAATGAAGTCTCTGTGTCATTATTTGGGAGCCAGAGGTCCAAAGACAGAGTCCAACTTCATACTGTGTCAACTACATGCATGCACACTCACAGACAGATTATATGTAAATAAATCCTAATGTGACTCTAAAGCAATATGAAAATGATTATAATTTTCATATGCATTTAGAAAATAGATTTGTGTTGCTTTCAAAAATATCTGGGGAATTCCATGAGGATGGGAATAGTGCAGGCAGGGAAATCTGGTTGGGATGCACTTTATGAGAGAAAAAAATGTATTTTCAATAAAATAAATAATTATAAAATTTCAATACAATAAATAAAAAGGTATAATAAAAATAAATTATGAAACATAAGAAAGAAGCAAAGCCAACAATCAGTAAATAGAATTTCAAAAAGTTAAAAATCATCTGTGCCCTATGTTGACTCCTCATAGGAGCCCTTACCCATGAGGAGGAGAGGATTAAGGGTGGGCTGAGGGGGGGTGAGGGAGGGTTGGAATAAGGCAGGCAGGGATAACTGTGGTTGGGATGTAAAATGAAAATTAAAAAATGGATGAAAAAAAGAAACCACAAAAAGTGCTCATTAGAAGTGAGCACTAATGAAATTAATATGCACATTTCTGTTTTTACAGTACGGTTCAAATTAAATTTAAGTAACACGTAAAATAATGAATAAATAAGAATATCTAAGAGTATTACATCTGTTTCTTACCAAATAGAGGAGAAACAGCAACCATGAGGTAGATTAGGATCAAGGGAACTATGACAGTGTAAACTACAAACACAAAATATTCAGCAGAAAGATATTATAGAAAAGATAAACTCTAGAAATATCTGTGACATTGTGTCTTGGATTGACGTTATAATTCTGTTGTGTTTCTAGATGTCTTCAAAACAAATCCTCCTATCTCCTCAAGTATAGTATGTCCTTGAACATTTGATTTTGGCCTAGAAGCCAAAGATAATCATTTGGAATCCTGAGCATCCCGGAAAAGACTAGAAATGTCACTGTACTCACCTCTGACGAGCGGCTCTGATGAATTGTTAGTGAATTGCCTGAGACTTCAGTTAATCATCTACACAGCTGAGAAAGTACAGTTAACAATTAAGCAATATTTCTAATGCTTATTTTTTGGCTATATATTTTGCCTGATTTTGGCTATATATTATTAAGAAACTCAAAATCTAGTGAAGTCATATTGTTTACCCAATAAGATTATAACAGTATAGCCATGTATAAGACAAGGACTATGGCTTACTTAAAAATCTAAGGGAAGGAGTTGATTTCCTTGTCTTACACATGGCGGGACCAGACCAGCGGCGGGAGGAAAAACCTGTACTCCTTACAACTCAGAGCTAAAGAGAAACAGCTTACACAAAGATGATCTCAGAAGCTGGCATCACATGCATTTAACTGGAGGAATCATGAGAGTTATTTAAGACAGGAACAAGGTCTCATAGCAGGCATTCAGTCTCCAGGATAGGAAGACATTTAGTCTCAGTATTCTCCAGCCACACTGAGGAGTGCATAGCAGTCTTGGGCTTTAGTCTGAGGTTTGATGGAGCCAGGATCACCATTCAGCCGACTACTTTGCTTTTCTGCGCTTCAGCTTGAAGCCTGAACCTCAATATTAACCCCTGTGTTATTTATTTTTTCATGCTACACCATGCCAGTTAAAGGCTCCAGTCATAGAGGTTTGCACTTGCAAGGACCATTCCCATTGGCTCACAGATACGCCCAATTTTTGAAGCACAGTGTCCACGGAGCTTTGACCTACTGATCCATAACATCATGCTGACAGCAGAGGCTGTATCTTACTCTTGTTCCGGAGTTCCCAACTCACTACTTTCAAAGCTAATTTCCTTCAATTTGGACTTTGCTTTTGTTCTCTGTTTTATTAATGGTATTTGAGCAAGCTATTATCCTACAACTTCAAGTATTTCCTCTTTAACCTTGCCACTCTCCACCACACTTCTCTTGATGGCTATGCCATAATTCTGAAACCCGATTTCTGCTTAGGATGGTTAGTTTTTCATCAACAAGGCGTAAGTTAGGGTCATCCGGGAAGAGAGAATTCCAATTAAGAAAATCCCTTTATCAGGCTGGCCCACAGGTAAATCTGTGGAGGCATTTTCTTGATTTGTGATGTGGGGTCCAATCCACTTTGGCTAGTGCTTTCTTGAGTGGCAGTCCCTGAATTACACAGTAGCATAAGCACAGTAAGCCATGAAAAACAAGAACAAGCGAGTAATTATTATTGTTCCTGCTTCTGTCTTCTTGGAGTTCTTGCCTTGGCTTACCTAGATACTGGATTTTAATTAGTTCCTATGTTCAGAATTTATTTTTTAAAGGTTGGATTTTCTCAGTGGAGAGGAATCAAGGAACTTATTGTATAATGATTCCCCTCTTCTGTGAGCACAGAACACATAAGTATTTTTGGAGTCACTCCACTGGATATACACAATAAAGGAGTCATGCAGTGAAAAATATAGTTGGGGAAGAGGTGAGAGGCACAACAACACAACCCAAAGATCCTATAAGTAGTCACAGTTCAAGTCAGTGGACCACAAATCTAGACAGAAATCAATAATTTGGAATGGGCAGATACAGAAGACTAGGTTGATAGAGATGGAAGGCAAGAGAGAGTGTAGAGTGTGATGAATTATATACATTTATGAATTGGATAGCTTAACAATATTTAAATGTAGTCACAGTTGTTTTCTTTGGTAAGATAAAGACTATTTAGAATTTCGTAGATAAACAAAACAGAAGGTTCACAGAGAACATTTCGTTATCCCAGAATGGAATAATAAGATGGAAAGGAATATAAAGTAATTTTTAAGTGTCAAAATAAACAATTCTCTAGCATCAATCCTTACATCAAACCTATTTAAAAAGTTAAGTCCATAATGTTTATAGAGCTGTCAAGTATGAAATATCATGAAGAGTGAAAGATAACAAGCTGGAAATTGACAATATCTAATCGCAGTAACTTATATTTTCTAGAAAATACTTCAGTCTTGCCCTTTAATCTGTTTAAATGACTCAGAGCCAGGTGTATTATAGACAATCATCTACCATACTTGCAATTAATTGTATTATATACTCTGATGGCAGGGTCATCACAGCAATATCTACATTGGCATTTTATTAACAAACTGATTATTGCAATTGAGTAGAATAAAACAAATGGCTAAGACCTGTTTATGTGAGAAAATCTCAGCAAATAATATTTCATTATCCATTTTTTGGTATTTTATATTTCTCCCTCCAACTTTTGCAGTAACTATGTTTTAATCTTTTTCATATTTTTTAATGGTATCCATGATATGCAAGCAGAAATTGTAAATGTGACTTAAATAGTGAATAAATATTTTCCTTTAGTAAAATGAATAAGAAGTATGAATCTAATTGTAGTTTTTCTCGGTGCTATTTTTTTAGCATCTCCTCTTTACATGCTCTGATGATCTTGATAAATACATATTACATAATAATTAATGTTTAAATGACTAACTTCCTACAAATCGGTCTGTTACTCTTCTATTTCACTCACTGCATACTACTTTAATAAATTCTTAAATTCCTGGAGAATCAGAATCTTCCTATGTTTAAATGAATCTATGCTAAATTCATAAATATTCATGATTAATAATATCATAATTGAATCACAGTAGACTGCAAGACTCTAGTTTCAGTAATAATTTGGTTTTTTCTAACTCTTATCCTTAAGTATTACTAACATATGATCTTTCTTCTGTATAGAAACAATATCCAAGGTGTGTGGTATTACTTTACAGTGATAAAATTGATGTTCTGTTCTTAGCAATGTCTTTTCTATTATCATGAATGCTACTATCCTTTATATTTGTCAATTCAGTGACAGAGACTATCCTCCTGAACTAAATATAATTTTAGATGATTACATATATATATTACAATATTACATGTAAAATGCTTTGGCTATAATGCATCCAAGGAGTTGTATAATCTTAGTCATCTAGAGAAGCTGGCATTGTCTAAAATATGCCATTCAGTTTTATTATTTCTGTTCATAAGAACTGGGCTTTATTTTAAGTATTTACAAAAACAACCTTGAATTTCTAATTTTTTCTTACTTTGTCACACATTTTTGTCCTTCTCTTCCATGGCTTTCAGGTCAAGATACATTCATATTTCAAATTGCTAGTTGAAAAAGATATGTACGCAATTTTATTGACAATGTCATAGAAAGTACTGAGGATTTTCTATCTTTTATTTTTTTTTTTTTCTGTTTAGCTTTTCATAATTGCCTATGGGGAAAATGAAGAGAGAGCCTTGGGATCTAGGCAACTCAGTCAGAAATAACCAGTTTGAAATGCAAAGACTAGTCTGTTTACTTCAGCAATATTCTGAAATAGAGAAATGCAAAAGAATTGTACAAAGGAACAGGCTGATAAAAACAAGCATTGGCTTTTTCTCCTCCAGCATTAATACCCCAGATGGATTCCAGCTTGAGCATCCAAACAGTAAGATATCCTCAAACATATTATTTCTCCTCCTCTTGGATCTACTGCTAAGATGATGGGTTAATACATGCTTTTAAATAAAGTTAATATGATCTATAACTAATTGTTATTTTAACTTTTATATTTAGAAGACAGAGACTATAATAATTTATATAATTTTTCAATCACAGTTATTTAAAATCACAATATTTAAAATATTAATTTCATATTAACAATTTCAAATACAGAAAGTATTATTCTCATAAATAATTAAAAATAACATTAATTCTAAATTGAGGCTTGATTATAGAGCATAACCAATACCCTTAGCAATAGCCTCTTATGTTTGGAAAGGTATGTGGAAATCCTTTGGCCCACAATTAAATAGTATGTAACCTATTCATTCGTTAGAGCTTTTATTAGTGGCATAAGAAGTCTAATTGGTACACTATTACCCACCATTACATGCTGTCATTATTTAAATATTAGAAAGCTACTCCATTCATATTTTTTAACATGGATTTTTTTCAAGTCCTTTATTGTTATCTATCACTACTCATAGTCTCTCCTTATTCAGTTCTCCTATATTTTTTCCATTTTTTCTTTTTATAATATTGCATTTATTTCTCCCTTTCTTGAAAGATCTCCTCCTATGATCTCTTACTAATTACCCAACAACTATCTTTATATGGTTTGAAACATATACATACACAATTAAAAGCTATTATCCAGGTATCAAAGGCAAAGTACAATATTTGTATTTGTTAAGTATTGGTTATTTCGAACAAGGTGATTATTTCTGGATCTATCCCTTTATCTACAAATTTCCTAATTACCTTTTTCTAAACAGATGAATAATATTTCACTGTGTAAATATTTACAGAGATCTATGACTAAAGAGTGTGCAGAGTGAGAGACATTAGCGTAGTCTGCCATGTATGAGGTAACTTTTTCAATGCCCTCACCTCAAGACTCAGGGATGTATGAGGAAGAAAATGCAGAAACATTGTAAAGTTAGAGGTGGTTCACTACTCCATGGAAACAGCACCTTGCTGACAAAACAGAACTGGCACATAAGTTAATTCACGGAGACAATGACAACATAGACACTATCTACATAGGTTCAAGACAGACAGGACTCCAGAACTTAGAGAGTAGAGATGGGTTCCACGCTTACCTAAGAAGCTATTTGAAATTAATACCCCTGAAAAAGCCAAAGAAGGATTCTTCAATCAAGTATCAGTCTGAGTATCAACTAAACTATTAGGCCCCATATCTAGGAGTAGTTGGAGAACACAAAATGGATTTGATGTTTCTTTATGTGCTTTGTTTAGCTTTTGTATTTTTCTGTTGTTTGTTTTCTTTTTTTTTATTTTTCTTTTTGTTTTTGTTGGTTCTTTTTTTCCAAGAGATAGAGAGAAAGAGAATATGAGGATTTGGAAGGAGTGAGTTGGAGAGGGTCTTTGAGGATTTGGAGAGAGGTAAAAGTATAACCGAAATAATTGATGCCTAACTGTAGGTCCATGACTTAATGAAATGTTATACTAATAGAAAAACAAAAACAAAAATAACAAAAAAAAAAAAGAAAAAAAACCTTAGGTGAGTTGATAGTAGAGCAACTAAGATTTCTGGATAAGATCAGTCCAATTCTAGAGTTCGTATTTCAGAAACTAATGGGCTATGCTGAAAAAGTAGACCCCAAACAGCTGGAGGGTTGTGTGTGTGTGTGTGTGTGTGTATACATATATGTATATATACATGTATACATATATGTATATATATGTATATATATATATCAGTTCATATCTCTATTGATACTGATTATGTGGGTCCTGGATAACTATTTTAATACCATAATTGTTAATGCATTTAAATTGGTATTATTTCATATATAGTTATCAATACGGTTTATATGTGCATTTCAAACTTTCAACTCTAAAGTGAAAACCTTTCTTTAGCATAGACTTCTCTAGTTCTGTGTTTCATTTTCTAACTTTTTATAATACAATACTACGTTTTTATCCTTAAATATTGTTCACTGGGTAGCTAGTATCTTCAGGACAGAAGGAAGGTTTATCTTTGTGGCTTTTTACTGAAGTGTCAGAGAAAGTCACGATCAGTGTCACCGAGAAGTTCTCACATCCCAGAGACTCCAGAGAAGAAGCACACATTTATACTTAGTCTATTAGGGGTTGGACTATGTACCGGGGCTGAGGTTCTGGATTCCCTGCTAGCTGTAGGCTGTGAGGGTCATCCTTGCTCCTAAAACTTACCAGTGGTTCTTACATTCTTTTTAGGTGTATGCAACACTAATTTCATGTCTTCCCACCCCATCCTAGTCTGCAGGATTATCAAGCAATCTCCTCTTAGGAAATGATTCCATTTAATTTCCTTTCCATTTCCTTTATAGTGTTGCAGACTTTTGTTGGTGTCCATTAATTAATTTCATTAACGCAGGACAACTGACTTAATCATCCTGGGATAATTTAGGATACACTTCCAATCTAAGGTCATGACTTCAATTACTTTTTTTTTTTTAAGATATGTTTTCTCTATGTAGCCTTGACTGTCCTGGAACTCACGCTGTACATCAGAGTAATTTCATACTCAGAGATCCATCTGCTTGTGTGTTCTGAGTGCTTTGATCAAAGTTGTGTGCCACGACTGCCCTCCTTCAATAAATTGGTTATGTCAGATACCATTCTCAGCTTTGGGGCTG
Organism: Phodopus roborovskii; assembly: GCF_943737965.1. Lineage (NCBI taxonomy): Eukaryota > Metazoa > Chordata > Mammalia > Rodentia > Cricetidae > Phodopus > Phodopus roborovskii. The sequence goes on along the minus strand of NW_026126511.1, from coordinate 12,076,960 downwards.
AGGATACTATCTACTTTGTGGATCCATTTCTCTGTCTCCCAGTGCTGCAGACACATAGGCTCTTACTTTTCTAGTTCTCAAATTTTCTGAAGTAGAGATGGATTCTTATCATTTTATATTGTCATGTTTTTTAATCAAAGAAAAGTACCACTGTGTTCCTATTTTAATTATAGGTCAAGTAGCATGGTCAGAGATATAATCTTGAGAATTAAAAAAAAATTCCTAATGTTTTTGTAGGATGTTTATGTGATGTGTACATTTGAAAATCCATGTACTTGAGAATACAATTGTTTGTTTCTGCCTTTATGTTCATGAAATCCCAAAGTTGATGTTTTCTTCTATTACTCTTATCCAATGATTGGTGCACCTTATCCACAAAGTTCAGATATATTGCACAAATACAAATAATAGCATTTTAGATATAACATCAAGAAAATACATCTGTTCCATTAAAATACAAAATATTTTTCTGGCTATTTTCTTAGTGAAACAAAGGTCTGAAAATTGATTATGTTCAGTCCTTCTCACCCTCAAAAGTGTGATTGGAACTATGTTGGCCAAAGTCAATGAGTATGTGACAGAACATTCTATGAATACTTAATTAAAATTCTGAATGGGCATCACACTAAAAAGATTTTTTCCCTTTTATTCATTTATTCCCTTAGAGAACTTAGCATTTTGAGGCCAGAAAAAGACATTGTAATTTGTTCCTTTCAACATGTTCCTTCTGCTCTGTGACTTGAACATCATCCAGAGTCCTATGTTACACAGCTCAAGTACTACACTGGAAATGTCTTGATTGCTCAATTATCAAAAAAAGACTTTTGAGATTTTTTTTTCCTGAGTACCATTGCTCATAACATCTCATCAGGTTAGGTTTTAATTGAAAATATATGAGGAAAATATAAAATTATATTCTTATGCATGGTTCAGTGTTTTCTGCTAATATTATAATTAACATCTCATTTTTTCATTTTACTCTAGACTTACTCTGAATTTTTTTCATAAATTAATTAGGCACCTACAAAGTGTCTGTAACTATTTGCTTACATGCCATTTATTTTGAGACACAATATCACTATGTATCCAAACCTGAATCCCCATAGCTTTATCATCATCTTCTTCTTCATTGTTGTTGTTGCTATTATTAACTATGCAGATTTTTATTTGTCAATTCCATACATATACACAGTACATCATTACTCTCTCCCTGTATCTGCCCTAAAAGTTTGAAAATATTAGTTATAAGCTGAACATTTCTGAGTTAATTTGTGAAATACTATTTCAACTGATTTCATGGGTACCATAGGATTAGTATTACCAGTGAGGAATGTCATTTTTCTGCTTCTGTACCTTGTGCAGCTGGGGCATTTCTGGAATGATGGATTTTCTGAGTAGTGAGATGTTCAGCCTGTAGACATGCCTGAACCTACTGTAATAAAATACAGCCATGTTTTTTTTTCCTGGCTATTGTAGTTAGCTACATCCTTGTTGAAGATCAAGAAGATAAAGGGCAGTCTTTTCAATATATTGACATTTATAATATTAGAAAAATGAGCCATTTTCAAATGGACAAAAGTCATGTCCAAATATCTCACTCCTTGTAAATAAATATAAGAAAATTACATCATCACTTAAACCTGTTTTCTAGAACATAACAACTTAAAAATTATAGTTACATGTTTAAAAACAATATCTAAGTGATAATTAATTTTTTCTTTAAGAATGTAACATAATTTTTCACCTAAAATATATAAATATCAGCATATAATAAGTATCAATGATAACATAAATCACACATAGATACATTTAGGGTATACCTTATTTTCATGCAATAAAATAGAATTATCTACTCTCAGAAACACACCGACATATCACTGAGAGAATTACAAGTTTGGAAGACAAACCCTCTTGATCATCATTGTTAAAGTCTCTTAAGTAAAGATATTTGACGATAAACGTATATAGCACTTCATCTTCTAAGTAAATTAATGATTTGAATAAATTCTCTTCTGTTGTTTATATATTTAAACAGACTCATTCATTTCCCTCAATACTTATTCTAATTGCTACACAAGTACATTACAGCATTACAGTTTCTTTTTGTAAGAAGAGAACTCAAAAAATTGTTGTCACATACTCAAAAGAATCTTATAAGATAGAAAATTCAGGGCACAAATTTTGACAATATTCCAATCATTATTTGAATATAGGTACTGGGTTCAAAGTACACACACATATCCTTGAACACACCTATGTGAAGACTGCAGCAGCTATTTGTGTAATAGTAATGCAAATAATTATACACACTATACATTTCCCATGAAAGCATTCCCATTATCGGAACAGCTTGCCCTTGTATACCAATATGTATTTTATCATTAAAATGTATTTATTATTTATTTATATTGTATGTAAGAAAATTTTCATTTATTCTATTTATTAATTTCAATTGTTTTAATGAAATTTGCATTATGACACTTCCGATCTTCCTTTCCTTCCTATCCCTTTTTCTAATTCTTTACAGCTACCCCCTCTAGAGGCCCCCACATGCCTGCCCATTCACAAGTTGATAGCCTCCTTTTCTTTCATTGTATTAGCTACATTTATATATACATATAAGTGTATATATGCACACACACATATAAATAAGTCTATTTTTGTTGTTTGTGTGTAGGTGGCTTCAAGGCTGACAACCAGCAAGGGTGCTCATTGCCAGCAGAGACTAATTCACCTTCTCCCAGAAATCAATAGTTGCTTCTGGCTCATTTTCTAAAGATGAGACCCTGTGAAAATTTTCCCTTTTCATGTTAACATCTTTATTGGTATTGATATTTTTCAGGGTTTGTTTGTGTAACCAGCTCTAGGAGAAAATGTTTCACGGAAGGATTTCTTGTGTTCTGGTTCATACAATCTTCCTGTACTCCTTTGCATGTTGTTCAGTAAGCCATAAAATCAGGAGCTGAGGTATAGATGTATCTGTTGGGGCTGGGATCCCCATGATCTATTAATCTCTGCATTATGTCTAGTTGTTATTCTTTCCATGTTCAGAAGATGATAGTGTCACTTACTCAAGAAAGGTAGCTAGCATACTTGTCACCCTCTACAACATTGAAAAACCACCTCTTTCTATGAACCTCTTTTTGAGATCATCTCACACCATATTAATGACAATCTTATTCAGTTACTGCCATGCTTCCTAACGCTACCTCAAAATAGTGAAAGTTCCATTTGGTAGGCATCTAATGCAACCTACTATATAGAAAAATGCATTCACTAACATTCTAAGTAAGTGACAAATATAGCCTCCTGAATTCTTTGGGCTTATAGTGAAAATAACAATAACAATACTTATTATACAATAAGTATTGTTATCGATGATGGGACTGAGTGATTAGCATTGCATAAATCATGCTTCCAGAAAACTCTTTGTAATGTTCATGCTTTGGTTTTTCTTACTTAATGCTGTTTTTCAGTTTCATAAACCAAACATAAGATCAAAAATGACCTTTTACATTCATATTCTGGAAGATCTATTCTCTGTTCATAAAATATCCATATATCCCAGAAAAAAAAATAGAATCAGAGGGAAAGATTACAAGATGACTGCTGTTCCCTATTTTAATTGAAAACATTCCTTCACAGTGATGTGAAGAAGTCCTATTTTCTCAAAACCTTATTTTCTAAAATAGCCAATACTGCAGAAACTATTTCCTCATAACACTATCAAAATTACAGAGAGTATAAAGGGAAACTGAGAATGCATGAAAAAATAATACAAATGTGTGTTTCTTATCATATAAATAAAACATATTTTTTAAAGGTTTATTTGCAGATATACTGTACGTGTGTATATTAATATTCCCAAAGCCACGGTGCCACATAGGAGACATATATCTGTGATTTATTGGCCAGGAATGCCCCAGAGGCCCTCAAAGCAGTGCAAACTGTAGCCATTACTCTTAAATACTTAGCAGAAAACATCTTTGAACCCTATTGCTGGAGATACCTCATACATTGCTTGAAAAGCTTAAAGAAATTGAGCTGAAACTGAGAAAGAAGTTTCCTCCCTTCCAGCTATTTTTCACAGTGCTACTCAGGGACCAACATCATCGGTGATTTAACTACACAACAATCCTGCCAGACAAAATAAATTCAGTGTTGCCAGGATGCGATGACAGATATGGCTGGATGCATATTGACACCATAAAACTGGTCAATCATGGCTTCAGAGGTCATAGGCTAGCCTCTACTGTTTTGCTGAAAAACAAATGATGTCAAACTATTTGCATAAAATTTGTTTCTTCCAGGATAATCCTGAATTCCTAAGGCGTAATCATCTTGCCCCTGTCTCTGTCTTCTAATTTTGGGATTATAAGTGCATGTCACCCTGTGCTTGAAACAGTTGATAGTTCTGAATTCAGTAAGTTAGATGCACCCTTTTCTGCGTGATTCGCGATAATTGTCAATGGTTTTCCATAGTGGTATCTTGCCTTCCCTAACAGCAGTGTAGTATTTAGCCCCTACACAGACTTGCCTTCACCTGTGATTTAATGATGTCAGAATGCAGTTGTTAGGCTGTGTTGGAGTTCTCTGCCCACACTTGTTTTATAGAGAGAGCTGGGAAACCCTGATTCAGAACTGGACCCTTACCACAAAGGGAATAATTGTTCCTTTCTGCACAGTTAACAGATGAGATTCCTTGGCTTAAGAAATCACAATCACTGCAAAACGAATAAGCAAAAAAAAAAAAAAAAAAAAAAAAAATCATCATCAACAAAACCCATCTTGGATTGGAAGGAAAATTTCAGCTGGGATCCTAACTGCCTCCATTCGACCTTAGTTTCCCTGTTATTTCAGTAGCTACTCAGGAGAGAACACAACCTGTTGCACTGTATGTTGTTTGACTTCTTCTAAGCTGCTCTCTTGAGTCACTGTCTTCTTCTAAAGCTAACCTTGCAGAGTTTTTCATTTGGAGTCACTGGCCTGGAGTTCTTGGATCTTGTTGCTGTTTAATGTTGTTGGTTGTTGTTGTCATAGTTGTTGTTTTTGTATGCCTGTTTGTTTAAGATGGGCTAGGCTACCTCTGTCCATGGTCTCCTGCTGATTAGGAATCTGCAAAATATCAGAAGTCCATGAATAGCTAGAGAACATGGAGCTAATGTTGCTTACATCTCCCAATCATGGACTTCTAATGTACAACAAAGATAATATTAGCCTGTTTTCTCTAAACTCTGTCTAATTTAAAATATATGCTAGTATATTAATCAGGTGTTTCTTTCCTTTTTCTCTCAAGAGAAGTAAGTGTTCACATTTTACTGGAAACATATGAGCCAATCCATTTTTCTTTAGAAACTGAATGGTCATCAACAGCCATTATAATTCAGGTGATATTTTGTTGTGTCAGTGCAATTAGAAGTTATTAAAAATTATGTGGCAAAATTATCTCACAAAATGCACATGAATTTTAAGCTAATGTGTACAGAAGAAAGATTTCTAGAAAAGTCTTCCAAATTTCTCAGTGATGAAGACTATTTTAGAAAATGGCACCCCACTACTCACAGGTAGTCACAAATTGTGCTATGTTGTGTGTGTGCTACAAATACCAGCTGCTTCTGTGGACTTTGTTTATGCTCCTAAATGCAGTGATAATTTCCTCACTACAACTTTAGCATCAATAAAGCACTGATAATAGTAAAAGCTCTCTGTTAGGCTGTTGTGAGAAAAGGAATCAGTAAACACCGATTCTACTGGAGTGTCGGGAAGAATGTTATTTGCCAAATCTTATCCTCCATAATTAACTAAGTCTGGATTAAAATTCTTTGTAGTCAGTTTCTTTTAGTTTATCTAAGCATTACTCTTAATATTCACTCTTCTCCCCACTAAAGTTGCACAAGGCTTTCTCCATCACTTCCAAAGAGGTATAGTAGTATTGCTCAGATTCTCACACTAATATGTAGAAAGATAAAGAAGGCAGAGAAACCAACCTATCTAATATTACTATAAACAAGAATAATCAACTCATAAAATGTGTATAAGTAACTATAAAGCACTTTATAATTTTATATTTACGTATTATATATTTATATACACACACATATATACATATAACAAATATGTGTATAATTAGGCAATAAATCAATAAGTCTAAAAATTTAAAGTAGAAGAAAAAGTATAACTGTTTATGTGAGTTTAAACTTTGATTTTTAATTTTCTATTAAAAAATGTTTTAGCTTAGATTCTTGAGTAAAAGAACCGCAACTATAATCTTTATCTTTATATAGACATAGAACAAATGGTTAAAGCATTTTCCATGAGGATAGCATTAGTGCAGATGTTAAATTAATATATTTATGGAATTTTATTTTATAATATCATATTCCTTTCCTTGTACCAGGTGATTTACAAGTACTTCAGGTATGTACCCAGTGATCACATCACTTACTATTGCAACAGGATTTCCTAGGATAGAAGGACTCCCATTGCAACAGAATGATGGACTGACACACTTCAATGTAGTAAATTAAAACACCTTGTTAATTATTTTAAAATCCTTGTTAGCTTATGTCAACAAGATACAATAATGAAAGTAATTTTTGATTAAGAGAACAGAACAAACGTTTTTTTCTAAACCTAATAAGTATAAAGCAGAAACAATGAAAAGTGTGTATTAACATACTGCCTATATGTATGTCCATATATCATTCTGTCATCTATCAATCTGTACATCTATCTAATCTATTTATCTATCCTCATCATCTATCTATATATGCTTATGAACATACACAAAATTATCTATAATTTTATACTACTCATTTGATATATGATAAAAGTATACACACATTAATAATATATATCATCTAAGGCTGGATGTTTAAGGAGTTAGTATAGTTAAGGGAAATCACTTTCAAAATCAGTTAAGTAAATCTGCTGACTATAGACGTGTTGTTTTCCCTACCTAAAGCTCTACAATTAATTTGGTTCAGAGGAGAGTCTTGTAATAATTACTGATGGCCTGCTCTGACAATGTCTGGGAGATTTTCAGGTCCAACAGGGATTTACATTCATTAGCAAACTCTTTTCTCCTTAGTATGTGTTGTCAAGAGCTGTCGTCAGATAACACTGGTAGCAGTAATTAAGTTGTCAACATATATCTGTAACTCAGTCATATCCTAACCTCTCAATACATATGGTGTGCCGTATTCAGTTTTAATGTTCTGTGTTTTTATTTGAAATTAGCATTACGGCATTAATATTGCCCAAAGTTTAGTAATATTTTATATCTTTATATTTTCTTCAATACATGATGATGTCTATCAACTGGAGGGTAGGATGTCTCTAGCATTAATCTGGTACTAACAGCTGTGAAATTTAATTGTAGATTTTCAAGAAAGTTTCCACATTCAGAAGAGAGAATTCGTTCTCCTTGATCCTGTCTCTTTACATCTCCAATCTCATGAGCCATTCTAGTATCCTTAAATTATGTATGTAATTCATCTAAAGAACTATATAACTCCATACTCTAATAAAAGTAGAATCATGATCTGTGGACATTTTGTAGAAGTATTTATTCACATTTTAAACAATGACAATTCTTTAAATGTAGTGACTGCATTTGAAAATATGTTTCATGAACAGCCATTTAACATGTAAGATTGATGCTATGCTACCTTCTCATTACAGAAAATGTTGGAAGCATGTGGTGATATCTTGTTTGTACAAATAAAGCTTGCCTAAAGTTAGGCAGGCATAGCTAGCCACTGTATAACCATAGAGGTCTGGAGGTTTGTACAGAAGGTTAGGAAGTTATAAGCTGGGAGGAGACAGGAGCTCAGTTTCCTTTTGGCTGAGAAGTTGAGTAGGTAAGGTGGCTGTGGTTTTGCATCTTTGTCTCTCGAATCACTCACAATCTCCCCCTATAGCTGAGTCCCAGCTTTTATTATTAATTCCAAATAGATCTTGTGTTACAGATACAAGATATTTTAGGTAGCATTAAGTAAATCATACAAGTCAGCACTTGAAAAATATGCCACAATCTCATTAAAAGGCTAAGGACTATTTTATATATCATTTAGGAACAATTTTCAGAATATAATGCTAGTGAATCAAACAAGATATGAAACAACCTAAACCATGTGCTATAATCATAATTGAATTTCAATCAGAAAGGAAACACTACTACATACCTGCAGTTCCAGCACTCAAGACTAAGACAAGATACAAAGAGTTCAAGGCCATTCTGAGCTACACAGAGCTATTCCTTAAAAACAAGAGCAACCAAGATTGGTAGCACATGCCCTTAATTCCAGCACTTGGGAGGCACAGGCAGGCAAATCTCTGAATTTGAGGCAAGCCTGGTCTATTAAGTGAGTTACAGGATAACCAGGGCCACACAGAGAAACCCCATCTTGAAAAACAATAACAACAACAATAGCAACAAAATCTGATAACAAACAGGAAACAAGGAACAACAACATAATCAATATTTAGAGTGTTTGCAAGAGGGAATGGAGTATAGGAGAAAGGATTAAGGTAAACCAATCCCTAAATATATGAGAGGTACAGCAGAGATAGATAGATAGATATGTAGATAGATAGATAGATGATAGGATGATAGATAGGTATATTTATTGATAAATGGTACATAGAAAGATGAAAGATAAATAGGAGATAGATGATAGATAGATAGATATAGAGATAGATAGATAATAGATGATAAATGCAATCACCTAAAATACCTTTCACATAACAAGTTATATATAATAAAATCTGTTATAATATTAGGTTTTTATAAGTAAATCGAATATTTAATTAACAAGGATGATGAATTCAAGTTGACTTCTCTTTGATTTTGGATTTCTTATAATTAAGGATTGTTAGAAATATATTTCTTTTGTTTATAGCTTCCAACTTCTACTACCTTTATGGCAATTTAAGTGGTTTAATTACTAAGTGAAAACTAATGTTTACCAGTAAAAATTAACTATCAAAAATTCACAATATTTCTATCCTGCATATTCAAAATATTTTAGGGTGAAAATGCCTTATGACAGATGAATAAACATGAACCTGAGTGATCATCATTTTTTCTCATACAATAATTAATTTTCTATTTATTAAATTATCTCCAATGGTACAAAAATGTTTAGTATTCAATACTTGTCTTCTTTATGTATGCAAGGTATGCATTATGAAATTAATAGCATAGTACATTATTATCTATGAAAAATGTGGGCTCAATTAATTTAAAGTACTACTTGATAAAAGGACATTCAAATCTCACTAGTAAAACCATCTGGGCACATGATTTAAATATGAAATAATCCAGCATCATGTGTCTTTTGCAGTAAGGGAGAGGTGCCACAGGGAATAAGAGAGTCAAATGCCATCATCTGCATACCGAAAAGAACAAAAGAAATATGAAACTGATCTTATGGTGACAACTACATAATATTCTTGCTAACTAAAATATGGCATTTTAAAATAGACTATTAAAATAGTCTATAATTTGTTTTGAAAAATACAAGAAAATATTGAAAATAAAGATGGCTATAGTTTATGAGACTAATATGTGCTTTGCACTATACCAAAGTCCTTGGCGTTGTTTTATATGTTCTGTACATATATTCATAGAGAATATTACATTATAGATCTTTATTTGTCCAGTAAACAAACATTTGTATATGAAAAATGATTCGTATATATGAGATTTAACAAAATACACTAATTACCCAGTGTCATCAAATACAATGTCATCATATAATTTACAAATTGGTGATAATTGATATTATACTACAACCAATAAATCAATGGATGATCAGTATACTAACTTACATGTGTATATTGTTATAAAGACACTTGATAAGAGTTACCTTGGTTATCAGTATTTATATAAGTTACTGAGATTAATGTACAGGACAGAAACACCAAGAGAAATCAGAAAGACAGCCACACAGCAGATTGAGGAAAGAGGATTTTTGATAAAGAAAAAAGTCAAAATGGAGATCAAATATCAGCATTATCACTATATATTTAATAATAGTAATCTATTGTGTGTTTAAAATGTTCTGAATGACCAGTTCCTCCCGTAAAAATTCACTAAGAAAATAAGAAAATAATGAAGAGAAAAAATGGTTTATAGGATTATCCACCAAGACAGATCATCAGTGTAGGAGGGTAAGTGATTATTAGGCACAAACACTTGCAGATACCATTAATGACTATAATGGGAGATATCTCATTATAGAGGGCAATAAAAATTTCACTGAGATGGATTTTGAGATACCATAGCAAAAGGTGGGTAGAAGTAAATAAGTCAGGAAAAAAAAAATCTTTCAAGGAGTTCATCTCTCAGGGAAGAAAGGTTAGCAAGAGTGATAATTAGGGGCATATAGGGGACATTTTAAAGTTGAATAAATTTTAGCATATGTTATATTGAAAGAGTAACCTTGATAGATTCATATTATGAAAATGCTATTGTGAAATAGTCATCCTTCCTGGATGCCAGAGTATGCTATCGATAGCAACAGAAATAAAGAGCACACATTGTTAAAGACAGTGATGGAGGAGCTGATATGTGGAATATATTGGGGTGCCAATAAAATGCTTAAAGTTATCAACTGTGACTGGGAATTAGAGAGGAGATGGTGATTTATGCCCAATGAGAATGACAGTGTGTGCAGCAGGCAAATGAAATACAATATTAAAGGACATTCTCAACCTTTGCTATAGGCATTTCATGTAAAATTTGTTACCAGTCCGTAAGCATCTGTTGCTGTTGTTGTTTATTCTCTAGCTGAGAATGCATGCAACTGAATTTAATAGAAGTCATGAATTAATACCCACCATGATTTAAATCAAAAAGAAAGAAAAAGAAAAGTAAACACAACACATGGTATCGAGAAAGATTGCAATCCATGGTATTTAACAATGATATGGTATTAAAATGAGCATCTAAGGAAAGGTGAGAGGCAATAAAATAGTGGTAGAATTCAGTGAAATGCCACAGTAATTGGGGAAAAGTTACTGGAATTTTTAAACCCTCTAAATGTTTCTCTCTTGATGCAGAAAACTTTAAGGAGGGACTGACTTGACAAAATACAGATTATAGAATTAGGAATACTCACAACTCAATTTATCTTGTACTACTTTGGGACATTCCAGTTTTACTTCACTAATTGACAGTCAGTTATGCTAAGACGCAGATCCCCATCATTGCCATAGTGCACTATTTCACGCAGCACTCCTCAGACTTCTTACCTTCTCCCTTGCTGCATGTAAGCCATTTAGTAGTTACATCATCATGGAACATCATTTTACCACCTGCTGTTCTTTAACGGCTTTCATGTAACCGAAGAAAAACTGGGACTCTGATGACTTCACCCCAGTTTCTTCTTTCATTTGACAAATGTTTCATAAATAGGCATATAGAAAGCTGCTTGGGGACATTCTGCCCAGAAGATTGCAAACACCATCAAGAATATCTAGTGACACGCTTGAGGGGAGGGGCTAGAGCAAAAATTTTAAACATTAAATAGCTGATTACTTTTTAGATGAGGATGTGATCGAAAGTGGGTTTAGAGGCTGTCTGTACCAGAGTTAGCCAAATAAATAGTAATACCATTAAAAAAATACTTCTTGATTAACTTGACTTTTAAAACATAACATGAAATTAGAGAGTTGGAAACTATTTCTGTCTGTAGGCCTCTATGATACTTTCATTATTTGCTTCACTTTAGATAATCACAGAAGGTTTCCATCAAAACTCAAAATGGAACTAATGACAAGGCTATGATTAATCTTGGAACTAGAAAATTCTCATTACCAGCCAGCTCACTCTGTCACTGAGATATTCCAGTTTCTGCAAATTAAAGCAGGACAGATTCTCTAGTCTGTGTTTCTGATTTTCTTCACTTTCTCAATTCATGTGTGAGTGTACATTCACAAGCATGTGTACATGTGCACATGTTTCTTCCTGTCTGTCTCGGTGTTTCAAACAAAAGAACATTGAAACAGGAAGTGCTTATAAACTGGTGCCTGAAAGTGGGTCACACTGAACTGAAATGGAAATATAAAGATGAAGGCTCTGTACAGGTTTTTATGATTCTGTATTTTCTGAAAGAGATTATCAATTGTATTTCTATAGAGAACAAGATACCACTTCTGCACCACATCATGTGCTAATGAATTATGGCTAAAATGTTTTTCATTTCATTATAATAGATTAATGTCAGTTTTTAAAGGTACATGCTAATAAATAGGATTATACAAAAATATGAAAATGTATTTTTATATTGAAAACAACTGGAAATAAGAATGAAATGATTACTCATATTTGTAGAAAAAGTTTCTATACTTATTAATGGATCTACAGACAAGTCTAAGACATGACCAAGTAAGATAGTAAATCTTAGAAAAACATAAGCAACTAATTTTATTGTCTGGATCTAATAAAAGATGAATTTGCATGTGTATTAATAATAGTAATTTTATTAATGGTAATGTGAATTGTACAATTTTCCCAAACTTCTACATTTAAAAATACCAAATAAAACAATTATATATTTTTCATTCTGATACTACCAGAAATTACTCACATTTTACTAGGACATCATAGAAAACCACAGTCCACAGTTTTCCAACATATTTTCCTTATAAAAACACGCTAATGTCATCATGAGTTGGTCATGATAGAGGAGAATGAGTTGCCTCTCATGCAAATAAATTGATTCATAAGGTTGGAGAGCTGTGATAGATCATAACCACCTTTTCTAATAGACAAACTTGCATCTAGTATAAATCATGGGCAGCTGCTCTATTTCTGAATATACCAAGAATTATGAGAATTTGTAAATTTAAGTACCTTTATAAATGAGAAAATAAATTGAGTAACAAAATACATAAATCATCAAATATATCAAAATATTCATCTAGACTTTTATCCTTCAATAAAAGTATTTTCATTATTGTTGTTATTATGTTTATACTGGAACATGAATGTAGTTTCCTACTCTCTAAGTTAGTAATTATCATGCAGCCTCACAGAGAAGTTGGTTTAAATTTATCTCTCATCTTATTCCACATAGGTATGTCAGCAAATCTCTCTGAGGATAGGTACTGGAGCAGCCTGCATTATAAAATATATAAAATTCAGCTTCACTATTTTTCTTACTAAATGCCCTTTAACAATATACATGTGGTATTTAAATGTGGTTTCATAGTCAAGATGTTGAGACTATAAGTAAAAGCCTGTGCAAAATGTCATAGAAAATAGACATGGGTAAGCATGTGCTATATAGAATTGGCTGAGGATGGGCCTTAATCGTTCTACTTATTCTTTCCTTTGTTTATAAGTTTTTAATTGAGATGCAAGCACATCACCTCTTTCCCCAGGTACCTTTTCTTATCTCTATATAGACTTCTGTGAAATCTGAAAGCTCAGATAAATCAACTTAAAAACAGTGCCCAATGACTCTACATTCTAGTCTCCATATATAGAGACACAAGTGAAATCTTTCGTTAAAATAATGAAAATGAATTATTTTAAAGTTCACCTTCAACATAAATTTTCTAGAGTGACAGTAAATAAGCATACGTTTAAAATTGCCTCTATAGTTCATGTGGGTGCCCATAAAGATGGCTGCACTCCATCTTGGCACAAGGGCAGAGAGTTCAATGCTGTCAGCAAGTCACAAGACCTCAAAGGTCAAAGGTGTGGCTACAGAAGGATGTTTCCTCTGTCTTAGTCTAAATAACAACAGACCTGAATCTGTTGAGAAGTTGAATCTGAAGTGTCACTACTCCTGACTTCAAGGCTAGAGTACAAGAAGTTAGAACTAAGGTTCCATATACGTGTCACTATGTTCCTCTTTTTGGATAAGGTATAAGAGTGGTAAAGAATAAACTCGAGGCATTTCAGTATTGAGTGATCTGCCCTCCTGACCTTTAATCTGTCTCTCTGTCTTTATTGTCTATAGCTAGCCTTTCCCTCATCCACACTCCCCCACTCAGGCACGGACTTGGGGCCACTTGGCTGGCTCTGATTGCAGCCTCACAAAGACTGCTCTCGACAGGTTCATAACTACCTAATATTTATTTTATTGTAAAATTTATGATATCCCTCAGTATGACTATTCTGAGAAACTATGAGTTGAGTAATTAGAAAATATAATACAATTAATTAAAGTATATGATGATCACTCAGTACATTTGATTCTGTGTCAAACGTATTGTGTACAATACGTTTGACACAGAGTATAAGTTAGTCTGACTGACATTTCCTGCACAGATATCATAGAACTTGAAACCCCTGAGTAACATTTTCCAGTGCCCCAGAGATGGTGGGTCCTTCTCACTGTGAGGACAGACATCATTACACAAACATAAGGAAGGGATCCTGAAGTTACTGTCCCTCCATGTAGCAGTACCCTGAGGACAGCAAAATATTTCAGCACTGAATATAAAAAGGAACATTTTCCCAAGGCAAAATATGTTTTCTGTGTAATCAAAAGAGAGAAAGATTCAAGGTTAATTATATTTTCAACACACTGTTTTGTTTTGTGAGGAAACATTCCTCTCTACTCTCAGAGTGCTGTTTCTAGTATCTTTGAACATGTCGGCTCATGTAAGTCATTCAAATTCTCCCGGATCCACTACAGAACAGATTCAGAAAGAAAATTAATTTATAGACAAAGTAAGCACTGAAAGAAGCATCACTCAATACATGTTTTCAGCCAGTGGGAAATATTTTACCTCTCCTTGAGACTATTCACATTCATTTTGAGATACAATTCCAGTATGTATAACATCGCATACATCCTGTACGTGTTTTCTTGAATCCAGTTTTTCAAAACACATTGTGTTATTTCTAAGCAAGCTAGTTCCTGCAAATTTATGGAGAAACAAATTTTTCTTTAAATTAGCACATTATATATGCTGCACTTTCAACTACACAATGCTAGTGCTGAAGCTGACAAGTGACCCATACATAAAAATACAAACCATTAAGAATCATTTTGCCCATTGAACCAAATACAGAAAATAAAAAGGAACTAATAAATTCAAAACACATAATAGGCAGTATTTTGTTTTCAGCATTTGTTACTTCCCCATATGCTAAATTTTTTTCAAAACTTTATTTAAATCACTCATTAATTTATTCATAAATACTAGGCTCACTAGGGACTTGAATTCAGTGAGAAAGTATAGATAAGGAAGGTCTTCTTAGCAGATTATCTCCTGCAAACTTATGTACTTAGAAATGAGTGGCATAAACTACATAATCCTCACATATAACAGTGAATGGGGCAGTGCCTCAATACGAACCAAAGAAAATCACCTGGGAACAAAAGCAAAGCAGTGTTCACATGTTCAGCCACTTGCCATGGCACTATAACATAACGGAACTTTGTGGTTAGTTGCCACTTGCCCTAATGTATGAGCAATTATTTCATTTCTCTGGGTTGCAATTTTCTCACCTATGAAAGGCACTGACTGGCTTATATAATATCAAAAAATTCTCCTGGTTTTATAAATCTCCCAAACAGCATCCTGTTTATTACCTGTTTTCTTTTCAGAGTTTAAGACTGTGATTCTTTGTTCCTGTTTCATTTTACCTCCCATCTAACCCTGTCATTTTTACCAGAGCTCCCGAGAAAGCAGTTCTTTTTCATTCCTGGAACATTCTATTTTTTAAGTCCCTCTTCCTCTCTGTCACCACTGGAAATCCATAATGAATCATCCTTTACTTCTCAATTAGTAAGTTTTGAAATACACAGAAAACTTTTCCATCTGTAAGAAAATGCTCAATTAATAAAAATTGCATATTTTTTTTCTTTCAGTTCTCGTCTTTGTTGAGGTGCTTTCTGGATCTGTGGAAGAACACAGACAAAGGAGGCAGTCCTTGAAGCAAACAATTGACAAATAGTTCCTCTAAGCAGTTGACAAAGACCCTGTTGTGCCACTATGCAGCAGTTGGAAAGTTTAATGAAAAAGAGAAGTAAAGAGCCAAATAATTGACTTCTTAAGGAACTAATCCCTTGAAAATTATGAGAAATCTGACTGTCATATGTGCCAAACATAATAGGGCAGCATTATTAACCTATTAACGGCTAAGCTCAGCCAGTTAATAAGCAGTGCTTAAAGGTTTAGGTTCTCAAACATAGATGAAATGCTTGCCAACCATCCCAGGCTAAATTCAAATGGGATTACAAATAATGAACTTGAGGCAGATTAAAAAAATAACTATGCGTTCATAAAACCAACATTCTTCACTGTGTCTATAATGGTAGAATTTTTAATGTGAGAAGCAAACATTTGTAGAATCTCCAAATATCATTACCATTTTATATGTAATTAAAATATTATCACATGCAAGCCTGTGGTGACAAAAACAAATTATGTTTATATCTTTCAAGTCATGGCCTTTTTCACTTGGATGAACTAAAGAAGAAGAAAAGCTTCAGTATTTTTTGTTTTCAAACTGAAAGACCATAAATCTCTCTACATGATTGAACAGCATATTGAATAAAACATTTAGATGGTGCTGAAAGAATGCCAGAATCAGGGCAAACATACTTAAGTTGACCTTTGGTCGCTTTCTTAGCAAACACTTAATTTTCTGAACATCACTTAACCTTGTTTTATTAACAAATTGTCACTAACCATGCTCATTTCTAATTTACAGGAAACTATGATGTTCATCAAATCTCACATGTATAAAAAAAGCCCAAAGTGGTACATGCCAGTCAGATGTTCACAACCCTATTCCGAAAGGCCAGATAGAAAGAAACACAAATATTGTGAATTTTCTGGATGGCATGCATTGATAAACTTGAATGGTTTTAGATGAACCATTTCCCCCTGGTTAGTTTAGATTTCTTTTTGAACACAAAATATTTGCATTTTAATAATGGTTTCATTGCTTGTTTGAACTCGTCTGAACTTTAAAATTATATTAAAATTTGCAATTACCTAATGATTATGTAGAATTGTTATGTGATATTTCTACATCCCTGGTTGATAGTGCTTTTCAAGCATTTGATAATACTGTACTGGAGTCTTCAAAATAATTAATAAACAGTGAAATTTGCTATCATCAATTATATTTCAATGTGTTTGTACTCAGAGAATAAACACTGGTACGGTCTTATCAGCGAGTGCCTGCAGACCAAATGGCAGACCACAGAATGGGAAAGATCTTCACCATCCCCATTTCTGACAGAGCGCTGATTTCCAAAATATGCAAAGAACTCAAGAAGCTACTTACCAGAACACCAAATAAATCAATTATAAAGTAGGGTACAGAACTAAACAAAAAAATTCTCAAAGAGGAATCTAAAATGGCTGAAAAACTCTTAAGAAATTGCTCAACATCCTTAGCCATCAGAGAAATGCAAATCAAAACAACAATTACATACCATTTTACAACCTTCAGAAAGGCTAAAATGACAAACACCAATGACAGTTTATGCTGGAGAGCATGTGGAAAAAGAGGAACATTCCTCCATTGGTGGTGGGAGTGCAAACTTTACAGACACTTTTGAAATCCGTATGGGAGTTCCTCCAGAAAATAGGTACCAGTCTACTTCAAGATCCAGCAAGTCCATTCATAGGCTTATACCCAAAGGATGCACCTTCATGCAAGAAGTACATCAATTCAACTACATTCATAGCAGCATTATTTTTAATAGCCAAAACCTGGAAGCAACCTAGATGCCCCTCAACTGAAGAATGGATAAAGAAAATGTGGCACATTTACACAAAGGAGTACTACTCAGTAGAAAAAAGAAAGGAAACTTGAAATGCACAGGCAAATGGTTGGAACTAGAAGAAACCATCCTAAGTGAGGTATCCCAGTCACAGAAAAACAAATATGCCATGCACTCACTTGCGTACAGATATTAAACATAGAGCAAAGGTTTACCCGACTACAATGCACATCTCCAGAGAAGTGAGGAAACAAGGGAGGTGTGTAACAGAGACATAAACCTTCCTCTGGTGAAGAGAAAAGGGACAAGGGCCCCTAAATAAATTGGGAGCATGGGGTGAGGGGAGAGGGAGGTAGGAAAAAGTGTAGGGGAGAAAGGAAGTGGTGGTAAATCAGGAGAGATAAGGAAGATTGAGTGGGAAGATGAATGGAGGAGAGCAATAAGAGACACATCAATAGAGGGAGCCATTATAGGTTTAAATTTCGCACTAGGAAACTCTACAGAGATCTACAAGAATGACTTCAACTAGGAATATAAGCAATAGTGGAGAGGCTTCCTTAGATGTCCATCCCCTATAAGGAGAAGGATGACTACCTTAAATGCTATCCTACAACCTTCAACCAGTAGCCGATGAAAGCAGAAACAGTGATCCACAACAAAGCACTGAGCCAAACTCTTGGAATCCAGTTTCAGAGAGAGAGGTGTGACAAACAAAGGGGTCAAGACCATGCTGGGAAACAGGTTACCTAAACAAGTGGGAACTCATAGACTCCAGTTTGACAACTGGGGGACCAACATAGGGCCAAATCAGGGACCCTGATTTGGGAACACATTCCCCATGGGGCGTTACTCCCTTTACCTAGAGACACAGGAGAGGGCCTAGGTCCTACCCCCAAATGACTTGACAGATTTTGATGATCCCTCATGGAAAGCTTCATCCTCCCTGGGGAGTGGATGGGAATGAGATTGGGGGCCAGAGGGGATTAATATGTAAAATAAGAAAGATTGTTTTTAATTTAAATAAAATTTGAAAATTGCCATGGTCAAAATAATGAAAGCAAAAAGAAAAATATATTAGTGATGGAATAAAACCTATTACCACGTATACATTCAGATTCAGTGCTGATGAGCATGCATGTCAATATTTTTCTTGAAAACTTGGACAATTACAAATTACATAGAAAGATATGTGGGACTAACAGCATATACCTTACAATGGTTCCTTAATTTGGAAATGTCTTCTTAGTAATGAATATTCTCCTGAATGGCCTTTGACAACACAAGAATAGCTTGGCAAATGTGTGCTAAAATAATGTTGACAAAATTATTCATTGAAACTAACATTACACCAGTCATAATTATGAAATATTTTCTATTAATATACTCAAAATGATAATTCTCAGATAGATATTTTATTGAATGCTACTTTAAAAGTTTACTTATAACAGAAGTATGCTATAACATTTCCTATCTATTAATGTCCCAGACAGAAAAAATCCACTCTAGCCACCATATATTTATCCTTAATTTTCAATACATGCTGTTTCAAAAGCAAGTGGTCTCACATGTGAGAACTTGTTCTATGTGTTAAAATGAAGGTAAGGAAGAAATCTAAGTTGCTAATCAGATGGTAGCATTTACTTTATTGTTTTTGTATAGATGTCAGTAATCTTCTGCAGAGTGAAGTAGACAAAGTTATGAATAAACACGTGTGGATATAAAATAACAGCATCCATGACAAATCCCTAGAAAACACCAAACAGATACACATCCTATGAAACACCAAGAGATGGAATAGAATGGTTTTCTTTAAATGTTATTTGTTCTTTTTTATATTTATTATTTTTCTCTTATTTTTCATATCAATCCAAGTTCCCTTTCTCCCTTCCTCACATGACTCCTAACCCCCCTCTTATCCCCCCAGTCCACAAGGAGGATGATGCTTTCCAGGAGGGATCATCAATCTCTGTCAAATCCTTTGGAATAGGGACTAGGCCCTTCCTCCTGCCTCTAGGTTAAGGGAGTATCCCCCATGAGAAATGTTCTCCAAAGTCCTTTTCTGCACCAGGGATACATCCTGTTTCCACTGTCAGAGGTCCCTTGAACTGCCCAGGCCTTCTAACTAAGACCCACGTTCTGGGATTCTGAGTCTGTCCAATGCTGGTTATGGTTTGGTTTTAATAAAATTTGGATTTAAAAAGACCACTTTCATTTTTGTCCCTATTTTGCCTCATGGAACCCTAAGAAGAAACACTTTATAGTAAAGTGATAATGGTTTACATTTAAAACAAGTGTCCAACCCTGGATAATCAAGAGGTTTGCAGGAAGTCATTGGGTTCTCCAGAAACTGAAATGCTAAGTGCATGAGGAAAGCAGTCATTTGAAATCTGCAGCAAGTGCAATTCCACTAATTGATTCTATTAAACACTAGGTTGACCAGTAAGAACAGTGTATGCAAATGACTGAGACAAACTTCTGGCATCCAATTATGCCTTGAAAGAAGGAATAAACATATTCTCGGAGTTAGCTATAGAACAAATACTTCAAGTATTAAACTTTCAGGAACTTAAACAATAATATCATGAAAAATACTGCTAGAAATTTCTGTCAAGTGTTTAATATTAATGAAAAAATTATAATTGTAACTAAAATATCTTGATTGCTAAGTTGTAGTGATATTGAATGTGTCCACATTGCAACTCAAAAACTATGTCCTTTATTAATTAACCTAAATATTCTTTGCCAGTGTTGGTATGATAGCACTGAGGACTGCCAGGACAAGAATTGTGTCTGAGTCCTGAATGTCTGCCAGTACTGAATGCAATCTCATTAGCATATTCATAAGTCACAGCCCTGCATCCATGCCAGGATGCTGCAAAATGTTCTGTGACTATTTGTTGTAGCAGCGGAGGGAAATGGTAAATTAGCTTTAAGAAAACCCATTATAAAATATAAAACATAACGTTTAGTATTGTAGAATTACTGCAAAACC
This sequence comes from Phodopus roborovskii, assembly GCF_943737965.1. Lineage (NCBI taxonomy): Eukaryota > Metazoa > Chordata > Mammalia > Rodentia > Cricetidae > Phodopus > Phodopus roborovskii. Next base: position 12,056,260 of record NW_026126511.1, on the reverse strand, counting down.
TTTTTTGCAATTATTGTACAAATAATAGGAACTTTAAGAAGGAGAAATAAAACAAAAGCTTTTGCTTTATAAAGTACAATTTACTTACTTACTAGAAACAGATCTTAATATAGTTTCACTGGTCAAGTAACATTTTTCATAAATATACCATATTGAAGGAAAATTTTAATACTGAGGTGTGCTTTCTTCATTAAAATATAACCCTTATACACTTAAATTGCCAAGTATCTTATTTCCATTGAGTATTGTATTCTAAATAATTCTTAAAAAATAAAAGTATTTCATAAAGTTCAGTTCCTTTTGTGTATATAAACAAACATCAATATATATTTATATATTAAATAAGAAATTTTAGTAGGATACTGACTTATTCTGGTATTCATAAAATATTTAATCATGCTAAAAAAATAAAATGGTGGTAAACTTAATGGCCTGTGATGTTTTAGTTTCTATATCTACATGAAAAGTCTTACATATAAACATATGCAACACATTAACAAACAAATGTTGTGTTGTTTTCAGTTGATGAATATAAAGACTTATATACTTTCATTGAACCTTGAACAGGTTATAATGTATCTATTATTTGGTATTGTTTGTACAACTAAATCATCACAGAATGAAGTCTCTCCAATTTACCACTGTCAGTTCTATCCTAAAATCAGGTATTTTTTTTTCACTCTAAAGATCATGTGTAATTCATGTTTTCATCTCTTAACATTTTCTGAAAGTCTGTGTTACTCTGTGTGTGTGTGTGTGTGTTTATGTGTGTATGAGTGTGTTTCAATGTGTGTATCTACAACATATAGTTATGTCTCATATACTCATAAACACACACACAAAAGCATAAATATACACACATCTATATAGTTTCAATTAGTGCTCATAGTTTTATAAATAAATTCTATGCTGAAAAATATTATTAGAATGATATGCTCCTATAATACATGTAAGTTATGATTAAAAGTTCTATAATTTCAGTTAAGTTCATTTTATATATTATTTCTTTTTGGGATCTGTATGAGATGGAAAGAAATCAGAAATTATTACTCTAAAAAGATATTGTCTGATTTTCTGATATTCTTCTTTTTATATTTAGGGGCCTTGCAACTGCATCTTTTGTGATTAAATTCCATCACCCCTGCTCATTTCAAAAACATCTTTGAGGGGCAATTTTGCCTGTATCACAATAGCAAACTCTTTGGTCAACAAGAATAAAAGAGTAAAACATATTTTGTAGAGTGTTGTGAGAGGAAAAAACAATGGGCAAGTTTCTATATAAATGATAATATTATCCTCTTTTCTTCCTCATATTTCCTACTTATAAAAAGGTACCTTCTTAATTTGAAATGTTATGCTAAGAGATGAAGACTTCAGCCAGACAAAAAAAAATGAGCAGTGTAATTTGATCTTTCCAACTTCAAGTTTGAGTCATAGGTCGGCAAGTGTACCAGCAGACAAGGGAACATTTTAAAATAAATGTCAGGAACAGTTATGAATCGTCTGCTGGCTGAAAGCCAGATCAGGGTGAAAGGTAGGAAACTTGTGAACATCAGAGTACATGATTTCCAGGGTTGGAATATGGTGCTCTGAAAACTGAAATGGTAGCAGCCAGGGGTTACCTCAGATAACATTTCTTGGAATATTTTCAAATTAATGAAGGATTTCTCTTCTTAACTTGATTATTTCTTTTATTGACTTTTTCTCACTATCCATTTGGAATGAAAGCAAAATGGAAATTTTAGGATCGACTTATCATTTTTTTGGTCTGTGGACGTATGCTTCTGATCACTTAAGTTGCCATTTTAATATCTATGACTCAGAAATATTGTTTCCTTTAAGGTCAGAGGGCTCCCGTAGTGAACCATAAAAGACTAAGGCTGTTGCCAAGACTAATTTTGCTCTCCACAAACAGACAGCAAGATACCATTGCTAAGGAGAGCACCTACATAACTCATTGAAAATGGAGATGTCCAGCTCATACCTACATAGAGCCTCATACCAACAGACGAGCATTTTCAGATAGTAAGACATCAAAGAAAAAAGTAAACTCAAAATCAGCCACAAACCCCTTTTCCTACAACATCGTCCTGACTGTAAAATATACTAGCAAACTGGTGGCACAAAACTTGTGCGAGTAACCAATCAATATTTGATTTGCCCTACCAACCACACCATGAGGTAGAACTCATACATAACAATGCTTGTGTGACCAAAAATTTTTGACTATATAGGTCAGGGAACTAGGATAAAACCCAGTCCTATTTATCTAAAAAGAAAAAAACAAACATAGTAATAAAATGACTCCTAATGGCATTCTGCAGTACTCATAAATCAGTGCCTTGCTCAACTAAGAGAAGCTTCATCCTGAAGCAGATAAAACAATGTACAAAGAGATTCAAAGTCAGACGTTATGCAGACAATGAGAGACCCTGGAACACTCAGCACTAAGTGTGGTGTCTCCATTAAATCCCTTCCCTTGGATCTCAGGGAACACTGTGGAAGCAGAAGAAGAGAATGTGTAAGAGCCAGAGTCAGGAAGACACTAAAAACACAGAACTTTAAATCAACAGGAACGGCACACATGAAAGAGACTAAAACTGCCATATTGATCTAATTTTAGCCATCATGGAGCCCTCATCAAGTAGCTGATGGAAACAGAAGCAGACACCCACAGCTAAACACTGAGCCAAACTGAAATCCAGTTGCAGAGAGGAAGGAGTGATAAGAAAATGGAGTCAAGATCAGGCTACAGAAACCCACAGAGACAGGTGATCTGAACAAGGAGGATGCAATGAGCCTCCAGAATGATATCTGGGAAACCAGCATTGGACCATCTCTGATCCCCTGAACATGGGTCTCAGTTAGAAGGCCTGAGCAGTTTAAGGGACCTCTGGAACCAGGATGTATCCCTGGTGTACAAAAGGACATTGGGAGCATGTTCCCTATAGAGGGACACTCCCTTAACCCAGAGGCAGGAGGGAGGGCCTAGTCCCTACTCCAAATGACCTGAGAAATTTTGTTGATCCCTCCTGGAAGACATCACCCTCCCTGTGGAGTGTGGTGGCAAATGGGATGGGAGGGGGGTCGGGGGTACAAGATGGAGGAAGAGAGGGAGGGAGGGAACTGGGATCAATATGTAAAATAAGAAGAAAATAAATGAGAGAGAGAGAGAGAGAAAGAGAGAGAGAGAGAGAGAGAGAGAGAGAGAGAGAGAGAGAGAGAGAGACTAAAACTGCAGTACAGAAGCTCATGGTTTCTGCTCCAGAAAGGGTTCTAGAGTGATAGGAGAAGCAGTCACTGTTTGCTTTACCCTGTCACAGAAGTCAGCTCCTATGGATAACCCCTCTCAAATTAACTTGTAATTTTCATCAATGGAGTGTGCGGCAGTTGACTACTATGGGGAGGCTGCATGCCTTGCAGTAGATGGCCAACAGAAAAAGAACACATGGACATCTTTGGATATATATATTTCATAATGCCTTGTCAACACGTTTTCTATCTCTCTTGTTAATTTTACCATACTGCTCTTTTCTCATTTTCATTTTGTGCTCTTTGCATATATTGTTTCATGTCTTATTACTCTACGGGTCCTTTGTGTGACTGCTTAACGTTTAGTGTTATTATCAGTTTCTGAGTATGCGCACCGTTATCTCCTCTGTCCTCTCTGGGGCACCTTTTCTCTTGTTTGTTCTAATTCCTATGAGATAGTTTATTTTATTTTATTTTATTTGTAGTCCCTGGGAGCATGTTTGTTTCCTAAAGAGAGACAGAACTGGGAGGAGTAGAGGCAAGGGAAAACCTAATCAGGATATAGTATGGGGGAAAACTCTATTTTCAGTAAAACAAACAAACAAACAAAAAAAGCAAAAAAATCTTGTAAACTACGGATGTTTCAATGGACAAGTGAGTTTTGGGAGTTTCCTTCACTGTGTCACCTTTATGTCCCCCCTCTCTCTGCTCCTTCTCCTCCCCGCTCCCTGTCACAGAGGTATATATCCATTTCTCCATATATATGATAACAACCTGTAAATAATAAAGGTCACTAATATGCCAAACCTTAAGATCTATTTACTCAATCAGTGTCTGCTATGATATCTAAGTTTAAATGTCTACTATCATATACAGATTTAAACATGTCCTCAATCACTATTTTTATCTGGCTCGTATTACGAGTTTAATAAAGTGAGAGCCTAAATCTGTGAGATGCCTCAAGGTCTTGCCTATCTAATTTAAAGATGGGTGATGGTGGCAACCATCACCTCAGGAAGCAGAGGCACACAGATCTCGGCAAGTTCACGTCCAGCTTGGTGTAAAAAGGGCGTTCCTGGATGACCAGGGCTGTTATACAGAGAAACCCTATCTTCAAACTCACCACTCCCAAAATACTGTAGATATTTTCTTTAAAGTGAGCAATATAGCACATCTGTGATCAGAATTTGAATAAGGCCAATGGTGCACTTTAATATTGGCTATCACCTTAAATAAAAGTTTATTCTTTTTCCCCAGTGATCCCTTTATTAGACAGTATCAAAATAAGACTACTGAATGGGTTTTCATTTGAACATTAAAATAAAGTTTGTAATGAAGGCACAAAAATTTACTCTGATATAAAACCACATAGAAATTGTTTTTCTCAATTACTTATTTCTTAACTTGACATCCTTTACAGACTCAAAACTGTATACCCATATTTAAGGCTCTTCTTCAATTTCTTCTTCCATATTAGGTATATAATCATTGTCTATATTTTTTATGAGTAATATAATTGCAAATCAGGGATCTGCCATATGTCATTGACGTTCCCTTTCTAATTTCTCTTGAACTCAATGTTCTTGAATATCTTCTGCCACAAATTAGCACTTCATAGAGCAAAACTTATTTGCAATAATAAAATACAATGAGCAAAAGGAAAAAAAAAATAAGGAAGTCCTTTCAGGCATTATCTTAGGTAACTGACATCTACTGTGAAACATTCACACACATACACACACAGTTGAAAATGGATCAAAATAATACACCATTATTGGTTCTGACCTTTGTAACCCTAAAGGACAATATAGTAAAAACATTTCAAACTATAGATTTTGTCAAAAGTGGCAGGAATAGTAATATGTGATTCATGTCATCAACAGAAAGGACTGCATGAATGTCAAAGGGCTCAATGTTATATCAAGGCACGGGACAGCTTCTGCAGCAAAGGGTATTGTTGTTTTATTTGTAGTCTCAGCTGTTCATGGCTTTGTTTTCCATGAGCATATGAAGATGCTTATAGCTTGAGGAGTTGTTTGAGAATGTCAGAGGAAATTGGGCTGGTATTCTTTTGATATAAGAACTAGATTGGGAACTGAAGAATGGCAAAGACTCTGGTTAGGAAAAAGCCGAAACTCTCGTGTTACACAGCTTACAAAAATCAGATAAAAAGCATGCAGTTACAGAAGAAAGAAAGCATACTCAGTACATTTTTTTAAAATAAAATGTCACTCTTTTAAAAGTCACTAATAGCTTTCAGAATCATTATTAAGGATGAATCCATCCCTGATTTGGTATGAAAATTAAAGGCATGTGCAATTTGAAGATGTTTAGATTCCTACATTGAAAAGTTTTGCCATAATCTAAAAATGAATTTAAAAAAGATATAAATGAGACTACAAATGAGTTCTATGCATAGAAAGGTAGATGGATGTAGAACATATAAATCCTGAGATGCTCTTTGAATTTGCACAACACTTATGGTTATGCAGATTTTATTAATAGAGTGATCAGAATAATTTTGCAAAAATAAAAGCACACTAACCTTCACTTTGAGTAATCCAAGCAAAAGAACTTTGAAAGTGGCTATACTGTGGTCCCTCTAATACAAATATTAGTTTTCACCCCAGTACATTGTACTTAGTATTATGAGCCTTTTTTCCTCACAATATCTTAAATCTACTTAGCTGGGAAGACGTAAAATGGCAATATGAGGTACCATTTTATTTAATATTTGTTTTTACTTTCATTCAGTTGTTTTTATATAAATTTCATTGCTTTTCCTACAGTACATTTTTTTACTTATCTTTGGGAGTATGTTCTGAGTATGTATAGTCTTGAGTTCTCTGATAGTTCTGACACAACAAATGGTAACAAAGTTTTGTAGTTCCAATCAAAAAATTTAAGCTATAGATAAGAAATGGTAAATGTGTAACAGTGACAAATAAAAATAGCATTTTATAGATAAAACAATAAGCTTACTGAAATTATAGAAATGAAAATTAGATGGTGGCACATATATGTAGTATCAGTAATGGAGATGTTAAAGTAAAAGAAGGGTCAATATGATACTAGCCTGGAAATACCAAGAAGTTATCTAACTCTGCAATACACACACACACACACACACACACACACACACACACACACACACACGTGGTGTGTTTGTGTGCATGGGCAGTTAGAGCTGGAGCTAACATCTCTAATTACAAGCAGGAATCATAAAAATCCACAGAGGGTATTTTGAAATCTCAAAGCCCACCTTCTGTGACACACCTTGTCCAACAAGACCCCAAGTACTCTTCCATCCCCAAAAGTTCCACCAACCAGGTACCAAATATTCAAACATAATTGCTTGCAAAGTCATTCTCATTCAAATAATCCCACCAAGTTCTTATATATCAGTGAGCAGGAAGAAGACACGGAGGAGAAGAAAGAAGGAGACAAGGAAAATAAAAGGTGTACAAGCCCAAGTTTTATGAAAGCCACCTCATACCTTGAAACTCCATTTTCCAGATGTGAAAGAGTCAGTGATAGAGGAATCTAAAACAGCTGAAAGACTGTTGAGAAATTGCTCAACATCCTTAGCCTTCAGGGAAATACAAATCAACACAACTCTAAGATATCATCTTATACCCGTCAGAATGGCTAAAATAAAAATCACCAGTCACAGTTTATGCTGGAGAGGATAATCCCTTGCTGTTGGGATTGCAAACTTGTACTGCCACTTTGGCAATTAGTATGGTGGTTCCTCCAGAAACTGGTAATCAGTTTACCTCAAGATCCATTAATCCCAAATTCCATTCTTAGGCATATATGCAAAGGAGGCATTTCATACAGCAAGGACATCTGTTCAACTATGTTCAAAGCAGTAATATTTTTAATAGCCAAAAGTGGAAAAAACAATAGAATCTTGAAATATATAGAGGCAAATGGATGGAACTAGAAGAAACCATCTTAAGTGAGATAACCCAGTCAAAGAAAGACAAACATGGTGCATATTCACCATATTAGACTTAGTGCAAAGGATTATCAGAATACAATCCACATGTCCAGGGAAGCTAGGAAACAAGAACCATAAGAGAAACATACATATTCCCCCAGTGACAGGGAAAAGGACAAGAACAAACTGGGAGCCTGTGGGGGAGGGGAGAGGGAGATAGGAAAATAAGGAGGGGAGAAGAGGAGGGGGAGGAGAACATGTGGGATCTGGAAGATTGATTGGGAGATGAATAAAGGAGAGCTTGAAAAGAGACACACGAATAGAGGGAGTCAGTATGGGATTAGAGAGTAATCTGGAAGTAGGGAACTGTACAGAGATCTACAAGGATGACCCCAACTAGGAATCTATATAATAGTGGAGAGGTTACAGTAAATGCCTTTCCCGATAATGAGATTGATGACTACCTTAAATGCCCTCCTAGAGCCTTCGTCCATTAGTTTATGGAAGCAGAAACAGAGTCCCACAGCTAAATCCTGGGCGAGCTCCTGGAATCCAGTTTCAGAGAGGGAGGAGTGAGAAACAAAGGGGTCAAGACCATGCTCGGGAAAAACACAGAGAAAGCTGATCTGAGCAAGTGGGAGCTTGTGCCCTCACTCTAACTGCTGGGGAACCAACATTGGACCAAGCCAGGCTCCCTGAATGTAGGTGTCAGCTAGAAGGGGCTTTGCAGTCTATGGAGCCTCTGGCAGCGGAACCAGGATGTATCCCTTGTGCATGGATGGACTTTTGGATCCCATTTCCCATAGAGGGATAATTCTTTATCCTAGAGACGTTGGGGAGTGCCTAGGTCCTAACCCAAATGACTTGACAGAATTTGGTGGTCCCTTATGGAAGGCCTTACCCTCCCAGAGGGCTGATGGGGCATGGGGCTGGTGGGAAGCATGGGATGATGGGATGGATCAGAACTTGGGCTGATATATAAAATAAGTTTGTTTCTAATTTAAATAAAAGTTATTAATAATAAAAAAATAACTCAAAATGGTTGCACTTGCTTCCACAATACCAATTTACTAAAAATTCTACACTAAATAGGTTTGGGCTCAGAAAGGTGGGAACTGATAACAGGCAGGCAGGTTTCTTTGCTTGACTCTTTGTATCAGATGTGATTTCTGATAGGCTGTCCATGTTATACAGCCATATACTATGCATATACCAGTGGCACTAATTGTACTCAGTGGACTAAAAATAAAGTCGGTGATGTTGGAGATAGAATTGCTGGGCAATCTGTGAGGTGTTGGATGTAAGGAAGAGTTAGTAGAACTATCTCCATTTAAATATATTATATACAAGTATCAAATTCTCAATATTTAAAGAAAACATTGTTTCAAAACAAAATATAAGTACAGATGTCAAGGTAAAAAATGTACATTCTGTACTTTCCTTTCAAAACTCTAAGCACAGCCATTCTCTACCATTTCATCTAAACTGGAGGACCTGATATGATCTCAGGCTGCTCAGATCATGTTTTCAGAGTGACCTAAAGTGTTCAAAAAACAAGGCCTTCTGCATATTCTTTCAAAAGAAGTATTCGTTGGGCCAGCATAGAGATAGAGAAGCAAAGTGCCTTAGAAGTTAACTGTTCATGTCAGGTGCTGAAGGAAGAACTAGTAATTCCAACACAAAGGAACTGAGGCAAGACTATGCATAATATTTAACATGATATATTCTACATGCAATGCTTCTCTTATGGAAGTGACACTTCAGTTTTAGAAAGTAAGATAATTGTGTTGCACTGTAAAGAAAAACAGTCATCTGTGTATTTAATGAGTTTCACGGTTCAGTGTAAGTCAGAGATTCTCCATTGAGAAATGATAATGTTTACTTCAACAGCATTCTTGTTTTCAAGTATTGTCTTTCAACTTATGCCAATGTTTTGAAAGCATGTGTTTACTTCAGTTCATGAAAATGATGAAATTCTTGTCACATTTTTAAAAATTCATGAAGCAGTAACTAATACATATCTTATATTGCATTTATAACTAATCCATTTTAGATAATCTAAATTTTAAATAATTCAAAGTAGAATTGAATTACAGCTTTCTGATGTTTGGAAGTGCTGTCAATCCCAAGGGCATCCCGAGACACCCAGAAAACTGGCCAGATCCTGGCTGTAGTATACTAGTGTGAGTCTGCATTGTCTTAGTTGTTTTGGATGTTGGATCACCTGGACCACTGGTTCAGGAGGTCTTGACTAATTAAACCATATTAGTATGGAAGGAATCCACAGCTTTTCACCTTCTGTTGAAACCAAAGCAGAACTTCTTTTCCAAAGTAACCTGTCCTTAGATTTAAATTTGTAGGCAAAGACTTTTTTTAAATGTATAGATTGGGTTAATACAGCAACATTTATAATCAAATTTATTTTAGCAGCTGTTGCTCCTTCCTCAGCAGTCAAACAATTCAAAGACAACACAAGAACAGAGTACTCAGACTCTGTATATTTTGCATCTTTAGGAGGCTTTTTATTACTGTATTTCTTTTACTTTTTTTTTTTTTTTTTTTTTTTTTTTTTTTTTTTGAGACAGGGTTTCTCTGTGTATTTTTTCCTGTCCTGGAATTCACCCTGTAGACAAGACTGGTCCTGAAACCACAGAGATCTGCTTGTCACTAACCCCCCCAGGTACTGTAAAGAAAGGCATGCACCACCACTGCTCAGCTATTCTAATTATTTTTTAAGGATTTTATTCTATTTCTATTCTCTCCCTGGCCTATGATTATTTTCAAACACAGTGTAAACCTTTTATAGGTTTTTCTTCATCTGAATCAGTCTTTGCTGAATATGTCTATCTTTTTCTGACCACAAGAGTCTTTCTTGTCTGCTAAACAGCATAGTTAAAATTAAAGCAGCAGCTACATCTGCCCCGTTCCTTGGCTCTCTGAGAGTAGCTTCATGGCAAACCACTGGTGGGAGCGATGCTTATTTTCACAACTCTTCAGAATTTTGAAGTTCATCCCATGACAAACGAACATGTTGGAAGCTGTTTGTAAACACCATTCAATTTTTTGGTAGCAGGGTCTCTTACAAGAGCCCTGCACTTTTTGACTCTAATGCTTAGTTAAGAAATCTCTCTTAAAGGAGCCATGAGCCTCGGCTTATCTCTAGCAAACAGAGCCCACCCTATAAAATGCTGCTACCAAGGAGTTGTGTTTGCCTTTGTTCTTTTGTGTTTAGAATCCCTTTTTAAGGTTTTGTCAGTTTTTACCTGGAAATTCTTGCCCATGTGTGAGAGCCATTTGAAGATGGAATTTTCTATTCCACATGGTTCCCTGGCCCTTCAGCCCCAAATAAATACACAGAGGCTTATGTTGATTATAAACTATTTAGCTGATGGCTCAGGCTTCTTATTGCCTAGCTCTCTCTTAATTATTAACTCATAACTATTAATCTATCCATTTCTCCATGGCCTTATAACTCTCAAGGCATCCTATGTTTCCAGGAGCTACATGGAGTCTCCCTCTTGCCATCTCTCTTTATATTGTCCACCTGAATTCTCCTCTTCTGGTAACTCCACCTATAATTCCTGCCTGGCTACTGCCAATTAGTGCTCTATTCACCAACCAATAAGAGAAACATATATACAGACCAACATCCCCCATCAACTAAGCCTTGGAATTCTTATACATTGACTCAGAGCAGTATGCACTGACAACTTTGTTGAGATGATTCCATGGTTTCATATGTGCGACTCATCTTTTAAGACACTTATATAAAATAAATCTAAAGCAATTATAAGAATGTTGAGAGCAAAGGCTTATAGAGAATATAATAAGCTTTGTTTAAAACTCAGAATTACAATAATTACAATGTGTAAAATTCTTTTCTCCACATTTTTTTTCTAGGTGAGTGTGAAAGTAATTTACACCTAATAATCTTACTGGATAAATATCTCTGAACTTAAAAGTTTCTATACCCTTCTGAGTTAAAGAGTGAAAGTATTTGTTTCTAAATTATTATGCTTCCATGTGGACCATTACCAACTACTCGATAGTTGGAAATATGGGTATCCTCATACAGCTTCTCATATTATGCAGGGTAGATTACTGTAATGGTGAAACTTGACAAAACCACAACCTATTCTTAGCTCTTGAATGTAATAATCACTCTTGAGACAATGGTTACAGTCAAATGATTCTCAGACTTGAATATAGGTACACACAAAAAAAGAAGTTACACATCTCTCTCAGTTAGTTTTACTATATCTGGGGTGAAGCAACTTGGAGAAGAAAGCATTTATATGGCTTATACTCCCATATCATGTTTCATCATCAAGGAAATTCAGGAATGAACTAGAACAGGGCAGGAACAGAAACAGGAAACAGGAGCTTCCTGGCTTCCTCCTCATGGCTTAATCAGCCTGCTTTTCTATAGAACCCAATTTCACCAGTCTTAGGATGGAACCACAATAATCTGGGCAACTACAAAATAAGAAAATGCCTTATAGTTTTGCCTATAGCCCAGTCTCACATAGGCATTTTCTTAATTGAGGATTTCTTCTCTCAGAGAAACTATCCAGCACAACATCCAAGCGCGTGTGTGCACGCGTGCACACACACACACACACACACACACACATACACAGTTATATATGTAAACCCTCAGTTAGTTAGCAATATATGTTTTTGAGAATTACAGATTATCGTCACCTGTGCTTCTTATATCTAGTGACATTAGACAGTTTCTCTCTATGCTCAGAGGTGTACTTAGTATTTGATCTTCAAACTCTTCAAAGACCAAGAGAATATGGCATTTAAATGTTTTAATAATTCAGAACTCTAGTGACATGAGATACAATTGCTCCAGGCAGCATTGAGATATTCCCAAAAGTATGATGGGCACCAGTGACACTCCATTTGGAATTCATTTTCTTCCTGTCTATAATGATCTTTAGGGCAAAAAGCTACCTCTGCCTCAACTGCGGACATTCGGCATGCTGTCCTAACTAGGCAAGCAGGAGGCAAACAAAAAGGGACTGCTGAAATTTGTCAAGTCAGGGTAGGACAGTTTTTCAAGTTTTCCTGCTTCTGATATGGTCTATCAGATACTCAAGGCCTTAGCCAAAGTTGGTGGCCCAAATGTTACTGTGAGACCTTGCGTGACTGTCCAGGAAGTTTGCTGTTTCTGTCATTTCTTACACCTTTAGGAAGTCACCTGCTTGTACTTCCTGCTTACCCTGGTATTGTTATTTTCCTTCTCTGTTTTTTGATGAGGTGAAAAATAAAACAGCAACAGCTAATATCCTCTCTTATTTTAGCTACAGCATATTAGGTATAAGACGTAGACATTCCAGAATGGGACAGGTATCAGAGTAATCTCTGTTATATGTCATATGTTAGTATGTGTTCATTGCTTAATGCTGCTCTTGGTGGATGTGGGGCTAAATTTGTATATGTTTTACATTTCTTTCTGCTGGATAATACTTGATATCTGTTATCATTGTACCTAGTTTTTGTACAAACTCTTTTATTTAGACATCTTGTTCTGCCAGTTCACTTGGGGTGGTGACTACATCCTACAGACATGGCTTCAGGTATGACAAATGATTCCTTATAAGGAAGAGGAAGGGCTGGCTAGCTCTCCTGGTTTCTGTTTGGACATTCTGAAGGGCAGAGGCCCCATTTTCAGGAGCATGAAGACCATGGTGGTTATTTACCATCATTGTGTAAGTGTTCCCCTAATAAATAACTGTTAACCATTTATCTGGGTTTTGGCAACTCATTTAAACTGCCTTCAAGCTGGACTTTGGTGGCACACACCTTTAGTCCTAATACTCTGGAGGCTGAGGCCAGGCATATCTCTGGGATTTCAAAGCCAGCTTTGTTTACAGAGTGAGTTCCAAGATAGCCAGAGCTACACAGAGAAACCCTGTCCTGAAAACAAAGCAAGACATATTTAATTGCCAATGACATTTTATAATAAATTTTATCATTGATGATAAATTTGAAAGAACACAACTATTTTAAAAGAATTGGTATTTTATTGGGAAGAGCTTCGGAAAACAGATGAGTGATAAATGCATTTGTTCGTAGCGCACTTCACCATCCTTGAGAGGCAGAGTATAAACTGTGACGTGTATATAGCAGATAAAAGGGCATACATACTTTTACTAAGGAGGGTTAAAATCACATAAAGAGATCTAACCTCTTTATATATTTTATTTTGTTCAAAGTGTTTTTCTACCAATTGTTCAGACTTACACAATAGTATTAATGGTCTTTGCAGAATCCTCTTGGTGTTGATTCTAGAAACTAATAGATTTTATCACCTAGAAAGTCACATGAAACAGGCTCAATTTGTACTTTCAGGAATTTTAAACACTTGTTTCTAGCTGGTTACTTAGTCTTGGAGATGTACCTGAGATGGCCTCTGCCTTATTTCTGGATTTAGGATGCTCGGTATGCTATTCAACACCTTAGTATTAGTTTCTTATTATATTATAAAACTAAATGAAAAAAGAATCAAATTTACAAATAAGCCAAGAACTTGCAGTAGAGATTACCTTTGTAGAACTGGTTGCTGTATCTTTTTCAATTATATAAAAAGCACATTCTGTGACCAATTTCTTAGTTGTCCTCTAGAATTTCCAGGCATCAGTAGACAGCCTCAATCACTTAACGTTCTGTTTCAGATTTTCCTTAAAGCACTTTGTTTACTTTGCAGTCTTTGAATGCTTCAGTAGCTTTGATGATTTAATGGCACCATACATCCCCAAGCCAGGCCCTGCCCAGGACAAAGACACCTTAGTGAATATCATTCCTATGCAGATGAAGTCACTGCACTCTGATGCTTTGCAAAAATGAAGAAGAAGAAGAAGAAAAAAAAAAAAAAAAAAAAAGACACCTCTTCAATACTGTGGAGCATTGCTTCTAGAAAGGATGATGGATCTTTCCACAAACTCTGGGGAGTATCTGTCATGAGTATGTATCCTGAGACAGTGTGTTGTCATAAAATTCATTGTATGTTAACAATAAAAAGCACATAAATCTGATTTAGGGTTTTATCTACCTATATTAAGACTATAGTTATGAGGTCAAATTCCTACATTGCTGAGTTTTTAAGTGCTTGCTACTTTCTACTTTGCTGCAAAAATCCTACCTTAGCTGTATACTATTGTGATAAAATGAAATGCTAGACTTTTTTTACTTTCAGAGATTTGCAAAGCTCATCTTCCATCCTTTGGAAACAAAATGATCTTTAGATTTCTTGTGAAAAAGCCCTGTAAACACTGACTACACTGAAGTGGATGCTGGACATTTGAAAATATATGAAAACTGTGGTTCTATTTAGAAAAATATGCTGGGAAGTTTAAGTCTACATTGAGACATTCTAGTTGCCCATTATGCATTTAATCACTAGTAGCCAACAGAAATCCCTAAGTGCATTCATGGAAATAGGAGTTATATGTAAAACTAGTTATTTTCAAGGACATAAGTCCTTACTTTCATGGTCATACATCAAATCAAGACATCCTTTTGATAGATGAATATTCTGAATAAAAGCAGACATGCAGAAATATGTTCTCTAAGTCTTGTAAAAATAAATCTATTGCAAAAAAAAAAAAAACAAAACAAAACCTAGAAAACTAAACTTATTGACTAATCTTGCTTTCTGAAATTGGATAATTTTCAAAAATGTGCAATTGCTACCATTTTAGTAGCTTTTTGAGGCCATAATATAATTATCATTCCTCATTTCTCCAAAGTCTTTACCATTTATTTAGAAAGGGACAGCACCTCCAGACCTTTATCCGCCCCTTTTTGGTGAACTGAATTAGTGCAATCTTAAATTCAATTTTCTCTAAGTTTTATCTTTGAATCTTCTCTTTATTACACCACATGTAAGTCATAGCTAGCCAAGATTGCTCACTTCTCTGAACTCAGAAATAATGTATGTCCTCGAGTAATACATAATAACTAAAATCTCCCATTTCTGGTTGTTTTATATTATTAGGCCCATTTTTATAAATACACTCCTTAAATATTTCATTTCTACTTAGAAGCTTTTCTATTTTCATAAAGTTTCTTGTATCCACCCCATCCACGTTATGACTAAATTTTTAACAGCTTATTTCTAATATACCTTACTGTAAAGTTTGTTAAAGTAGCATGATATTGATGATATAGTCGAAGTTTGAAAATAACAAGCCTACAGTTTGTCACATTTAGTAATGACCACAGAAGTTATTTAAAAAAAAAGCACATTTTTTTTCTAGTCACTGAAACAAATATCCTAGAAGACAAATGAATTTAAAAGTGCTCCCTCACAGATCTTACTTTTGTTAGTTTTAAAATGAAAACTAAATCCTATTTATAAAAATCAGTTTCACAAATTTAATCTATAGTTTAAAACAATATCATATTTGAAAGAATATAACAACTACTTAGTTCTTGATCAATCTTGAAATATAAAATCAAACATGTATATGTAACGAGTGTAAATTGAAAGATTTTGATAGCTGGAAATCCAGCATGGACCAATTCAGGCCCCCCTCCCCCCGAATATGGGTCTCAGCCAGAGGCCTGAGCAGTCTACGGGATCTCAGACAGTGGAACCAGGATGTATTCCTGGTGGACAAAAGGACCGTGCAGACACATCCCCCATGGAGGGATACTGCCTTAACCTAGAGACAGGAAAGAAGACCTAGTCCCCACTTCAAATGACTTGACAGATTTAGATGACCCTTCCTGTATGGCATCACCCTAACATGTGGAGTGGGTGGTGGGGTGGGAGGGGAGGGTGGTCCAGATGCATGTGAGGAGAGAAATAGGGAAAGAGGAAGGGAGAAAAGAAACAGGGAAATAAATTTTTTATAATAAATAAAAAAATAAAAGAAATATATAATTAAACAGTGCCTGTATTTTCATTAAATAAATGACAAAAATATTCTGAATATTGTTGATGCTATTTAACATAAAGAAGGACTGAAAACTGGCATAGGAGAAGAACATTTTTTTGTGACAGTTAAAGGATATTAATTTGGACCATAGGTACACATAAAACCTGGACAGATGTGAGATTTTGCCTGCAATACCAGGAGTTACAAACAGATAATCCCTGTAGCAATGAGGGTTATCTAGACCATCAGCCTGAGAGAGTTCCAGGTTCATCAAGAAACCTTGCCTCACTTAATAAAATAGATTATCATTCAAAGAAGATGCCTAAATTCAACATCTGGCCTCCACCTCTTTATATTGATATACTAGAGGTATGCATATAAACAAGTGTACCCACATACAAACAAATAACCCATATATATATTCAAAACCAGAAAAGAATGGTATGTCCACTATATGAACAGGTTTATATAGGCGTGTGTATGTTATAAACCAATACATATAATTTTAGAGAGAAGTAAACTAAGATGCTAAGAAACTTACAGAAGAACACAGATTTCTGTTATAACCACTACCTACTTGTAGTAGAAGGCAGTCACTAGGAAATGAAAATATCAAATAGGAATGGAGCAAATCAGGTCAAGACAGATGGCTTAAAAACTAAATGGTGTCATTTGTATTTTCTAAAGACATATAGTAGCATACATAGAAGTACATTCTCATCCACATAAAATATATTGGTTTTGGAAAGGTGAAAAGTATAACAACCAGGACCATTCACTATTTAAAAGAAGATGTTTGTATCTATGAAGAATTTATACTAGTAATATAAACTTTAATCAACTTCACAATAATGTCATTCCCTGGGAATGAATCAAACAATAGAAAATTTTCCTGAACACTTATGAAGTGTCAGGTGCCATTTCCTACACTATCAAAGAGCTCAATGAATCTCCGGGCTCCCTGATCAAGGTAGCATGTAGGCCATCAACAACACAGACATCTAATGCAACATTTAGCACACTAAAAAAAGTAGGAAATTTCCCTGGGAGTAGATTAGAGGACTACATATGTAACTGATAAGTGTATAAGGAAGTTTCCTCCATTTTTACTCTCTAAAACTAGTCTAAAATTGATCCCACTGGAGCATTTTCTGTGTAATCATCATTTATAACACAATTTATTTATCTTCAAATTTGTTGATTCTAAACCTATAAAATATGTAGACTTTTGTTAGATTTTCCAAATCATTTAGATCCATGTCTCTCTAATAGAAAGTTCATAGAAGTTATTCTTGGATATTATTAGTTTTATGTTGTTTTCCTGGGTTTTATACTCATACATTCTAATTGGATGTAAGGAATTTATATTTAAGGTAGCACCCACAAAGGAACTGAGTTTTACTTGGTCCATGCCACATATTTTGTGGCCTTGAACAATGATTCTGATGTCTGATAATCATTAAATTGTTACTACATATTCTTTAGAAATTTATTCCAAAATGAGACACTCTGTCCTGGAGTAGGGTCTTAAAGACTCAAGGAAAACAAAAACAAACAAACAAAAGCAAAAACAAAAATCCTTGCAAAGCTCAGGGAATAACCCATTTTCAAACCTTAGGAAGTTCTTAAAACTTATGAAATTGTCAATGTTCTTTCCTCACAAGGTTATACAAGCAATTGTAGAAAAAGATGACTTTCTATCCTTCTGATTTGTAAATCATGTGGGCAGTAGTAGGGATATGAATATTATGATTTGTCATCCTTGTAGAGGTTTGCTTTTTGGTTATGATACTCTCTTTGAGTGCTTCATGGTCTTTTAAATAACCTCTCATGCATACAGCTGTTTGTAATGTAATAAATTCATTCATTCACAACATTATGTAGAAATTGTATCATATTTTTGATGGTCTGTGGTGACTTATTGGAAGCAATAAACATTTGCTCATGTGTGTAAAGAAAAAGTTACAATGGAACATGTTGTTTTATATATCCACATGAATTCCACATCCATTTTTTATGAATATAAATCTTTACTTTCATAAAGAGAAATTCTTTAAATGCCAACAAAAGATGATAAAATTAATCACCTTAATAGATAAAGAGGAACGGTGTCACATTTACTGATTTTATGGATAGTAGTCCATATTGAATGTTTCTGATGAAAAACATTTAGAAGCTCATTACTTTCTAACATGATCCACAACTAAGAAAGGTTTCCACGAATCAGGATAGGCAAATAAAAAGGGCACAATGTATCCCCAATATATTCCAAATAGTCAATTAAATTGATTACTTTTTGAAACATCAAATATGTAACATAACCTAATTAAAATTTTAATTAGAATAAATCTTTATATTTATAGCACTAAAATATTTGTATTTTGGCCAACAGAAGCAAAGCATATAATTAAAATAATCTTGCAAGATTAAAACTATCTGTGAAAGTAATGAGCCTCATGGCCCATGATGGTTATAATGTAGATCAGAATCAAAGTTCTCTGTAATAATTCTCATAATTTCTGAACAGCACAGCCACCTGTGTCACTCCTTTTCTTTTACAGTAGGATATAAATCTGAAAGTACTTACAGTTTTGTATTTCAAATTAAGTTGTTTGTGAAAGTCACCATAATGAAAATATATGCCTTCCCAATAAAGCCACTTGTCCTAAAAATGCCTTTTGGTGATTGCCTTGGCTCATGGAAATGGAAAAGTTTTCTGAGAAATTTAAAACCTCATGGATAGAGCTTGAAAAGTGCACATGTGATCATCACATGACAATTAGCAAGTGAATTACTACTCTCTGTTTGATGACTTGATGAACTAACTATTTGGAGAGCACATTATGTTGTTTGGGTTGTTTTTGACAAACTTCTAAAAAGACAAATTTGAGTAAATTTTCAGCATTTTCTAAATATATAATTTATGAAGCTTTCTTGTACAGCAATTGTGATAGACTTTGAGACATTTGACATAAGTAAACTAAGTTTTTATTTGTGTTTAGTTGTTGTTTCACCATAGGTGTCCTTATTAGGTATGTGCTTTTCTGAAAATCAGATTTGTAAATTTTATGTATCTTTGACAAGGTATTGAATTTGATTTCTTAGAATTGAAGAGCACATACATTAAATGTATGTACAAATATTGAGCTTTAGAAGAATGTCCCCCACACCTCCATTGCTTGTGGGAGTACAAAATTATACAGCCACTTTGAAAATGAGTATTGCGATTCCTCCAGAAAATGGGAATCAATCTACCTCAAGATCCAGCAATTGCACTCTTTGACATTTGCCCAAAGGATGCACATTCATACAACAAGGTCATCTGTTCAAATATTTCATAGCAGCATTATTTTTAACAGCCAAGACTTGGAATTAACCTACATGCCCCTAAACTGAAGAATGGATGGAGAAAATGAAGTACCTCTACACAATAAAGTACTACTCAGTGGAAAAAAACAAACAATCAGAAAAACAATGGAATCTTGAAATTCATAGGCAAATGGATAGAACTAGAAGAAACCATCCTAAGTGAGGTATCCCAGTCACAAAAAGACAAACATGGTACGTACCCACTCATATATGAATATTAGACATCAAACAAATGTTTACAGAATGTAATCAATGCCTCCAGACAAGCTATGAAACAAAGGGGACTCAAAGAGAGACATACATGGTTGCCAGGTGAAGGGAAAAGGGACAAGAGCCTCTGAAAAAAAAAAAAAAAAAAAAAAAACTGTGAGCAATGGGGGAAGGTGGAGGAGGTAGGAGAAAGAAGAGAAGGGGGAGGGGAACATGTGAGATCAGGAAGATTGGAATGGGGAGATGAATAGAGGAGAGCAATAAAAGAGACACATCTATACCATTATAGGTTTAAAGCCTATAGGTTTAAAGAGATTTATAGATTTAAAGAGAAATTTGGCACTAGGGAATTGTACAAAGATCCACAAGGATGACTCCTAATTGGAATCTAAGCAATAGGGGAGAGGCTCCCTTAAATGCCCTTCCCCAATAATGAGAATGATGACTACTTTGTATGCCCTCTAGAGCCTTCGGCCAGTTGCTGATAGAAGCAGAACCAGAGATCCACAGCCAAGTACTGAACCAAACTCCTGGAATCCAGTTTCAAAGAAGGAGGAGTGAAAACAGAAGGGTCAAGACCATGCTGGGAAACCCCACAGTAACAGCTGACCTGAGTAAGTGGGAACTCATGGACCCCAGTCTGACAGCTGGGGAAACCAACATAGGAACAAATCAGGCCCCCTGAATGTTGTTGTCAGCTAGAAGGACTTGACAATTTGTAGGATCTCTTGAATTGGAACCAGGACGTATCCCTAGTGCACTAACAGATTTCAGAAGCCCATTCCCCGAAAAATGATACTTCCTTATCCTAGAGATATGGGGCTGGGCCTGGGCCCTGCCCCAAATGACTTGATAAATTTTGATGATCCCTCATGGAAGGCCTCATTATCCCTGGGGATTGGATGGAGGATGAGATGTAAGGATCACTGGGGGACATGGGAGGATAGGGGGAGATGTAACTGGGATTGATATAATTTTAAAAGAGGGGAAAATATGAGTTCTCTAAAGACCAGTGTCTAATTATACATAATCATGCTTAACCAGACATACAGTAAAGGAAGTATGGACAAGTCAGTAACAGTAATGGTGACTAAGAAAGGCTACATATTTGCATATTCATATTATATTTCTACTATTCTTCATTGCTTCCAGAAAATAATGTTTTCTCTCTGACAGAGCTAAATCAAATCAGTAATTTACAATGCTAAATATAATTTCTTACATATGTATATACACATATATAGTTAAATTAAAATCACTCATTTACTATAAATTTATACATTTTATTTTTGTTTTTTCTAGAAAGGGTTTGCATGTGTGTGTGCGTGTGTGTAACTTTGATGATCCTTGAACTCACTCTGTATACCAGATTGGCCTAGAACTCACAGAAATCCTCCTTCCTCTGCCTCCTGAGTCCTGGAATTAAAGATGTGCATCACCACCACATGGCCACCGTGGAACATTTTTACTTAACAATTTTCTTCCCTTTTCTAGATAAACTCATCAGGGCTAATGATTTTATTTCTGACCCTATTTACAAAACAAAAACAACAAAACAACCAACCAAACAAACAAAAACCCTATGTGTTGTGCCTAAAGTAATTCACCTGTAATGCATTTAGAGTCTAATTATATTTATCATTGCACCTCACCATTCAAATTGCAGCTGATTCATGGTCCTTGTCTTTTTTCTTTTTCTTTTCCACTTAAATCTCTGTTCACAAGCAAAGATTTAATTTATTTCTCATTTTAGCCTGTCTTCCCCATATGCATGGATGTATTTTCCCAACAGCAATAGATTTTAAAACTATATTTCCAGGCACTAGAAAAATGGATCATACGTTAAGATCATGTGCTCTTGTGGAAGACTGGAAATTGTTCCCAGAAACTATATGGCAGTTCATAACCATCCACTAATGCAATTTGGGGGATTAAATGCCCTCTTCTGACTTCTGTGGGCACAAAGCGTACATGTGGTGCACAAACATGCATACATGCCGCAAAGTTTTATACACATGATGGAAAATATCACTAAATTGTATCAACACTATAATTCACATATATTCATGTTTTCTTTTAACTTGTTGAAAAAAAAGAACCTGCTCATGAAATAGTTTCTTCTGATATCTTCCATTTCCTCATTTAAGAGCTACTATAAACAGACATTCAAAGGCCTTCAGTTACACTTACTGCCTATTAGATTTTAACTAGTATGCAATGTTACATCATTCAGCCTTGGATCATATGGTTTCGTGCACCCGGGATACATCCCGGGTGTCAGAGGTCCCTTAGACTGTCCAGGCCTTCCGTCCAACAGAGAAGTTACTAAAAGCTTCAGCAGATCTGTTATCTGATATAAACTAAATCCCAAAATATGTGGAAGCTGCCTAAACTAGAATGTTGGCTAGAGCTAAAATTAGAAAAGCATGTTAGAAGGATGTTATAATAACTCAGATATAACATGAAATGTTAAATTACTATATTTTCCCAGGGAAGAAGGCATTACATTAGACGAAAAGGTCCAATTCAACTCTGTGTGTGTGTGTGTGTGTGTGCGTGTGTGTGCATTACCATTAAGGAATGGTAAATACATAAAAAGATGAAGAAAATAAGATGACTGGCCTCAGTCTCAGTGTAGAAAAGAGGAAGATGTGTACATAAAGTACTTAGTGTTCATGAAACATAGCTTGGTTATCTGAGATGCCCAGGGTATATGTCAATGCTGTGAAAACCCAAGCTGGAGACAGATATTCACGACTTCCTTAGGACAGATGATACTTAGTTATAGGAGAACAGACAAGAGGGCCGAAGCCATGGACTGGAATAGAAAAGAGGAGCAAAGTAGCTCAGTGTCTGCCAAAAGTGGAAAAGTTACTATAGGCAAATGATAAATAATAAACCAACAGAGGGAAATTAGCTGCCACAGAAGAAATAGAAGCACCAATAATGAAATGTTGGGAGACAACTGAAAAAAACAATTGCTTGTAAAAGACATAAATGATTACCTTAGTCAAATGTTAAATTAAAGGAAGGGCTGATCAGTAGCAAATACAAATCAAGGCCATGACGGTCTCTAATGAACTTTACAAGGACAGTTCTGGTGGAGAAATGAAGAAAATAGCAAAGGACTAGACAAATATTATAGAGGTGAAAACTTTTCCATCAGGGATGAGGCCTATTATAACATTAAATAAAACAATAAGAAACAAAAACAAATAAGAAAATCAATTGATGGGGTTAAAAAGAGAGAGATAGAGAGACAGAGATGTAGGAGACAATAGATTGAAAATTCAAATATGGTTTGGCTTTCAAGAACAGGATAAAATAGTAGTGTTGTATCAGAAGTGTCAGGTAATTGAAGAAACAGGAGGAACTGTACTATATTTTGTGGAAATTAAAAAACATAAAAACGAACATATACTTTTTGATTTTCACTATGTTCCGTGTCTAATTAATACAAGTGCTTGCTTTAACAACAGTATTCAGGCCATGGTATATGTAAAAATCAATAATACATGTTTTTTTTTATTTTGTTTTTTCTGGCAGATGGCAATTTTCTTTTGAATGAAACAAATTGCCTTCCTAAAACTGGAAAGTGCTGGGTAGAACTTTGGAAAAGGTGCTATCACAAAGCTTCTTGAAGAGTGGTTATATTATTTTCCCAGTCGATCTCAGCAAGCAGACCCTGAAGGAAGTATCCAAGTAAAAGCCTCCATTATATATCCCCTTGGAGAATAATATGGTTATTCTTGAAATGCTGCAAAGGAAATAACTGTAGTAAATCTGATTTAGAGAGGACAATTAAGTTAGAATTATTCAGTTCCAAGAAGTGGATAAGAAAATATAGTCTATAAATGTAGAACCTTGTTACTAACAATCACTCTTTTATATCACACATGTATGACCTGGAAAGTTACAGCCTCAATAAACACAGTGGATTAGCCTGTTTCTTACATAACCCGTGATTCAAATGGAGCCCCAGAATAAACTGTAAACAGGACTACACAAGCCAAATACCTAAACTGTCAGTTTTTAGGAAGCATAACATGAGAAGGATTCATTTCTATTAGCCAATGAAACAAGCAATTATACAAAAGTTCAGAATTTTCCTACTCATCATTACTCTTAGAAAACTCATTGAACATTTATTGGCTTAAAATTATACACATATTCTTTATGTAATCTAGATATTCATGCACACATTTCTACTTTAAAACTTCACTTCTCAATTTCAAAGTTCTTTTTCAGTTTTCTGGTCAAATTTATCAATTTTGTTTGGATGTTAATTGTATCAAATGCTATGCTATTTCGTGTTGTCAATAAATTCTAAACATGCATATTACCCCTTTGGCATGAAAAATATAGTCAAAATTTTTCTAGATGTCATTGGTATGGAGGAGGAAATTGATGTGGTTATTGTAAGACAAGGACTTTAATTTCTCTACGAACCTATAAAACACAGAAAGTGAGGGAATTTGGCTTCTGTGTATAGAGAGAAGTATTAGTGAAAAAGAAGCCATTTGCATTTTTAGAATGCCAGTGTAGATGGCTTGGCAATGCAATCTTCTAATATCTTCAGAACAAAAATAAACAAACAAGAGATTCTGTTAGCATTAGTATCTTTAAAGTGCAATGTGGCTAATATATAAATTCATTTCGGTTACTGGAGTAAAAATCTCATATCCATGCTTTGGTGAAGTGACTCAATGATAAAGTTCTTCCCATGGGTTGAGTTCAGATCACCTAACCCAGTACAGTACATTGTAATTCCAGTGATCACGCAGGAGGAGGTTATAAGCCAGGAACCGAAAATTCACCATAAACTAACTAGTCAGGTAATAAGCATGCCCAACATTCACTACCAAGAGATTCCATCTCACACAAGAAAGAAGGAAAAACCTAACACCAAGGAAATATGTAGGTGACTTGAATAATGATGGTCCATATGCTCATACATTTTAATGCTTAGTCACCAGGGAGTGGAGCAATTAGGAGTTATAGCCTATTGGAGGAAATGTGTCAATGGGGATGAGCTTGAGGAAACAAATTTTAGCACCATGCCCAGTATCTTTTCCTGCCTGTAGATCAGTATGTAAAGCTCTCTGCTACCCTTCCAGCTCCTTGAGTTCTGCCATGCTCCTGTCATGATGATAATAGACCAAAATAAACCTCTGATGCTCTAAACAAGCCCTCAATTAAGAGTTGTCTGGGTAGAGTGTCTTCACCACAGTAGAACTGTTACTAAGACAACCATTGTTCAAAGTTGAAATACTTTAAAAAAAGTGTATTGCAGCTTGCGTACTTAACTCTTTTGTTTCCATAGCCCTATTACTTAAATTTTCAGCTCTCAGCATTGTATTTTTGTATAAAGCAATACATCACATTCCAATGCTCAAACAAGCCATATAATGCCTTCCGGGGCCACAGTGATTCTGTATTGGGCTGTAATAGTAATATAATCTGCAGGGAAGCTAGACCACTTGGATTATGTGATGCTTTGATTGTGTTCTGACTGATAAAGTTTGCTTGGAGTCAGAGAAGCAGGAAAGCCATGAGTCCTGTCATACCTCCTCCATTACTTTGCCTCAAAGGGCCCTGAGATTTCTCTCTGTCCCTCCTTAATACTTTCTGTTCTCTCAGTATACAGTCCTCAAAAACTTCTGTGGTTAATTTTGTCCACTACTTGCTAGCTCCTCCCTCTGACTCCAAGCAAGTGTTATTTGTTAGAGCACGATCAAAATATCACACAACAATTTGCTGCTTTCTTTTTCATAATTTGATGAACTCTTATCAGCATTTGGGTTTGTTTTTGTTTGAGGGGGGGTGCTTGCCCAAAATTGTATTATCTGACTCTAACCAGCCATTGATAATCAATAATGCTTGGATCTTCCTTAATCAACACCCCAACAAACGACAGCTTATTGATTCTCAATTATCCCCAGAATAGCAGTTTCTTTTTTCATAAGGTTGCTCACCCAGTTCTACAAAACAATTCTGCAATAATTTTGATGGAGAATATAAAAGACAAGAAAAGACAATCACTTAGAAATACTTGTAAATATGTCCATGTGTGGGTAGAGTTTATGGCTATAATACCTAGCCAGAAACTGTACTGTAAGTTTTTATGTGTGAGGCAATTCAAAAGCTGACTCACATATTAATGTTCTTTTGGATATGTGAGTATAGTAAATTATGGAATTTCTTATCTTCACTACTCAGCTTTTATGCATACACTTTATTTAATTCAATCTATTTGCTTTTTTCATCCTTTGCAATCACATTAAGCGAGTGCTAGTAAGTTTCTGCATTATAAAATTGCTCTCCTACTTGTTCTACACACATTCACACACACATCTTTCTAAGGTATGTTTCCGTCCTACTTTGGAACAATGAACATTAAATATTTAGAAATATTATATTTTAATCCATTAATACAACTATAAAAATGAAGCTCATTTCATATATATATGAATTTCTTTGAAAACGTACATGCTAAAAAAACTTTTCCTTTATCCAGGTAGCATTAGAATACCTAAATATAGCCACATATGATCTAATAAACACCCATAAAAATGACTTTATTATTTCAAAACATTTTTGTAAGTAAGCTACAAAAGAAAAGGGGTCTTCGATATTTAGTATCATGGAACAAAACTACAAATATAGTAATACAAAAAATTAATTAGCTATAGAAGCAATATTTCTAGAAATGCTTTTCTCTCTTTTCTTGAAAAAGAAGCAAATTCTTCCAAGAAATGCTTGAAAATAGTGTCATAATATTCTATACATAGTACTTTATGCTGGGAAAGAAATCACATAAAAATGAGCTTGTGGGAAATCAACATATTGAAATTGTTTTCATTCACTACTTATTATTCATTTACAAAAAGTTTCTGATACAATGATTCTGGCATAGTTCAGAATAATCAGTAGTGGGCCCCTTAGCCATGACAGGAGACCCATGGGATCCACTTCTTCATGACAGCATATTAATGTCTTAAATAGAATTTCATTTTCCATTTTTTTCTAAAATTCCCTCACTTTGGTATTCATGATTTAATGTATATAAAAATACTGGCTTAAAATGCCACCATCATTTTATAACACTGATTTATGTTTTTCTGAGATAAGAGAAATAATTTTACAAAGTGCAGATTTGCCTATGCATTTTAAAGACTTGAGGAGTTGTGATGATGTGAAATGCTGACAGAAATTCTCTACCCATCAGGAATTCTGTCACTACTTTACCTGGCAGAGTCTAGGAGACTTGAAACTAGGTCAGGTTGCTTTACAATACATAAACACTGTTACATTGTCTTGGTGGTAATCTTACCTAGGCATTCAGTCTTTGTGTCTGTGACAAACTGTTACTACATATGTCATCTCCATTTTTAAGTTCAATCTAAATTTATAAAAAGTTGACTCATATGTTAAACAGGTGCTAATTTAAACTTATTAGGGAATAAATTAAACTGAACTGTCTAAATTTTCCTCTTGACAGACTCTAGGAAAATAGAAATTTCTGTTGTAATAATGAAAATATGCTCTATTACATTCTCATTTACTATCCCCAAGTTTTGAATTATTTGATAGACACAACTGGGAAGCATTAGCATATGTACTCATTGAGAGTACTTTTAAAAATGCATTTGTTTAATCTTGTTATCATAGAAATAGTAAATAATTCAATGGAATAACTTCAGAGAAACAGAAATAGATCAAACTTGAGACATCAGAAGTTAATCTAGTATGCTATTTGATAATGGGGACCACTACTGACTATGCAAAAAAGCAACTAGATTGTTCCATGAAAGAGAATGGAGAAATCTAAAAGTATACACAAAACTCTTAAAAAACAGAGCTATGCCTTCCCACATAGAGATATGTTGCCAACTAAAAACATTTAAACTTTCAGATTTTTGAGAATGTATCTATGTAAAGCTAGATAGAAGTCATCAGAATGAAATTCCTTAAAAATATTATTTTGAAATAGTCATATTGCTCAATATTTTGCAGATTGTTTCACTATCTGAAAATGTATATATAAATACATAAACATTTGAATTTTAACATTAGTTATAATCTGTGACAAGTAAATGAGAGCTTGGAATGATTCACTTTTCTTTAATTGGTATGATAGGTCAAAATATTTATTTGAAAAAGGATCTCACTCTGCATGCAGTCTTGCCTGGGCTGGAACTTAATATGCAGAAAAGAGTAAAATCATACAGAGATCTTCATGCCCGTGCCCCTAAAGTGGTGCTTTTAAAGACATACACTATCATACTCAGCCAGGGAAGAATAATTTTATCAATTCTGGTAGCTCACTAAGCCTTTGCTCTATTTATCTGATGGCTTCTTGGCTGACTACCTCAAGCTTAGCAAGGAAATGCTATTCATCTTTTCTCGTCCTATTAGCTGAAAGAGAGCTATGTTTTTGATAATCTCATGTTTTCAAGAGATAACTCATATACCACTTATACAAACTCGTATTTCATCCCAAGTAATGCTTAGGCTCTAGTTAAATATAAAGCGAATGAGTGCAACTCCCAAACATTGCCAATTAATTTTATTTTAGAAAACTATACCAACATCATCTCTATCTCCTTCTCAAGAGACATAAACCTCAGCTCAACTAAGGACAGAAATCAAATTTACAAATGACTTCTGAAAACTTATTCAGGAAATTCACTTTGTGTACAGTCATAAATCAAAACATATATTTAGATTAAAGAAATTATATACAACAATGTGTGCAGTAACAATACATTATCTATTAACTTAGAAATCTTTGTATATTAAGGCCTTGACATTGCATCTTTTACCTAGAACAGTCTCTGTGTAATAACTGAGCAAAGTATAAAAACTCTAACTCTATTTAAGCATTACTTCAAAAACTGTTCTAAATACATATTGTTAGTGACCAAGCATATCCTCTGAAACACATAAGAGAACTCATATATAAATGTTAAGAATTTATGTCTATGGCCTTTTGTAAATGTCCTTAATATGTACCTTGTAATAATTCAACAATCACTGAACAAATCTATTAGTTCTATATGTATCCATATTTTGCTATTTCTGTTTTGCTGCTGAGCAAGTACAAAGATGCCATACAAAAGCTAGCTTATATGAATACAGCAAGTAAGCAGTCATATTTCAGGGATATTAGACAGGAATTGTAAAGTTTTAAGTAACAGTGTGCCACTTCTGTGACAAGGGGATATTCGTCTTCCTAACTTCTCCCACCCGCCACACAAGAACACATCTTCATCACTTTTCTACACCTGTGACTTTCTTCTGATCAGTAAAACATGTTTCTATGTATACCAAATAAGACTAATTTACTATAAAGAAAGTGAACTACATTTAAAAAATTTAGAGTGTATACTACCTTATAACTGAACTTTCATTTGAGCACACCCAGGCTTTTGCATTGCAGAATATGTGCTCTAGCTCATAGCATATGTCATGTCACTTGCAACATTCTTTCATTTTACTGGTTTCAGAAGCTCTTCTACCAAATCTGTACTTCATGTGTCTGTCATTTTAATTCTTCCAACTTTTGCATGCCTCCTGGAACTATCATTCCTCTCTTTCACTTCTTGTTTGGACCATAACACTTAGCCACCAAATATTTATCTTCTAAGATTGCGTAAAAGTTTTGTGACATTATGTTTTACTCCATGGCTCCAACAAAATCACGCTTGGTTGAGTATTACACGTATGCTCTCATGCAATTCTCTAAAAAGCTTAAACATGCATGCACAATATGCACAATTGCAATTTCTGTCATTTTCTCATTTTCTTCGAATTTCCACACTGTCTTTGGCTTTCATTTTTTTTTTTAAACATTTACCTTCCACTCTGACTCAAAGAAATGAGTTAATTATAGGCATTGTGCAAGTAGCAAGAGATCAACTTTTGTACTGACACTTATTGAAAGTCCCGCCGCTATCACTCATTCTTCTTTGAGAAAGAATCCATTCCTTTTCTTCATCGGACTTTCTTTACTGAAGTTCACAGGTCAGTCTTAATGACCAACTAACGGCGTATTGAAGATGATCTTCAAAACCTTCCTCCATGATTTTCTTCTACTGGTTAATTAGTATGCTTTCATTTCTTCCAAACAAGGAACAACTGCCTTTTGACATTGCTTTATTTTCTAAATATGTTCACATTCTTACTAAATTTTTCAAAGCAACAAGAAAAATAACACACTGTTGCCACTTACATCTAATATATATCATCTCAATAAGTCATCAACATTCCAGTATCTGTTTCTCTATATTTGTAATCTAGTTTTCACCAATTTTGTGTCAATGATGAGGGATGCCATTCTGTAAATATGTTTCTCTTATTGGTTAATGAATAAACACTGTTGGCCAATAGGAAAGGAAGATAGGCGGGACTAAGTGACAAGGAGGATTATGGAACTAGTGGGCAGAGGGAGATTCAAGATGGAAGAAGGATAGAGTAGAACGCCAACCCCTCTTTCTGGTAAGATGAAACCACGTGGAAATACTTAGATTAATAGAAATGGGTTAATATTTAAGACAGAGCTAGCAGATGAGAAACTAGTAACTGGCCAACAGAATTATATCATATACAGAGTCTCTGTGTATTATTTGGGGCTGGTGTGATGGTGGGACCTGACTGGCAGGGGAAAAACTACACTTAACATGTCAATGTCAATATGTTTGCAAAATCCCAAAGAAAAGCTTTCACTCCTTATGTAAAAATAAAAAGAACTCATCATTACCCACAAAATGCTGATTTTTTAATAAGTATTTTTACAAATTTGCATTCTATCTGTGAAATTAAAGTGAACTGTAGTAGAAATTTTTTAATTATCACTTTTCATTTATTTGTTTATTCTCAAATAGAGACATAAAGACTCAGTTTTCTACCATCTTACATTATGAGCACAACCCTTGCTTATGTTTCTGATGGTGTTGACTAATATCCAGTAACTCCTAAAGCCAGATTCTACAAAAGAACATGTAGCATGCAGTCTATATATCATTCAGTTTTCTCTGTATTGCTTTGAAGCCTGTCCTGGAACTAGCTCTGTAGACCAGGCTGGCTTTGAACTCACAGAGATCTGCCAGTGTCTGCCCCCCAAGTGTTGAGATTACAGGCATGCACCAAGAACACCTGGTGATGATTCATGTTTTAAAATATTGTTTCTTTGGCTTTTTATCTAAGTGTATAATATAAAATCTTAAGGCAGTATTAAATGATGTTATCGAAATAACAAAATGGAATTCTCTATTGTATTGGCCAGTTTCTATACTGTAGTAACAGACTGATATACTGTAATACTTGGCCTTTGGTGACAGCAGATGAGTGAAGGACACAAAAATACCTGCCTATAGCATTGGAGAAAAATGAGCTGACACCTCAACATATGACTACATACTTCTCACCTAATTTTTGAACAATAAACCATCTCACTCTGCCTTATATGTTATTATTTTTAGATGTTCTGTTATATGCAGCTGAAAATTAATTCCAATTAATAAAGCAGAACTTTAGCTGAATTTGAAAGCTAAAGCAATCTGGCAATTCTATACCTCAATTTCCCATGGCAACAACTGGCTGGAATGGAACATCATCTTTAAATAACTACATTGTCTATCCCTCTGGGCTCATTTATTTAGCAAATAGGATTGATTCCATCTTGATACCAATAACACTGAAACACAGGATTCAGTTTGATTTCTTTAACACAGCATCCATGCATTTTAATGTATGTTGCTTAATTACCTTCTCAGTGTTTTGTTTTGCATCTCTTATTGTTAACCTTAACTAATTCCTCTCCTTGCTTTTCTATATGGACTCATTTAACTTCAACAATGGGAGCGGTACAATTCAAAACAGTAATAGGAAGTCTCCTTTTCTCTCATTTTTCTTCCATGATTTTTTAATATTCTAACATGGAACCAGTGTCTTGTTTTTATTACTATTGTCAAACTCTATAAGCAATAATCAAAAAATTATAGCAAAAGAGAAGCATGACCATACCCACAGTGTAGATACAATAATCACGATGGCTACTTAAGTAATAGCAGATAATATGCACAACACAGACACTGGAGAAATGAGTACTTCATGTCCAGGTAGGGTTGAACAATATGTTACTGACTGAATTAAATTCTTGAGGTGGCATTTTTACTCAAGTCTTAAAAATGCTTTATTTTTGAGATTTTCCACTTGATATTTAGAGCCTGGTTTTGACATCAAGTCAGTGACACCAGGGAAAGAGAACATTTGTAAGAGAGGAGGTCAATGAAACTTTCTTTCTTTCTTTCCTTTTTTATTTAAATTTGAAATAAGGTTGTTTTACATTTCACTCCCAGTTTCCTCACCTTCCCATCTTCCTCTTATTACCCCCACCAAAACCCAGCCCATCCCCTTTTTATTCCTCAGGGAGGGTGATGCCTTTTATGAGGAGGCTTCAAAGTCTGTCATATCATTTGGGGATGGACCTAGACACCCCTCTCACGTGTCTAAGCTGAGAAAGCATCACTCTATTTGGAATGGGCTCCCAAAGTCTATTCATATACTAGGGATAAATACTGATCCATTACTAGAGGCCCGATAGACTTCCTAGTCCTCCTAACTAGCACCCACATTCAGAGGGGCTAGGTCAGTCCTATGCTGCTTTCTCAGTTCTCAGACTGGGATGCATGAGCTCCCCTTTGTTCAGATCAGCTGAATCTGTGGGTTTCTCCATCCTGGTCTTGATGCCTTTGCTCATCCTTCCTCACTCTCCTTAACTGGATTCCAGGAGTTCTGCTAGTTCTAATTCGTAATTTGTACCTAGAAAACTCTTAAACACTTCTCTGTACAAATGTCCCATGTAGCATGAGGTTATTTAGTATTAAATTTAGATGTGGATACTGCCCTTTGCTTGAGGTGTTCACATCCTACAACACTCAATCCCAGTTTCCATTTTCACACTTATAATTAGTTACCAGAGCACATTTATTACATATTTCTTTAAAATATATTCCTTTTTCAGCTTGGCAGTGGTGATGCACACCTTTAATCCCAGCACTAGGGAGGCGGAGGCAGGCAGATCTCCGTGAGCTCGAGGCCAGCCTGTCTACAAAGCTACCTCCTTGAAAAATCATTATATATATAATACATATATTGTGTGTATATATATATATACATATATATATATATATATGTATATATATATATATATATATATATTCCTTCTCAAGGATATTTTACTCAATCAAATCCCATGTAAGCCTCCCGATACCAAGGGAATATAAAGAATGTTATTTTTTAAAGATAGGAATTGACAGGAGTTTAGAATGGAAAATCAAAAGGTTGAATATGTTGCTCAGGAATCTGTCTGTACTTTCATTTTCATACATATAACTCATGTAACAAGTAAACATGTCATAAAACATTTAAAAATAGGACTCTTTGAGAAACTGGGTTGTCTTATTTATCACACTATATCCAACCTTTAGGGTTTCATTTTGGTTTACCGACGAAAGTGCTTTCAACACTTGAGAGAAGCCATAAATTTTGAAGACTATAACCTCAACAGTTATACATATGAAACAGAGGGTTGTAAGTCCAGATTTTCATATTTCCCCTCAGTTTGCTAATCTCTTGTTACCGAGTTAAGTACCATTCATATCAGATAAAAGATGCTAATGTAGTGAATTATCAAGGTATCTAGTTCTTGTTATAAATCTGTGTGAAGAATTTTCTTTACTAGAGGAATTTTCTTTACTTTATTTCCATGTGTTTAGAATTAAGTCTCTATAACCATATGTGAATAATAGATTACGACTTTTTAAATAACTGTATTGTCCAACCATATATACTGTGTACCAAATAAGCCTGATCATTTTGTTTGGAGATAAAAATGTATCACAGCTTTTTTCCACCATAGTAATAGAACATATATTGAATTGACAAAGATTTAAGTTAGTTTTAGAATGTAAACTATGATCTTGACACCCTTATTTCATCACTGAATCAAGCAGATATTCACTTCAGTGTTTTAACTCAGTAACCATGGTATATAATTTGAACCACCTTACAACTTGGCAGTTTTATAAAATGAAAAAAGGCTTGTGTACAGAATTTGCCTATAATTGTTACCTATAGAAATACTTGTAGGTAATAAGTAAAATTTTAAGAATATGATGGTACCAGGCTATATTGTTTCTATTCAGACTGAAGAAGCTAGGTTCCATATTCCTGATATGGAATTAATATAAAAATATCAAACAAGCATTAATATTTGCCCCTGCTATCAGATTAAGCTTAAAGCTTTCATGTCATTTTAATGTTTGTTTTTTGACCTTAGAGAAAGTTGGTGCTAGGGTCACCCCTGGCTGTTTCCTCTCTGTGCTGTAGTACTTGGTTTTTATGTCTGCTTAGTGATGTTTTTCTGATGATTTTGCTCATAACCTTTTCTCCCTGTCCTTGCCAGCCTCCACCAAACACACCAAGTTACAATTCCACTTGAGATTTCATTTTCCTTCTTAATAGACCTTGAAATTTCCTTCTTAATGCCAACAATTAGTCAAACTGAGGATCCTCATTAACTTTGCAGGTTTCCTGACTAATGTCTTGGGGTGATATATTTTAACCTTGTGCATATTTTTGAGCACCATAATATATTCATTATGATGCTGCCTCACTTTAGCTAGTAATTTCTCTATTATTCAGGCCAGAGTGTAGAGTGTTCTAGAGTCTTACTGACACATTCACACAAGTTGATGGCCAGGGTTTTCAGATGGCCTTAAAGAAAGGAATGTAATTAATGATAAAATATTTACAGCTATTTTCTGAAACACTGATCTGTGCTTCAGGTTCATTGTGACTATTAAATAAGATAATATATTATGTACACAAGTTTGCTCAAAAACATCTCACAAAATACATCTGTGTTCAATATAGGAAGTTGAGCTCAAATATGTATTTTATTGGCTAAAAAAATGCTAGGAAACATATACCTTTTAATAATACAGGGAAAATGTTAACATATTTAGTACTGAAGTAGTGAAATTCAAAATCATAGTCTCATGGAAGCAATTGTCCCA
This sequence comes from Phodopus roborovskii, assembly GCF_943737965.1. Taxonomy (NCBI): domain Eukaryota; kingdom Metazoa; phylum Chordata; class Mammalia; order Rodentia; family Cricetidae; genus Phodopus; species Phodopus roborovskii. The sequence goes on along the minus strand of NW_026126511.1, from coordinate 12,021,509 downwards.
ATTTACACAATGTTTTCTTGTCTCCAAGTAACAGATACTCAGTTCCTCTCTCCATAAACGGTGAAAATAAGGGTTTTCTTAGTGTACTGGGCCAAAATGCTGAAATTCTCCTTCTGTTATTTTTTTTTAATTTCTCTCTTTCTTTTTCTTTTTTGCCTGCTCCCAGAATATGCATATGGAAAGGGAGAACGAATCTCTGCAGCAACATTCCTGCTGCACAGCCAGGGTCAAGATTGCATTTAATTTTGTCTCAAAATAGTGCCAGGCACATGACAGGACAGGAATGGAAAGATTCTTGCTGTGGTTCCAAAGCAAAGACATTAGAGATCCACTACTTGCTTCTTAATTGTTTCTATCCCTGCAACACACATTGGAAGGTTCCTCCTTCTCTTACCAGAGCAATAATGAGAAATTAAGATGAGAGTTCTTTCTGAAAGTAAAATTTTGTTTTGTTTTTCCCAGGACATTAATGAATTAGATAAGAACACTCATTTAATAAATCTACACATTTCTGATGGCTAAATGGACAGATTAACAAATTTAGCTTAATACATTATGCAATCTTATTGTGTGCTTTAATTTGTAAGAAACTTTTGAAGAAGAGCTTTCTTTACTCTTAAAACAGAAAATTCTGTGTATATTGATCAAGGAAAAGCCAAATAACATAGCTGTTTATGTGGATTGGCTAAAAACACTCTAAGTGGATTACTGAAACAAAGCCAACCATGGTCCTTTGAGATTGACAAGGAGGTTAAGCTTCCAGTAAAATATTGTTCATAAAGTTTCGTGTCCAATATTTGAGAAAACAGCATTTGGTTTTTTTTTTTATCCTTTAATTGAGGAAATTGAATAAAAGACAGAAACTAGTTTGTTTGCCTTAGTCAAATCCCCACAGTTTCCTAGGAATAAAATCATTTCTCAGACAATAAGCTTTCTGATGCTTTAAAAGTGGTGGATAGTAATTATTTATGACTAATACTGCGGTTATTTTCAAAACAAACAGATTACAAGAATTATAAATTAATGTAGGAATATTTTATTTATACTGAACAACCAACTAATTGTGGCCTAATGCAGTTGAAATAAAATTTAATTGAATTTAATGAAAACTAATAATTCATAGTTAATAATTAATGAAAGATTATATGTCAAATTTACCAGAAAACTGAAGCTTTGCTTTCAAATATATTTGTTTTGTATTTCACAATAATATGATATTCTTTTAGAAAGTTTTACATGGCTAGATGTTTAGGTAACTCTCAACTTTAAAATGTAGTATAGTAAATATAGTAAGTCTTCTTTTGTTCACTTAACAAAGTTATGACTTGTTATCATACTTCTCATAGATCCAGTAGAAAAGAAAATTTAAAAAGTCAATACTTTTGGTTGTGAGCCTACCCTCCATGTAGAGTGGGGGGGTGGGGTGGGCAGGGGTTTGGGGTTATGGGAGGGATGTAGAGGGAACTGGGATGGATGCATAAACCAAGGGCAGGATTGCTCTATCGCACTCCGCATTCACAGGAGTCTATTGCTGTTATTTATAGATTGTAGAAAATTATTTTTTATATCTACATAAAAGATTCTAGACAAACTCCATCACTCTTTTTTTAAATGTAAGTTTTGTGGGAAGGGATATAGTTCATTGTCAAAATGCATTCTTAAAAGGATCAACATTGTGGCTTTGACTTATAAAAGTAATAATTAATAGTAATTATAAAAAATAATTGAACAATTTAAAACATATAGTGCAAATCTGGGTAACCACAAGTTTTGTTATGTTAGAACACTACCACATTTTGCTAAATATGTAACTCTGATTTATATGTCTATCCTTATGTTTCCAAAACAAAGGTATTGCTATTACTTGATCAAAAGATTAAGTTCTCTGATAGCTAACTACCACAATCATTATAGAGCATGAAAAAATTCAAAGTATTTATTAAATAATATCATGGTTTGTACTTTGGAAAGTTAATTGGGAAGAATGTGGTTTTGGATGCAGTGATTACTGCTATGTCACTGTCCAAACATATTTCACACCAAAAAGGTAAGTGTTTCACAAACACCACTCATTGTGGTAACACTTACCTTTTGTTATTTTCTAAATACATAGGAAGAACATGGACACCTAATAGAATCATATGGGGAGAACTGAAAATGGGAATTACTCCTTAAGTGGTCAGGTTCTCTACCATTCAAGAAGTGCCTAGATGTTACTGACAACATAGTTATTTTAAATAAAGATGGGAAGGGAATTCTTTTTCACTTAGAATTTTCCTGATGATTTAACAAAACAGTAACAAGAATAAACTGAGCTTTTGTTTCATAGGTTCTCAATAAAAAGTTTATGTGCAAAACAAATCTGCTTTATGGTAGGCTACCTTAAAGAAAACTAACTTGTTTAAAACACTGAATAGGAAAGTAAGCCAGTGATAGACTAAACAAATTATATATTAAGCAGGTGTAGTTTGTTAAATGATTTGTTATATTCACTTGGCCTGTTAGCTCTGCACATGAAAGAATATTCATTTCAGATACCTAGGAATGAGGTAGTTTTGAATAATACACTATTTTAAAATGTACACTACTCTTACTATTTGATATTCCTGTAAAACTGAGGAAGTTAGTATTTCCTTCCTGGGTTAATAGAGACGTTTCTTCTGCAGAGTGTTCTGTATTACTCAAAGAATGAGCTATTCTGAAGAATGCAGTCAGGATGGAGGGATGTGGTCATTGTGCTTCAACAGATGGCAGAACTGAAGGACGGCCAAGGCATCCATGCTAAATGACACACGATTAGACTGAGAAATGCCTAAAACCTGTAGGTATAAAGGCATCAGCTTCCAGGAGTCCTGTACATTTTTATTTTGTGACAAACCACTACATTTTTCTTTTCTGATTTGTCACTAAGCTTATCATTTTAGTATGCTGGGTTCAGTTTTGTTGAAACTATTTTTTTTCTTGTTATTATGTCAACCATCTTGTCTACTCTGCAATTCCAAATAAGTATCCTGGAATCATAAACAAGCCAAGGTGCTTTGGAACACAGGACACCAATGCATGATGAAGGCAAGCACTTGGGAAACAGGCATTTCTTATTGAATCAAAATATGTTTCACCATGTACAATGTGATATTTAAAGTTGTATAACTAAAATTACTCAAACGTACATTCTTAAAATGTTTAAACTAAATATATGTTTTGATGGAACAATTTTAATATATTTTGAGCCACTGTGTGACCATTAATCCTCTGAATTGTGCAATCAACATAGGCTAAGTTAAAAGTAAGCTGTGGTGAAAAAGGACATTCTAAGGGTTTCTCCTAATTAACTTGCAAAATTTAGAATGAGAAATATTCACATCAGCAGCTATCAGTATTACTTGAGTACTAATATTCCACAAACACACACCCATACGTATGTTATGCCAGACAAAACTGAACCAGTGTGTACAACTAATCAAACATAAAAATTGTTCTAATTCTGTATGTGATTTTAAGACAATCTCCCTTAAATAATCACAAATATCAAGTCCCTCACATTCTGAAGGGTATGTTGGAGATATGAAAAAAGGCAAAGCTCTTTAGAGATACAAAGAATTTTAAACAAACAAGAAAGGATATGAAACAATTACTATACTACTTTGCTGTATGGAAACTTTCCAACGACTATGGATTCACCAGAACCAGATCATCAGTAAGTACATATTTGTTATTTTCCAAAGAAATGTGAAAGAAATTATAAAAAGCTAATATTTGAGTAAAATACATTTCAAAATATCTTCTTGCTTTTACTTATTGATTTGCAATGTAAAAAGATGTCCTACCAAATATTTCTATCAAAATACTAACATAAATATGTTTATGTGGGCTAGAACACTTTCACTAAATTCTGTTTTAAGTGTTATATCTCATATAGAACATTTTAACATTAAAATATTATATGTCATATAGAGTTATATCATTTTAGTACATTTTAAAATTTATTTCCTTTTTTATCCTACCTATATTCAGATAACATGGAAGATTTAAATGACTCTTATGTGGTGGTAACACAAGAGAAAGATAATAAGACTTCAAAGTTTATTTACTGTCTCAAGAAGATAGATAAAAGGGTAGAGTGAAGTGAATTAAATTTAAAACGTATCTGTTTTCTTAAAAGTGGATATAGAGCTGGCCAGTCAGAGTTTATTATGTTCACATAACTAAAAGAAAAACTGTAACACCATGGATACCATAAATGTTATAAAATGTTTTGCTATATAAGAATGGATAATATCATCAAATATGCACTGAACACTTAAAATAAATTAATGTTTTAGTCTCTGTAATCTAGTTTTAAATGTCAGGTCGGCCACATTTGGCTTCCCAGTAGTCTTAGGCAAGAAGTTGATAATTCTGATATTCATAATTGGAAATTATAAGTTAATTTTATAAAAAAGAACTATATCAAAAATTGTTTTGAAGATAATACTAAATTCTTATCCAATATGAATGCACTTTGAATAGCTAATGCTTTCCTAAATATTGTAATTGATTGTATCCTTTGAAGTTTTTATCATGTTACTAGGACAGTCTCATTAATACTTGTATTAATATATAATTCAATTAATGTTATATGTTTAAGACACATCACTTATATCAATTGTTGTGTTTGATTAATGGTACACAAGGTTACAGTTTTGACCGGCATAATATATATGTATTTACATATATTACTCCAGAAGTAGTCATGTAGCCAGTAATTTCATCTCTCACAATTGTCATGAGTATTACTACTGTCAGTTACATTTAATATATAACAAACTGATGGAATTAAGATCACAAATAGGTATCAAATTAAAAAATCTATTAATTTGTAAGCTAGGAATAGAAATAACACTGTCTGTCTCTAGAGCTAGGATTCAACCTCTCCAAAATTTCCAGTAATTCTTGATGACTGGATATTGTAAAATAAATTATGCAGTTTATATGAATCTTTTAATTCTTTTTTGTCACTAACCAAGATTCTGTGTACTAATGGCACTAATGATTATATTTTGTTAAAACCAATATCAAATTCTTATTAAAATTAATAAACTGTGTAGGAAGATATACAATTTAATATGGTAACAAATAATGCAAATTACTTCAAGACCATGTCAGTGAGTAAATGATGGAAATCCAGTATCAGCTTTTTAAAAATAACTTAGAGTTTTTAAAGTTAAGTTTTTAAAACTACCTCCCATGGACTGGAACAATTTTATTGCTATAATTTATGGTGTCTATTAGTAAAGTTATCATGTTATCTTTAATGGTTAAATGGATGAATAGAACATTAAAAATGAAGTCCTAGAACATATATAAAGTCATATAAAATTCAGTCTTAGATCTAATAAATTTTGAACTTTGTCATGATAAATGTGGAGGGTTTTTTTTTTCTTCTTGCCTGAGTTTCTGAACACTCATACCACATATCTATTTATGCAATATCTTTAGTTATGCAAGATTTTGAAACTCAATCTACCAAGCCAATTCTAGGGCTTTTAGCTCTCTCCAGAAAACACTTTGAGTAAATTCTAGCTCAAGGTTCATATTTTCTATGGAAGTTAAGATTCATTAGAATTGAGGACTCTGTTTATATCATAGAAGAGACCTAAGATCACAAAGCAGGTTAGTGGAAAACATAAGGGATAATCAAAGCCTTCTGAGACCAGAGGGTATTTATTGGGTTTTTATTGATTGGTTTAGTTAACTTTTCTATAATTCTATAAAAACTATGCAAGAATCTTGCATTCATTATCATGAGAATATTGTGTATCCATGACAGTTTAACTTCATTTAAAATAATAAACATTTACAACATGATATCATGTCTATATGGAAGAAATAGAAATAAACTTAAGATTTATGGAGAAGGGAGCATACTAAGAAGGAATGTATCTTCCTAAAATGTTTAGTACTAATATTTGCATTTCAACATTACAAAAATAAAAGAGAAATTCCTTTCAATATACTTTGAGGAGTAATTTTAATTACAGTTTGATTGTTGGAAACTAAGGAGGGTTTGTGAGTGTGCGTTTTGGGGATGTGCAGATAAATAGTTCCACAAAAAATCAGAATTCCCTTTTTTCAAATTTTGTTGTCCACCTAATATTTGAGCTAAATTACTCATGGTGTATATGACTTTTAAGAACCAGGCAAACTGTATCGTGTTTTAAATGTACAGATAAAATGTAAATCACCTAAAACATACTCCAATTTTACTCCTACCCAATAAATGTGATGGTGTATACCTTTTCTGCATCATTTGTGTGTAATTTTTTTTTGTTTGAACTTTGAATAAATCTGCCCTGAACGTATTACACACCAATTGAGTTGAACCAAAGGGTGTTTCTCATCTATAAAATAGATGAGATATTGTTTAATTTTAGTGTTTTTCCTCACACTGCGTTCTGCATTCTCATGTTCAGCAATTCACACAAAAATAAAACAAAATTTAAAAAACCTGTCATCTCATACTAAACACTAGAAGGTCAAAATCTATAATGTAAAACCAACTGCATCATATCTTCCTTTCCCATTAAAATGAAAAATTATGAAATTGGTTGATTAAGCCAAAAGTAATACTCTCAAAAACCTGCTGTCTTTCTATTGTAGCCATTCCAGCACATTGCCCAGCTGTCCAGTTCTGTCTGGGTTACTGCTACTGTATCCTACCTACCCCAGATTCCACAAGAGCAGCTTCTTGCTACCATGTTTGCAGTTAATAATTCAGTTTCACTGAACAATCCATCATGACTGTCTAAGCATAGTACTTCGATCATAGCACTTGCTGGTTGCGATTTTCTATTATATGTAAAATAAAATCAAATTTCATTTTTTGGTTTATGACACATTATCTGGCTCCTAGCTTCTGGCTTCTCTATCTGTTTATCTGAATCCACATCTGTCTATGTCTATATTCTAGTCCTTTGAAAATTTTTTCTATTCTTTAAATATATTGTACTTATTTAGAATTTAGCATTTTTTTCAATTCATAGTTTATTTTCCAGTATCTCTCTACTACCATATCTTCAATTATCCATCAATTGTTTTTGCCATTGCCTACTCTCCTAATGTAGCAACGCCCCCCAGAAATAACTCTTATAACTTCCCTTTTAAAAAGTCATCACCTTCCTTCCTATTGTACTTTGTCATCATCATTTACAATGACTTTCATTGTCATTTATTTGTATTCTACAGTTTTTATTGAATTAAATTAAGATAATTAACAATCTGCAGTCTTCTTATTTAGCTTTAGTATCACTCTATGAAAATCTGCTTTAATAAGTGGTCAAAGAATTGTGTTGAATAAATGAAAATATTTTGTCATCTCCTAGACCTGTTTTCTATCTCTTACTGATTTTACTTTATTGAATCTGGCATCACTAAACTAAAGTTATGTTACTTTACCTATGTAGAATACCTTCAGTTGGTACAAACATCACTTGTATAACTCCAGAAATCAAACAAATTTATTATAAATTCTATGCTGAATATATTTCTGCAATATAGTTGAAATGTCAACCTAAATAGGGATTGCAATATTAAGAAAGATCTTAATAGATATAAAATTCATTTAACATATTTAGAATTATATAACATAATATACAAAAGTATGAAGGTTATTTCTACTTATCAATTTGGTAATATCTTTCAAAGATAGAATTTAATAGGTACAATGTGAACCATCCTTGTACAATATTTTACATTGCAAAATGCTTAGAAATATTTTGGACTGACTTCTGATCAACAACTAATACACCAAGTTCGTCTAAACTGATATTCCACTTAATTATACGTTACAAATTTTGATGTATAATCGGATTCCATATCACATAATTGCATTTTTAAATATTATGACAATTTCTTGCTGTTGGTGTCTTAGTTTCAAGACAAATTCTTCATGATTATTATGATACAGAATTATAACATTTAGTAGCAAATTAGAAGGGTATCCTTGTTTTGTATTCATGACTCAACTAAATATTATAGGAATATTGGTATCTTGTTGCTAGAATGTTTATAATTATGCCTAAGAATAAAATGTCATCCCATCAAAGTTTTGCTGTTAATAAAAATTGAAACAAGGGTTATCTTTTATTAACTTGTTTTGTAGCATTGGAAAAATATGCATCAAAAAATTAGATGAACTGAAACCATTAACTTTTTAATAATTTCAATTCCTTTTACACAGTCTAATACAGACATTGACTCATGTGCAGCCATTATGCAGAAACTTTATGGAAGTTGCTAGCGCTAACATTTTACTCAGTGATGAAAAATACGTATTAAACCACACATATTAAACAATTTTTCTAGAAGCTAACAAAAATACTATGTTAAATAAGCACAAAGAGGTTAAGTTTATTGAATTCATAATTGAGTCAGATTAACTACAAAAACTAATATCTAAAAGTCTATATAAAATTTGAATATTTATGCTTTTGGTAATACCCAATTTTGACCTTAGTCATATAGGCTCATATATTCATACAAATCAGTTATTTTTAAAATAAAAGCTGACTGGATAAAATTTGTGGATGATAATATAATACATACCTATGGGGATTTTATTTTATCATTAATTTATAATCCTGTTTTATGTAGGTGATGGGCATTTTTGTATGCACATATAAACACTCAAATTATATACATATCACAATTTTGTGGATTTCTTTCTTATTTCATAATTTGCCTTGGGATGCTGCTATAAATATCAGTCTATATTAGAATATATATTATTATTGTATTAGTACTTCAATTACAAAGGGAAGTATAATATGGACAGAACCACGGTTGAAGGTAATATGTCTCCTTTTACACCTCTTTCTAGGTAACCGGCACTATTTCTTTGATAATCAATACGCAATGTATCATTTGTATTTGAGCCCTTCCAGTTTTCACTGTGTACTTACTTTCCCTGTCAATATGATATAGCAAAGCATGTTTTCTTCCTCTATTCATCTGCCAAGAAAAGAAATAGAGTAAAAAAGCAAGGTGTGAAAATGAGCAAGCACATGGCTCTGCCTACAACTCTTTGAGTGTGACACCATTGGACATGAGCAACTGCAAGCTACTGTTACACAACTGAAGGTTAGGTTTTACTAAGTAATATATTGACTGAAAACGTTTAGCTTTAAGAGGAATTTAAAGTTTTTGCATAAATTTCTACATAGAAGTTATAGAATCCTGATCGAGTCCCGTGGTGATTATTTCTAAAGTAATGTCATATCGTATTTAACACTAAAATATAACACTTTACTTCTCAAGTACAGTAAGTTAAAAAGTTATTTGTCATTTACTTAAGGTTTTACAAAACCTACATCTCTTTAAAATGAAAAGGCAGAAAATTATGATCGATGTACACAATGGTGGACATTATGTAATTAAAAAGGAAATGAAGATAACAGTAAATATCTATCATTTAAAAATATTGTTTGACATTTTAACTTAGTGAATAACAGTTGATGAAAAGGATTGCAATGGCTAATGATCTAAATTACTAAAGCGACATCATAGGGTCTACTAGTGTTACATACTGCCAATGATGTGCCATGTTCTTAATCCTATAATTTGTATATCATAGCTGCATATGTTATAATTCCTTGAGATTAGGATAACCTCATGTTGCTTTAATAAGAAATAACCTACAATACAAGCAGCTACAGGAACATCCAACCAATAAAGAACTTAAAACATGTATTTTCAAATTCATCTCCCCGGGGATTTTGGAAATGGGTCAGCAGGGAAAGTACATAGGACAGCATATACATGATTTATCATCAAATACATAAACACCAGTTTGTGCCTGTAACTCAGAAATGACAGACAGAAAAAGGAGAGCCCTGGGTGCTCTAGATGGAACTAAGCTCTGGGTAAAGTGAAAGACCCTATCACAAAAGCCAAGTTGGAGAAGCAATTGAAGAAACTATCTGACCCACAAAGTCATGTACACCCACTTCAGACATGAGTGTGAGCAAACATAAACATAAACATACACGCACATGCACACACACACACACACACACACACACACACACACACACACACTTTGATTTGTAATGAAAGCCTTTATTACCTGCTACATGGAGCAGGTAGATCACTTAAAATTGATATTTCAGCACCAACCTGAACAATATCAGAGAAAATGTTTCTGTGATGAACATGTGCAGACTGTTTTGTCATGACTTAAAAAGCAGCAAATAATGACAGAATATGTATGGAGTGCTCACATTGTATTGGATCTTAAATGCAATTTACACTGACTAAATTAAAAACCTTTATAATTTAAAGAAAGACTTGAGCATCTGCATTATTTTGGTATCTTTGGGAGTTCTAGGAATTAGTCTCTTAAGACACCAAGGGTTACCATAGTCTATATCAACCTAGTAAGTACAAGGCTAACATTGACAACAAGTAAACATACTTTAAATTCTTAAGTCACTCCCTAGCAAACTTTGTACAAAACATGAAGCACAACTCTATGTCAACAGTATACTCCAACCATTCTATATTAAAAGTAAAAGGAAGAAGAGACATTAATAATCTAATCAATAGTTATACTAACCAAGCGCAAGACAATAAACTAAAATTGGCAGTCTACTGCATTGAAAAGGTTACACTGAGCTTTAAAAACTTAAAGAAATCCCAAGATGATTTCTTCAGTGGCCTACTTAATTCAAAAATACATTTCTAGAACACTTAGCTCATCATGACCTTAACTATTCTATTTTCATTTCTAAAATCTAACTAAATTTTAATAACACACAACATGGTTGACACCTGTTTATGTTGCTGCATTTCTTGGCCTGTAGTGATCTCATGGAATGTAAGGCCCCTTTCTTTAGTTGTAATAGGGTGAACATTATATTAAATTATTGACCTTTTTTTCCCTGAATTTCATTTGTATCACCTGGAATCTAGCCTTCAAAAATAAAGCAGATTGAACTTTGAAAATAAAGTAAAAGGAAAGTAAACCAAATCGTAGCTAAAGTTGAAATTAAATTGTTAGCATAATGTATATATATTATCAATCTCTAAAAGAAAGCACCTCAAATAAAAATATGTATCAACTAGCTAGCAGAAGTGCTGAAATAGATGCCACTAGTTTAAAATCCCACAATCCTATTATCAATACACACTTCACCTTCACACTTGAAAAACCATCTATCTCTCTATGTCAAATAAGGTTTATGAAAGACCTTAGAACAAACTAATGTATTGTCTTCAGAATGACCAATATAATTTAAGTCCATAATAAAATTTCTGACAATTATATTTACACCTAGTAGAAATACGTTAGGTAAAGCAGCTGCATTATATTTATGTTAAAACAGTTATCCCAGCTTCTTCCTGTATAAACATGAAAAAGTATTAGACGAAAAATTTCTATGGCAACATCTTAATTTCTACTACTATCTTAACTACAGTGGGATGCACAGCAGTTTAGACCTTTGAAACCATTTAACTATGTAAGATAAGCTGTCTTGTTTTCTTTTCCTTCCCATTGGTCACAATTAAGAGCTTTTCATCTCATTGTGATGCAATAAAATATGTTTAACTACAAGCAGAATACTTAAACTATGAACGTGAAAATACAGTTATATGAGCATTTTGTGTAAATCGAAAACAAAAGATACTAAGCACTTTCAAATGAAACATACCTGAGAAACCACATGCATTATGTGCCCTGCTACTTACATGTATCTCAATAAAGTACATATAAAATCATATCTATGTAAATTAAATTGTGGCAGAGGCACTCTACTAAACCGAATAAAGCATACTCTAAAAAATAAATTCCTGCACTATGAAATCATAGGGCATGCTTTTTCTATAGGTGTTCATGTTTATTATTATTTATTAAGATTCTGGAAACATTATTGAGATTGGAATCAATGTAAATATAATATAGACCCAGTGGTGTGAATACTTAGCCTATGGAACACTCATCATTTTCCTCATATCTTTCTTTTATTCTAAGGGAAAGCACTGCATATTTAACTCCACTGAATTTGAAGAAAGATGCATTTGCCATAGATATATTAAAAATAAAGTGATCACCACTACCACAATTGGGAAACTGAAACCTTATTTTCCATCTGTTTTATAGTAATAGTCTTTATGTGTTTACATAAAGGGTTAGTATGATGATTGCTCCATATAAAAATGAGGTTTTGAGGTATGAAGGAAATTGAATTAAATGCCATTCTACATTTTACCATATATGCTTTAAAATACTTGCGCTGTCCTTGAGCCTCACTTGCTTCATCTATATAATGGAACAACAATATTTTAGAAAATCGCCCTATGATGCTGAAATTTAAATGATAGTGTAAAGTAGCAAGTCTGGTCTACGAATACTGTAAACTATATCATCAGAGAATTATTCTGACACTTGATTTTTATTTAGTAATCTGTTTACCTAAAGGCAATTTCCTTCTCCGTTCAAATCTTCTATAACAGGTTCCTGTTTCCTGACCATGTATCAATTTTAAAGCCTTCTAGTGTGCCTCAGTCAATATTTCTCAATAAATGTCACCCTTTCATGAGACATTGCTGTCTTCCTTGTATTCTTCTTTCCTAATGTCATAGGAGAGATGACCCACCCCTCCCTCATTTTTTTTTGCATTTTTTTGCATGAACAAATCTGTTGTTTACAAAAAAATATGCAGTTTTCCCCATAAAAGCTTTCATATGAAAATAAATATAAATAAACAACCAAGACCAATTGCCAGAAACAATGGTTTCCAATATTATCATTATGAGATGTAGTCCACAACCAAAAGAATCAAGAAAAATAAATAATGGATGCCCTTGGGAATACTCATAATTTATAATAAAGATGTTATTTTAAAAGTGTTAAATATTGTATACTCCAGAATATCGCTTTCCTATGAAATTATTTCCCTTTGGAATATGAATTCTAACTGACAAATCTAATTCCAGATTATCCTGGGGGTTTCTGCTGAGCTGGCCTGGAATCCTGCGGTTAGAGTCTGTGGTCTGCTGGCTTTGCATACTTCTCAATAGTGGATGTGGTGGAATGCAGCCCCCATCATTTGTGTGGTTTGTAACCTAACTGCTGATAAAATGGACTTGCTTAGAATTCCCTCAGGCATCTGCTTCAGACCAGAATTACATTGGTCAGTAAAATTCCAATAGTTCACTGCTTTCCCTGGGTAATTACTGGGCCATAGTCAAAACTGGGATGAAGAGTGCAACACTTTTTTAGGATAATGATTGATTTCCATAAAGATGAGTACTCCAACAATTTTCAATATGTAGTTGCTGGGGCGGGGAGGGTGGGTGGCCACTAATTAGTTTTCCCGTTTTCAGCAGATGTTGAATTCAAAATGCCAGCAGCATTTCAACCGTCAGTCATTAAGGTTGTCTTTCTTGGAGGAGTACTGACCAGTGAAATCCCGCTCTGTTTAATGAGACCGATTTAGACAGAGTCAATTAAGTCAAATCTATCTTAACCTCTCCAATATATCTGCAGGGTGGGCAGCACCAACAAAACCAGCAGTGAGGGATTTCCAGTATTAATGACAGGATTCACTGACGCATTTGGAGAAGGGGAGGGGAGGGGGGTTGTTAGGGTAAGACCAAACCTTATGGACATTGGAAAAGCAGTGAAGTGGAAGAGAATGTGAGAGACTGAGGGAACTAGGGAAGGTTTAAACATTAAAGTGATTAAGGTGAGAGCTTTACAGGGCCCAGGAAAGGAACACCCCCCCCCAACCTTCCCCCTCCCCCCATCCCTTCCACCCTAAACCCAAACAGAAAGCTGGAAAAATGTAAGGACCCAGATTTGAAAACATTTTCACTTTAATACTGAAAAAATATGCCATTATAAAATCCTCGAATAGAATTAGTAAGTTTCACGTGCTTCCTCGGTTCTTTGTTCCTACTTTATAAGTAAGATTTATACCAGCACACAATTGCTACCATAGAATCGCAGCCTAAGCACTAGAGTGACATTAATTGGTCATGCTTAACTGCCCCAGAATCTTTTTTTCTTAAATAATTACACTGGTACTATAATAGAAATCATGGGTACTTATTTTACATTCAGATGGAAGGCATTATTGGATATGTATAGAAAAATATTCCCCCTCAAAAACTAAAATAAAATCAAACATCACCATCAAAATAAAATAATCAAAAAACAACCCTTAAAAACTTTGCTCAACAAAATACATCGTTAACTCATAGAATGGACGGATGACTAGCCATGCAAATGTCTTAAATAAAACCTTTACATTTTTTTTCACAGTAAACATACTCTCTGAACTGCCTACCAATCACAAATAATGGCGAAATGGCACTTTCTGATTATACTGTATTTTGTTTATAGAAAGTTTGATACGATGGGACTTATCAGGTAAGAGGATGGGTGCTGTGATGCCGTCTCCAGTCGCAGTGGGAAGTTGGTGTTGGGGCGGGGTAAGAGTCCCTGGAGCGTGGTGTGGATTCCATGCGAGCCATGCAGCACTTTTTGTTTTTTGTTCTTGTCAGGAGTCAAAGTTATTTATTTACATTACATTCATGCCTTCGTGCAACTGCCCATCCCTGCATAACCAACAGGGAGCCATCTTCGGGCTATCCACAGGGGAAAAATAGATATCTATCTCTCTATATAGATGTGATATATGTAAATATGTATAGAGCCACTGCAGCCAGCCCCAAGGGACCTTTGGCCCAGAGCAAGGGGCTCAGTTCTTCCGGTAGGCCCCATGCTGGGCTTTCCGTCAAAGGGAGCTCGGAGCAAAGTGTAAGCAAGCTGAGCTCACAGCTCCACAGTCTGCTCTTTGTTTTCAGAAGGGCCAGAGCCTCTTAGCTGAGTGAGTTCATAGTTATTCATTTACTTATGTCCGTCGGGGCAAGAGACACGCTAGATCTGGGTCAATGTTCTCCTACTCCCCCGAGATGCAAGCGGCAGAGGACACATCCTCTCCTCCACTCCTCCCCCTTTAGGGGCTAGGGCTTAGTCTGAGAGTGAGTGAGAGCCGCAATCATACACCCTGTGGGCCCCATCTGCATTGTAAGGCCCATTGTGCCAGTAGGAAGAGTCACAGACTGTCTGTAGGGAATTAATTTCGGACGCTGAGGAATTGGCATCCCTTCTCTTGGACCGCTTTCGGTTCCTCAGGATAAACACGAGCATGCCCACCACGGTGAAGGCGGAGGTGACGAACACCAGCAGCAGTCCCGGGACCAACACGGAGATGGACACTCTGCTTGTGTCTAGGTAGGAGTTGGAGTGCGTCCCGGTCTCCGCCAACCCAGTGCTGTTTTTACTGTGCGAAGTTAACGTGGGCGAGATCCTCGCGTACAGCTGGGGGCAGATCTCGTCATTGGAGAGCAGCATGAAATCCTTCCTGAAGAAGTTCACCGGCGTCTCACACTTGAGGTCGCTCATCAGCACCTCCGAGCCCAGACGTTCTGCCCATTGCTTGAAAGGCACAATGGTGCAGGAGCACTCCCAGGGGTTGCCATGCAGGTCTATCTGGATGATAGAGGTTAACTGGTCCAGCACCCCTGCCACAGGGAGGTACATGAAGTAGTTATTGTGCAGGCTGAGCTTAGACAGGGAGACCCCAGCAAAAACGTCCACGGGTAGCGACCTTAGCAAGTTGTTGTTGAGAATAAGAATCCTCAGCTTGGGCATGGCATTAAAAGTGCCAGGGAGAATGAGCTGAATCGCATTGTACTCCACGTTCAGATACTCCAGATTCTGCAGCCCAGCAAATTTCTCCCGGGACAGTGTGTCCAGGTAGTTGCTATCCATGTACAGCCACCTGAGGTCCAAAAGGTTCTTGAAAGTGTTGTTCTCTATGTTGGCGATGTTGTTGTTGCCCAGATCCAACAGAATGAGGTTCTTGTAATCCACAAAGTGTGATTTTCGGATGCTGTGGATCTTGTTATCTCGAAGGAAAAGCTCCTGCACATTGGAGAGCTTAGGCTTCAAATCAGCCAAGCTGCTCACGTTCCGATTGTTACAGTTCATCTTTAAGCCTGAGCCTGGGATGTGGTCACAGCTGCAGCCCCCGGGGCAAGGCAAGCCTTGCAGTGGGGGTTTGTTTCTGGCGCTCCCAGTTGCTATCGGTGGTGTGGGTTTGATTTTGAGCTGCCAGTTGCCCGGGATCTTTGTACCTCCATTTGGAACAGACCCTGGGGTGGCATGCTCCTCTTGCCCATTCGTCTTGAAAGGAGTTGGCAGGGGGCCAGGAGCAAAGGTCTCTTCCTGGGCAGGGGGAGCAGGGAGGCTAGAATCCACTCGGTTTTTCAAAGGACACAAGTCCTGCTCAGTGGTTTCATTGAGGTCTTTACCCTGTAGCCTGGTGGGGGCTTCGCAGACCACTCTGCCGATCAGAGCATTTTTGGGAATGTTCTCCAGCCATTCTTTGAGGGAGAGCAGATCACAGGTGCAGTCCCAAGGGTTATCCTCTAGCAGGATCTCAGCAATGCCAGGGATCTGCTCCAAAACCTCCTCATAAGGCAATGTTTTCAGCCTGTTTCCCCGGAGGTCGAGGTGGGTGATGGGCACATACTGGAATACATTGGCAGGTAGGGTGCTGATGAGATTGTCGTTTAAAATGAGGACTTCCAACTTGTTCAAGTCCTGGAAGGCCCCTGGGTCTATATCCCGTAATAAATTAAAATCAGCCTGGAGGTATTCCAGATCGTCCAGTCCCAAAAAAGTCTGCTTTCGAAAAGACTTGATCTTGTTATTGTTGATATGCAGCCTTTTTACCAGCTGCAGCCCCAGAAAAGCCCCCGGAACGATTTCATGCAAGCCATTGTTTTCCATATGCAAACTAACCGCATTATAAAAGTTAGCGAACTCATTAGGGAAAAGTCGAGTGAGGGAATTGCCATGCAGAAATAAATGGTAAAACTGGGAAGTCGGGGCGGTGAAGCGCTGCAGACTTGTAAAGCCCTTTTTCTCACAGTCTACGTGTAAGTCCCCTTCTATCTCATTGCAAGAACAGATCTTCTCTTTACAAACGTCCCCTGTAACGTTTCCAGCGGCAAAACAAAGAGACGTCTCCAGCAACAGAATCCAAAGCAGCATTTTTAAAGCGAGCAATTCATCCCAGATCTCATCACAAAGTAACAGCAACCATCCTGCTCGCCACAGACACAATTCAAGTTCATTTAGTACTCCAATGTCCGATCCCAGAGAAAGAGAAAAAAGGGGTTTGGGGGGGTGGGGTGGATTCCTTCCTCCCTGACCCCCCCGTACTGCAATAGCCCAGACGCCAGTCAATAATTATATCCACAAACTATCCAGGCACATAGTGCAAGGCAAGCAGAAAAGGGGGTGGGGGTGGGTGGAAAGTAGGGAGAGAGAGAGAGAGGGAGAGAGAGAGAACAAACTACTCCCCCTCACCCTTTAAAAATAACCAAAATAAGTTAAATATATACCTGTAAAATTAAAAGGAAACGCACCCTTACAGAATCGTGTTTAGAGGTCCTCACTAACCAGGAAGGGAACAATGCTAGCAATTAGATGCAAGTGCATGTTAGAAACAAGCAGGTTTGCAGCGTAGTACAGGCGCACTGCCTGTGATGGCTGTGCGTCGGACTGACCTTGCCTCTCTGATACAAAGCAGGGCTCTCGGCGGCTTCAGTGGTCCAGGCAGCTGGAGGAGTTCTTGTCTTGGTTGCGGGTTGCACAGAAGTACCCCCGAGGTGCTGTCCAGGGCCCCCGGTGCTGAAATCACGCCCGTCCAGAAGACTCACACTGCCCAGCCAATGGCGCTGGAAAATTTCCGCAATCGCTGCATTTTGTGGATGTCCATCCTGATCCTTTTCCCCCTTTGGCCGTCTTCAGCCTTCTATTTTTTTCTGTGCTCCGGCCGCTGCTTAGTAGCTCTTCTTTGCTTGTTCTCCTTCTCTTTCTTCTGCTCTTTCGGAATTACGTGGAGGGGGGAGGAGAGAGGGGGAGCGAGTTGTCTGAGGGAGGAAGAGAGCGCGAGAAAGGGGAGGAGGGGGGAGTTGCTAAGAAGCTATGCTGGTTCCAGCCTGGTGCACTCTGAAAGATCTGACACCCTCTGCTGATCTGCAGTAGCAAAAATCCATCTGGTGAGGGAATGCTGAAAGAAAAAAAAAAAAAAAATCTACGTATAGGGCAAGCGTTAAAAACGTGGTTATTAAAGGCTGTCGATCTACATAGAAGCTTATTTTAAATTGATTATTTAATTCTTTTTTTCTTGCTAGAAACTTTACCCTTTCCTTTCCTTAAAGACCTCACAACCCCCGCGAGCTCCAGCATTCCGAAAGCACGGCTTTTAAAACATTTATTTCCCAATGGCTTGAATAAAATTAGTGTCAGGGTGTCAAGCGAACAGCAATTTGAGGTAATTATATTGCACGCCATTTTCATCGGTGCTTTAAATGCCTTTCTGCCTTCTCTGCGGAGCAGCGTTTTATTCTGTTTGATGCCTTTGGAAACTCTGTTTTTATTTTTTCACATAGAAAGTGGCTATTCGATATGTATGTATGTATGTATGTATGTATGTATGTATGTGATATATGTATTACATAATATCACAATTTGGTAGAGAATATTTGTTTCCAGGTATATAATTGAAGCATATACTTTTCCATTTTAAAGTTGGTATAGTATTTCAGTCAATTTGGTCCTAGAGAGTTAGGTTTTTCTGAAGGTATTTCTTGGATGTTATTTAAATCTTTAGAATGAAAGCACAATGCAGGCTTAAGGTCTTTGATTTCAGATCACAAAGCTTTCAGTGACATTCAGAAAATGAGGGAGGGGATGATGAAAATTCCCTGATTGTGAGGGCTCTTATAATCCCTTTGGAATTCTTGGGTATTTGGGAACTTAGCAAACACACATGCAACACACACACACACACACACACACACACACACACACACACACACCTTAAAATGTTTCTATACCACATCTGAGAAATTTAAAATATATACAAGTAACAAGTTGTATCCTGACAGAAGTGTGGAAATTTTCCTCTGAAGGCAGGAAAGTTGTACCTAATCCTCGGCTCTTCCTGTGTTGAGGAGGCTAGGGAGAGCCAGACTTACAGTTTCCCTAGGGAGAGGTCATCACCTTATTCAGACATACAACACACACACACACACACACACACACACACACACACACACACAAATGCAGTTTCTTTAAGAGGTGAAACTGAGATTCTGCTTTCTCTTGTAAGTCAGTGAAACTGACTTTTAACAAAGGTGACAGATTTTTCATTTACAAAGTTACAAGAATATTGAGCATCTTTATAGAGTTTTGAATTTATAGGACTTTGAAAAAAAATAAACAGACATGTTCTTTGATTCCCCTCTCCAGGAAGAGACACTGTTTCTCTTTGTAGCTCTGGCAGTCCTGGAACTCTCTTTGTTGACAATGTTGGCCTAATGCTCAGAGATCCACCTACCTCTGCTTCTGAATCCTGAGCATTGGGATCAAATATTAAAGGCATGGGCCACCATCTTTTCTGTAGCCAAAGTTGAGCTGATTTACTTAGCAACACCTTCCCTTCCAATTATGTCTTACCCATGCTTCACTACTGCACAGGCCTGTTAATATTTTGCATGAATTCAAATATGCAAGCATGATTACATATTGCAAAGACTGAGGTATGAAATTTGCAAGGAAAACTGGTATTGGGTATTTCCAAGTTTAGGGAAGGTATAGATGTATTCACATGATTTACTTACACATTTATCATTTGTTTATTTATGGATCTGGAAACTGGTTAGGGAAGTGGAAAGAAATTTATGCATAATATACATGAAAACAGTTGCACTCTTGGGAAAATTTGGGGGAATGGCAGAGCTGGACACTTGACTCTTACATGAGAGTGTGTGTACGTACGTGGAAGGGGGCGATTTCCTTTTTTGTTTTTCTTTTTTTTTTCATTTAAATTAGAAACTGTCTTATTTTATATATCAATCCCAGTTCCATCTCCCTCCCATTCTCCCATGAACCCCCTAGTACCCACCCCCATCTATCCCAATTATGCTCCATAGAAAGGGTGAGGCCTTCCATAGGGGAGCATCAAAGTCTGTCACATCATTTGGGGCAGGGCCTAGGCCCTAAGGGGATGATTTCTTGCATCTTCTAATTTGTACTTTTAGGTTAACTGATTGCTGTATGCTGGGAGAGGACACCAACATCATCATAGACAATTTCACTAAGGGAATACTACATAACTGAGAACTCTAGACTAGGAACAATAAATGGAACAAAAATATTTCTGTTTCAATATTAGCAATAGAACTTACAGCTAAAACATCTTCCCTGGATCCATGATCATAAAGTACCTTATGTCCATTTGGAGATTGACAGGAATGGGCAAGCCACTAGGAAAAAAAAAATGACAGCAAACAAATAACCAAAGGCCCCAAACATAGGCTCATTAGAATTAGTGTTCCTTGTAATAACAAAAGTCACAATCTCACCAGGTGCTGACTTTTTATTTTGACATACCAAAGAGTTCTTTACATGAAGAGATCCAATGAACAAATCTAATTTTATTAGAATAAACAGATGTTAGTTAACTTATTATTATTGATAATGATATTAACATTCCTGCCTTCCCAATGACTGTTCCCATTTATCTTTTGACTTGTTCCTCTTCAAACCATAGTCATAGTAGAAAGATTGCTATCATAACTACTGGCAGATACATTATGAATAAATACACTTTAAAAGAGGAGGGAAAGTCAAGAAAAATTTACTGATAAATCAAAATGATGCGTAGTCGTGTATAACAAAACTCTTCTTTTCTTTTCTTTTCTTTCCCTTTCC
Organism: Phodopus roborovskii; assembly: GCF_943737965.1. Classification (NCBI taxonomy): domain Eukaryota; kingdom Metazoa; phylum Chordata; class Mammalia; order Rodentia; family Cricetidae; genus Phodopus; species Phodopus roborovskii. The sequence goes on along the minus strand of NW_026126511.1, from coordinate 12,000,673 downwards.
ACGGTGCATTAAGACAAGTATTTGTGTAAAACAAGCAGGTCACAAACTGGTGTTTCTTCTGCCTCAGGCAATCAAATGCTGGGATTACAGAGTACCAAGTTGGTCAGTTTACAATAAATTTCTTGATGGGCATTAAAAGCACCCAAGTGGAATTTTTTTTTTGTGATCAAACAGTCCGAATGCCCTTGGGCTTTATTTATTCACTTCCTCATTGTTCCTATATTTCTTTCTTTTGAAGGACAATTTCATAGTTATACACAATTTACTGTGTTTATATCCCTATCACCATTTAATTTTCTTTTTTCTCTAAATCTCTTCTTTCCAATAGCTCCTCTGATGGTTACTTCACTGAAGAAAATGGCATTCTTCTTTTTGAAACCTAGCAGTTATCCACCCAAGGTAGGAATATGGCCTTCAGAACACTTCTGCCCAGGCGGAAATGTTGAGGGGTCTGATTTGGGGAGCTATTGTACTGCCATATATTCATGACTATTGTTACCATGACATATCTAGATGACAGTGTCACATGACATTTCTTCCACATCCACCCTCCAGCTCTTCTATTCCTTCTCTTATCAACTTATTTTGAGATTTTATTTTTATTTTATCTGCATGTCTGTTTTCCTTGCATGTATGACCATGCACCATGTGTACACAATGGAAAAGAGTCCCATAGGGAAAATTGGATTCTCTGTACCTGGAGTTACACATGTTTTCTAAAATCCATGTGGGTCCTGTGACTTGAACTAAGGTTCTCTGGAAGATCATCCAGTGCTCTGGGCCATCTCCACCCCATTGCTTCAATTCTTTATGTTCCTTCTTCTGTGATTCTCTCTGTGATTGACAGTATGATATGATATGGTATGACAGAAATCCCATTTAAGGTTGAATACTCATGTGACATTTATTATCAGCATGCAACCAGGTAAGAACCACCAACTTCTGGAGAGAACCAGAGTATTTCTCTGCTTTAGATTAATACCCACAAATGTCTGTCTGCATACATATGTTTAGAATGGCATTAGACAACATGTACCCTTAGGGAAAGAATGGCACTGTGTTTCCCCTTGGGTTCATGAATTCCACATGCTGTATTTGAACACATTTATAGTTCCACATATGTATTACGTTCTACTTAGTTGGTTGTCAATCTAATTGCAGAATAGTTATCTCCAAAACAGTCTAACCACTGCATTCATGGAAATATCTTGTCTGTCTGGTGACTAACATAGCATGCATAGTCTACAAATGGATAAGGCCATTAATAAGTTCTCTCCAAATTGCCTGAATAACATCTAACCTGTATGGATCATGAGATGCTGTAGTCATTCATTCATTTTTTTATTACTTGAGTTATTCAGTGCAATTTAAAATCATTTTAAGTCATCAATAATGGAGTTCATTTATAATCCCAGCACTCCAGATGTTGAGGCAGGAGGATGAAAACTAAACAAAATATACCATTACCAACAAAAAGACTAAAACTAAAAGAAAACTACTTTAATTCTCAGTGAAGATTTAGAGTCTCTCACCTCCTCTAGAATTTTTTATACTCAGGTTTAGAATATTTGTTACTGTGATATCATTTTCTCTAGAATATGAATTAAACACTGAGTATAGTAACCACTGTAGTTCTGAGTTTAATGTGTTACTAACTTCTCATTATCACACAAGATAGAGAAGTGTCATTGATGCTTCATGATGATAACTGTAAATCAAGATATACTGTGCTTAAAATCTAAAGTGTTAGTATATAGGATTTCTCCACATTTTCTATATTCACTTTAATGAGGCAAACAATTTATAATGTTACATAATGGTGGAGACAAAGCTAATAAACTAATTTTGAAATGCTTGGGATAAAGATAGTGTGTCCAAAGATCCATGCCATTAACTGAAGATGTGAATACAAAGATCAATCCTAGGGACATATATAGTGAACAAACTCCTGCAAATGTATGCTGGCCTCTGAGCCTACATGCCAGGTACACACACACACACACACACACCTCCACACACACATACCCTGGCAAACACACACATACACTCACTTTGGGCATGGTTTCATGTGTTTAGCCCTTTTCCCTTATAAGATAAAGCAAGGGCTGGGTCATTCTTTTGGTTAGCAGTGAAAGCATCAGAAGGGCAGAGCCTGCATCTTTGGGAGCAGGAAGAATGTGGTACTTATTTACTATTTTCTGTGTAAGTGCTTCCCTAATAAATACATAGTTATCATTTATCTTGGGCCTGGTGGACTAATTTAAACCCTGCCTTCACATAAGAATCATTTGGGGAGACTTTAAATTAAATGGATTATAAGTATAAACTTCATGCTATATATTTTATTGCATGACAATGAATATTTGATACCGTCTGTAGAGTATTTTTTTTTTTTTTGAGACAGGGTTTCACTGTATTGCTTTGGAACCTGTCCTGGAACTTGCTTTGTAAACCAGGCTGGCCTCAAACTCACAGAGATCCACCTGTCTTTGCCTCCTGAGTGTTGGGATTAAAGACATGTGCCACCAATGCCCGGCTCCTTCTATAGAATATTAATTTACATTTTTATATCTGTAAATGCTTGTAAAATCTAATGCACCTGATCAGTAGTAAGAAATAATGAAGGAAACATTCTACACTCATATATTTTCTCTTTTATTATACATAGTTAAATATACATGTATGCAATATATACTCATATACCACAGAAAGACATGAAATACTACATAATATTCATTGAGTACAACATAAGAAATTTTTTTAAAAAAACAATAAGAAGAGGATATTTCCACTCTTCATTCTTAAATATGTCCTTAAGTCTTGAGGAATATATTTATAAAACTAGTATTATGTGTAGGCCCGGTAGAAAAATGCATTTATCAGGGATGGCTTTTTTCTTATGATCATTAAATCTGGACACAGTGAGGTCAAAAAGTGTTAAACATCATTTTAGATATATATATATATATATATTCAAATATTTTATATTCATATTTAGTCATTCTTTTGCATTATAATAATGGGAATCCACATAAGTTTTGAATATTAAAATTAATAGTAATTAAATATGTTTTATTAGAGGAGAAACAAAGTTATTTTGTGTTTACTTGGAAATATCAGGTCTTACATTTATGGGAACTATTGGACTATGGAAATGCCTCATCACACAGTTGCCTGGAATAGAAGACAACATGTAGAAATAGTCTCATATCCAGGAATGGTACATTGAGCTATGTGCTTCTTAAGAGGGAGTTTTTTCCAATTCAAGAACTGGTCAATTTCTAATCTTATAATTCTTGTTAGGAAGCTAAAAACATGAAGTATTCATTCCTTAGAATTCACAGTGGCTAAGGCAGATCATGTAACTTGGCTAGACAATTTGATTTAAGTGTTTGGATTTGGAAATTAGAGTTTATAAACTCACAAATGAGCAACATAGTCTGGCAGCCATAGATGATGGCAGCAATAAAGGTTTCCAGCACAGTAGAGGAAAGATGTGGAACAGTGTGTGTGTGTGTGTGTGTGTGTGTGTGTGTGTGTGTGTGTGTGTGTGTCTGTTATTAGTGTTATGAGAATCTGTTCTGTTACTTATCAGATCAAGAACACCCCCCTCAGCAGTCTTTGGCTGTGCTGTGGTCTCAGTAAATTCAGACTGTAAAATCATATTTTGCCTCACACCAAATCTAGTTCTTTGATCTTTCCAGAAATTCTGTCCACTCTCTAGACTCCTTTCCAAAAATGTCTTTTCTGCTTGACTAAGTTAGGCCTAACATGAGTGAAAAATCCTGTTCGTAGCTTTTCACTAAACTCCTTCCATACATTCACTTTTTAGGAGAAAAAACTCATGATGAACAATTTTTCAGTACTTTTAAAATTCACAATCTATTATAAATACTACGATGTACCAATTATATTATTAATTAAACAATCAATATTTTATGTCTCAGATCTGTGTTATGAGAAAGCTTAACATACTAATAGTATACTAGCCAGTATAATCAAGGTACAGTTTTAAACAGAATTGATACACTAGAATTTCAGCACACAGATTCAGATCCTGCCTAATTCTATAACATACTGAGACATGATTCATTTCCATTCTTGGAGATGTATGCTTCCTACATATCTAGACAGAAGATAGGCATGATTGGAAGTCTCTAGTTGATGAAAATTTACGTTATTTTTTTGGGGGGGGGTTATTTTCTGCTGAGCTAAGTGAATATAATATTCAACAGGCAGAATATTTTTATAAGAGAAAAGAAGTTATTTGATACGTATAAAACAATTATGAGATGGGAAGAAGAGATTTTAAGGTAAAAAGATACAGTGTCTTTAAAAAATGTAGATTAATGAAATACTATGAGGTAAAACACAAGCATGTTACTGAAGGTGAAGAGCTGGGGAAGCATCAGACAGGAGTCAACTAGCTTAATGTGAATAAAGCATGTATGGCATTACCATAAAAAAATCATCATATCTGTTAGCTTAAAAATTAAGATAAGAGGGTTTAGATAGCAAGGGAACAGAAAGAAGAAGGGAATATAGGAGACGGATTTAACCTGCAATTTCCCCTATATATTCGTTTGACAAATCTGTTAAATACTCAAGGCTTTGTGAATACCCAGTATAGTACTAATATCACGAATTTTGACAATGTTTAAGTGATGTTCACTTTTTATTGTAAAAGTCTGCACGAAAATCTCTTTTCTATTGTCCTAATCAAAATGTTCCCTGATCAAACTAGCTTTTACATTGGGTTATTCTTGACATTAAGTTTTTGACAGAATTTTTTAGATTTGGGTATTATTCTTAGAACAACCACTGAATTAATATTTCCCTACAACAAACGTTAATGCAGTTACTGAGTAAGTAAGTACCCTTACTCAGTAAGTCAGTGTAGAACTCTGAAGGTGTGAGCTGTAGAAACTACTTCTTAGGCCGAAGGCCCTATCATGCTCCCAAATTCTACAAATCTTGTATCAAATGTTGTCTTTTAAAATTTTATGCAAATTATAATTCTGGAATTACTTATAAAAAAGCAATGGTTCAACATTTCAAAATATTAGTTCAAACAAAGAGCTGAACATAAAATCAAAGATTATGATCCTTTTGGGAAAGAGAGTACCTATGAGAGTGTTAATGAGACCCATTGAATTAAGGTTTGTAAGGAGTAAGGTTTTTCAGCCTGCTGCTGGTCTTGTCCCGCCACCGTGCCAGCCCCAAATAACACACTGAGACTCTGTATTTGATATAATTCTGTTGGCCAGTTACTTGTTTCTTATCGGCTAGCTCTGTCTTAAGTATTAACCCTTTTCTATGTATTTCCACATGGTCTTACCAGCGAGAGGCGGCTGGCAGTTCTGCCTTCTCCAGACTCTCCATCTTGACTCCTCCTTACTACTTCCTATTTCCTCCTCATCTCCTAGTCCCACCTATCTTGCTTTCCTATTGGCCAACAGTGCTTTCTACATTAACCAGCATGAGAAACATATACAGAATGACATCTTCCATCAAAGGTTTGCAATTTACTTCAACTATACCTTTAATGACTCTCTAACTAATCTATATTACATCAGAGTGTTCCCAGGAATGCCTTTTGATGTCATCAGAACTTGACACATAAGATCACATGGCCTGATGCCAACTAGTGGAAGTGTCGTTCTTCCTTGTGTTTCTTTTATACCTTCTCCTATGCTTTCTACAATCCCAGTGTCTTATATATGAAAATTTCATTACAAAAACTTACAAATTGAAAAATCAGCAACATTTTTGACAAATATCACAATAAATCAATATATTTCTTTGAAAAGATATTGTAGAGATTAACAAGATGATTTACTACATAAAATCATTTGCTATCCAGATTGATACCTCAGTTTGATCCTTGAGACCTGCTAGATGGAAGAAAAGAACCTGCTTGTATAGATTATCTTCAGACCTGTACAGGCATGCTTTGGAAAGTAAATGTCATTTTGTATATACATGTGCAATAACTAAATAAATAGAATTAACATAGATTATGAGTGGTGCATTTGCATTACAATTACAGTCTGTATTTTAGTTCTCAGTTAGTTCAGGTAAAAATATTTTGAGTTGAAATTCACATCAAAAGGATAGTGACTTACAGCCTTTGTATACCATAATGGTCTGCCTTAATTCTTTCACCATCCTGTAGCTTCCTTAAAAGGTAGGAATTATTTCATCAAAACAGCCAAATTCTGTAGCAGGGAGACCATAATTATTTCAAAATACAGAGAGCAACTGATTGAAAATACCTCAAAAGAGGGGTTAGGAAGACTGTGAAAGACTAAAAACCAGGGGATCTCCTATTAACAATTTTTCTATATATGACAGAGAAGCTACACTTATGAGCTTTCAGCAATATAGTTACCTGAACAAGAGAACAAGACCTGCACAATGACAATACCAGTTTACCTGCCAACATGGATGAAGGAAATCTGTCATTACATTAATCCAAGATAAAGAGCAACAGACAATTCATTACTACTGAGAGAAGGATAATAAGTCTACTCCAATGATGAACACCCTGGTATTATTCAATCCAATGATGCCAGCCCTAAACACCTACACACATGAGAAAAAATAGACTTATCCGTGAATGTCTTTGTGGTGTGTGTGTGTGTGTGTGTGTAGCAATTGGTAGGAAATAGTTCATGAATTTGAGAGAGGATGAGGGTGACACAGGAGGAGTTAGAGGAAGAGACAAAATGATAAAACTATGATACCAAAGAATAATATTCCCCAAAACACTTTTTGTAGGAAAACGAATCAGAGAAGTGGTGTACTATTTATTAGCCAGTATTCTTTAACAAAATTAAAACTATATTCACGAACAGACATAATACAAGCATAGATGTAAATGTACATAAATGTATACAGTGATTCTTTTTCTGTTATAATATTTTGGATCATACTTGTATCATATTCCAAATGCTATTAAATTTTAATTGGTACATTGGATTTTCAGATAAATTGAAATAATAACTACTTTTTGATGTAATATTTGTATACACAACAAAAATGATTTTTCTTCCTTGTCTATTTCTCTAGAATCACCTTCAATTCTCTTATTCTTTTTAATTTTCACTTATTCTTTCATTTTTCAATGTAAATAGAATTCCTTATTTTTTACAGTGAAGATAATTTGTTTAAGAATTATTCTTCAAAATTATTAAATAAATTGTCATTAAATATAATCAAACTATATATAAGATAAAGAAAAATAAATACTAAGTATGTTCTAGTCAGAGACATAAAACTCATATTAACTAATTTTAGGCATTTCTTTAATCTGGTTTACAAAAGAGAACCATATCAAAATCCAAATGATAATACTTATACTTGTACAAAATAACTTCAGAAAGTTAACAATTTATAATTTATAATTTAAACGGCTGCTGAATCATATACATGACTCGGACACTATTATATCATGGTCAGGTCACAGCCTGCTGATATAATAAACTTTTCTCTCCTCAACTGAAAACAGTTTTACTCAATGGGTGACTCATTTCCCCAGACATATATATATATGTGTGTGTGTGTGTGTGTGTGTGTGTGTGTGTGTGTGTGTGTGTATGTATGTATGTATGTACGTACGTATGTATGTATATATATGTCATGTGTAGGAATGTTTTGCTTGAATGTATATCTGCATTCCATGTTAACATGTGGTGCCTGAAGAGGTCAAGAGCATATTTATGGTAGAAATTCCCAAATTGTAAAAGATGAAAGGACAACCTCTGTGCTTAAAATGTTCTGCTGAAGATACCCACAGCTAAACACTGAGCTGAACTGGAATCCAGATGCAGAGAGGGAGGACAAGACCAGGCTACAGAAACCCACAGAGACAGCTGACCTGAACAAGGTGGGGCAAAGATCCCCAGACTGACAGCTGGAATACAGCATGGGACTGACTCAGACCCCCTGAACATGGGTGTCAGATAGAAGGCCTGGGCAGTCTAAGGGACCTCAGACAGTGGAACCAGGATGTATCCCTGGTGCAGGAAAAGACTTTGGGAGCACATTCCTCATGGAGGGATACTCCCATAACCTAGAGACAGGAGGGAGGGTCTAGCCTCTACTCCAAATGACTTGACAGATTTTGTTGTCCCCTCCTGGAAGGCTTCACCTTCCCTGTGGAGTGGGGGGGGGGGAAGGAAATTGGGGCGGGATAGGAGGGTTGGAGAGAGAGAGGCAGGAAGAGGGAACTGGGATTGATATGTAAAAGAAAAAAATATTTTAAAAAATGTTCTGCTGAACTGTTCTGTCATATATTGCTATCTCCAGGAGCAAGTGGGATAATTCCCTTAAACTTTATGCCTGTTGAAGTCATTTATGGCCACTTACAGACTTTGTTACATATACTACCTGTTTGATTGATTATGCGGTTCCTATAATAAACGGCTGCTGAATCATATACATGACTCGGACACTATTATACCATGGTCAGGGCACAGCCTGCTGATATAATAAACTTTTCTCTCCTCAACTGAAAACAGCTTTACTCAGTGGGTGACTCATTTCCCCAGATATTCATACTAATATTCAGTACTCTTTTATTAATTTGATTTTCTCAAGCTTTTATTAATTTCAAAATATTCAAAACTTCTTCTGAATTATAAATAAGTATACAAACATTAATTAAAACATGCATATTTTCTATATCTTTCCTACCCTTGTCATTTATTAAATCTAAAGTAAATAGTAATAACTAACATATTTAATATTTTCAAAAATGTAATTATTGTATCAAATACGTTATGAATATTTTTTTAAAATAGAAAAATTTATTATAGCATTATTACTAATACTAGACTTGTAGGTTTTTGTCAGCCAAATTTTGTCCTTTCTTAGCAATTGTTTGCCTCTACTTAAAGTAATTATATGATTTCAAAATATAAATGAATGAGTATATAATTTTCTATTAACATTCTTTATAAATTATCAATTCTGACCACAGAAGCCTACTTAGATGATTTTTCTAACCCATCACACATGAATATTTTGTCTGGAAGATGCATTCTATGTCCATTTATGTGCTATATGCTGAGATATTTTGGAATGAACAAGTTATTGTTTTGCCTAATATTCTGCAACACTAAATAAATGGTTGATCCTGTGACTGATACTTCCCCTTCTGAGAATGAATGGTTTATTCTTGCAGAATGCACTGTACATTATTCACATATTCATAATTCATACTGTTTCTTTTCCCCTACCTGATAAAATAGTCACTACTGTCACAGGGAATATGCCTCTAGCATTTGGAGATAGCTGATGACATTTTGTCTCAGAGGTGGTCTTGAAAAATCAAAATCAAATGTCAAATCCCAGTGGGATGTCTCAAAGGAAATCAACCAAATTCAACATCTTGCTTCTACAAATTATACTTCAGATTTTAGGACTTTAAGCATCTGTAAATGTGTCAATCAAAAAAGCCATTGACATTGCTGCTCTCCTAACCTATGTTGAAGGAAGCATCTTAAAAAAAAAAAAAAAAAAAAAAAAAAAGTAGAATGTACTTTCAGTACCATAAAAAAATCCCATGGTAGTCTTTGTTATACTTCTTTCCCAGATGAGCCACTGCTTAATATGTTGCTGATAAATGTTTCCTTAAGAGAAGACAACATTAGTATCTGAATGACAGCAGAAGGTGATCAATGAGATTGACAGACAGCTGGAAATGGGAAGCTTGTGTAAATAATTTTACATGAAAAATTCATTTTAATATCCTCAGCTAATATATGACAATTTCTTAGTGACATTTCTGTAAAGAATAAACAAGTATACTTCTGAATATGTGTATATATGTCTATGACTGTGGACATGTGTTCATGTGATTGTGGAGACCAGAATCACTCATTTGATCCCCTGGAGTTGGAGTTACAGGCTGTTGTGACTTAGAACTGACCTTACATCCTTTGTCTCATGACAGCTGAACAATGTATCCATCCCTTAATTACATAGTTTCAAAAGTATACATGAATATTATTTTTGATTTAAAAATCACTGTTTTTATTTGTTCATCTCCCTAAGATGATTTTACATGTATATTTATACATATTAAATAAAACTGAGACTCATATAGGAGAACTAACTTGACAAAGGCTAAAAGCAACTGAGAAACGATATTACTTTTTCCAGGAATTTTCTGTTTTTGTTTTTTTTTTATAAAATATATATAGAATAAGTCAATGATTTCATAAAAAAATTAAAGACAAGGAAATCTCTCTGCATAAATCACAGTGTTATGATTATTGCATAACATATAGGTGAATTTTTATCAGTGCAAATCTGCTTTTAAAGGTAAGTTGCTTATATAACATAATTGAACTAAGAACACAAAGTGTACATTGTGTCAAAAATATGTGTGTAGAGAGAGAATAGGACTTAAAGCAAATCTTGTTCTTTGAACACTAAATCTTTATAGAAAAAAATGTATTTTCTAATTTTAAATTTTCAACACTATTATTTAAAAAAGTTGAAATTACATACAGAATTATATACATGTAACTTATATGAGACTTCTTTGTAATTATTTTGAACCTCTAGTATGCATTTTTATGTGTTTTATCCTCATATCAAAGTTTTATAATCTAAAACATTTCATTTAGATTGGTTCCCACCGAACTACATAATATTTGTGTAGGAGTTAGAATGAGAAATGTCCCCTCATAGGTTTAGGTATTTGAATCTTTAGTTCTCAGTTGGTGATACTGTTTGTGAAGCTTAGCAGGTACAAACTTTACTAGAGAAAGTATACCACTGGCCTGGGGTAGGGGAAGCTGGGGGAGTGTATGGATTTGTCATGATTCCAGTTCCTTCTCTATCCTTGTTGTGTAGAAACTCTCAATTTCATGTTCCTGCAGTCACACCAGCTTCTTGCTGCCAGGTTTCCCAACCAAGATGGACTCCGTAAAAATATAAGTGCAATAAACTCCTCTGCAGATTGCCTTAGCCATGGTGTCTCATCAGGACCACAGAAAACTAACCAAGTATCTTACTTATCATACTTTTAATTATATTAGTTATCATATTAAATGTGATTTTTGTCATCTAATTTACCTGAAATTTTAAAATCACAAATTAATAGATGTATTGGAACCCTTGAAGAATTGTAAGGAATTTATCTTATTAACTTTATCCTGATGAAATTGTATTCAGCCTTCAGTTTTGTTATGAAATGAAATAATCACAAGCATTAAAGAATGCTGTCATTTTTCCTATTTCTGTTCTTGATTTGGACTATTATCAAGTGTCTGCAATGAATAAGCAGAATGAGTTTGTTACTGATTTTTGATTTATCAAACCACAATTAGCCTGATCCATTGTTCTTATAATCCATTCCATTCCCATAATTATGTATTAATCCATTACTTGTGGAAAAGAGGATCTATCTACCTTTTCAGAATGTGCTTGAAAGCTCTGAGTTCATACATTAATGATTATTCTCAATAAGAAAATAATTTTTAAAAATCTAGATTTGTGGATGCTAATCAAGACTTCAAATTTCTACTGCTGATTGAGCCTGTGACATTGCAGAAGGCTGCCCATGAGTTTTGGCTCTTACTATGTTGGCAACCCATCAGAAACATCAACATCACTGATAACTTCCCCTTCGTGTCGATCAGCCACACTCTCTTACATCCTCATTCACTGATGTGCTAGTTCATGGGATAATTATTCTCATTCTGATGCAGGGATTCCACATCATTCTAGTTTCTTCTTACAGCTACTGAACCTCCCTCCATCCCTCAAATCCTGCATGTTCATTCTGATTAAGAAACAGATTCTGTGTCTCTGCAGTATACACTGTCCCCTTCCCTCAGAATCTGGGTATATGATCAACAAAATCACTAAACTGCCGCAGGTGCCACTTTTCCAGATTCTGTTATATCATTCTCCACAGAACAGCAGTAGGAACACCTCCTACACTAGTGGGTTTGGAAAGAAAAGATGCAAAGCTACAAAACAGCAAATAGTGTTGTATTGCAGCTGATTTTCAAATTATCTGTATGTATGTAGCCAACCACAGACAGCAGTGGAGTAACTAAATATTATTACCACTCTTTTTACTATAAGATAATGTAGAATTAGTAATTACTCAATTATGTACACACAACCCATATAATTATAATTTAGCAAAGAGTCACTAGATTGTTTTCCAGCTACATATTTATACTATTTTTATATGTAAGGAATCAACATTCTTTTATTTTATTTTATTTTATTTTATTTTATTTTATATAACAAAGTCCAATTAAATGAAAACAAACATTTATACACAATATTTGGGAATTTGGGCGTTGTTCTTTCCAAACTACTTCCTGCTGGTAATGGGCGCTGTCTTTAGGGGATTCGAAGAAGATTCAGATATACTGGCTGTAGTCTGTAGGGCTGTTTTGTCCAGCTGTTTTGAATGTAAGATCAGCTTGTACTCTGAAAATAGGAGCAAACACCCATACATAAACACTGAGTCGAACTAGAACCCAGAAGCAGATGGAGAGGACAAGAACACATAGAAGCACATAGAGACAGCTTACCTGAACAAGGAGGACCTAACAGCCACTAGACTGATAGCTGGGAAGCCAGCATGGGACTGACTCAGGCCCCCCTGAATATGGGTCTCAGCCAGAAGGACTGAGCAGTCTAAGAGACCTCAGACAGTGGAGCCAGTATGTATCCCTGGTGCACAAAAGGACTTTGTGAACATATCCCCATGGAGGGATAACTGCCTTAATGTAGAGACAGGAGAGAAGCCCTAGTCCCTACTTCCCAGGACCTGTCAGATCTACATGACTCCAACTGGATGGCATTCCCCTACATATGGAATTGGGGTGGGGGATGGGAGGGGAGGGTGTTTAGAGTGCATGTGAGAGGGCAGAGAGGGTAAAAGGGAGGGAAGGAGGGAGGGAGGGCTGTGGGGAGGGAGGGAGAGGGAACTGGGATCGACATGTAAAATAATAAATTAAATTAAAAAAAATGCTTTGACTCCAAAATTTAAGTTGAAGGACAAGTTATTGGGGGAAAGGATTTCTATTTTTGTTTCCAAGAAAATGAAAAGATGTGGATTCCTTCCAGACTAATGAGGTTTGATCATACCAGACCGCAGGAATCAACATTCTTAATGCACACGAGCTTCTTAATGCACCCAAGCTTTACCCAGCTCATTGTTTTAGTCATTTTGTTCTATTTGAGGTCCAGACTTTCACTTTTTGAATAATTTAGTTATTTATACAAATATCTGACTGTCACCTATAGATCATGATGGAGGAATTTGCTTCATAATAAAAGTTAAAATCTAGCAGCACAATAGAGAAAGACAGCTCCTCCAAAATTCTACCTATTCTCCCAGGAAAGACATCTCTTCCCTTTTGAGTTGTCACACATTAGCTGCACCTTCCTGATGGATTCATGACTGAAAAAAAAAATAGTTGTTGCAGTTCATCGCTCAGGAAGAGTAAACATACTTCTAATGTACTTTTAAAATTTCCCATGTGTGTATATGAAATGTGATAATGTGGAAGAGATGCTATATTCTAACATGCCCTGGAATTGGGAACCACACTGGCTGAATTTTCAATCTCTTGCAAAATGGGATTGTATTGTGTTTATCTTTGTATTTCCCATATCTGGCAGAGGTACTGACAGAGTGCAGCTGCATAGAATTAAGCAATTAATTAATAGCATGTTTGCTTCCAAAAAGGATTTGAGGTAGTTCATGGCAAATATATACAATAAAATAACAAAATATCAGTAAAGTCTTAAACACAGTTTTGAGAAAATTTGGAAAATATCCTCTGGACCCAATATGCAGAGCATAAGGTCCTCAGAGATGTGTTTACATTATTCCCCTTGAGCACTACAGTGTCTGCTACAAAACAGAAAATAACATTTTGCTATTTTACTGAGTATGCTTATGTGGAAGTTATATTCCATATTTGCAAAACTACTCACAGCTTGTCAAAATCATGGAATCACTGTTAAATTTTCCATTCTATACTCTACCAGTAAAGATAACAAATTAAAAAAAAAAAAATAAAAGAGTTCTCGTATGGTACTAGTTGTCACAGTCATGTCTTGTCCTCATAACTAAACATATCTTTCTTTCAAAATACTACCTTCATAAATAATCAGATAAGATACAGCCTCTTCTTTTACAGACTTGTAAGGATTAAGGTGTTTCCGCCTGCTGCTGGTCTTGTCCCACCGCCGCACCAGCCCCAATTAACACACCGAGACTCTGTATTTGATATAATGTTGTTGGCCATTTACTTGTTTCTTATCGGCTAGCTCTGTCTTAATTATTAACACATTTCTGTTAATCTAATATGGACTGTTAATGAACAGACGAGTTTTGTATGTAAGTCACTTATAGAGAGTTAATATGTCACATTAGGTCATACTTCCAATACTGGGAGAGCAATAAATGAGAAATCTTGTTTGAGAGAGCTATCATGGGTTTAGGGAAAAACCTAGCACTAGGAAAACTCCAGGAATCCTCAAGGATGACCCCAACTAAGACTCCTAGCAATAGTGGAGAGGATTCCTGGACTGGCCTTCCCTTGTCATTATAGATCCTTCTTCCAGTAATTGATGGAAATAGATGTAGAAAAACACCAGGAAGAGCTCCTGGAATCCAACTGAAGAGAAGTAGGAGGGAATACATAATCAAGGGAGACCAAGATTATGATGGGGAAATCTACAGTTACAGCTGAACCAAACTCCTGGGAATTTACAAACTCTAGACCTGCAGCCACGGAGCTCCCATAGGACAGAACTAGGTCATCTGCATATGGGAGACAATTGTGTAGCTGGATCTATCTGAGGGGTCCTGACTGCAGGACCAGTATCTCTTCTTGGTGCATGAGCTAACTTGTTGGAGGCCATTTCCTAGGGTGGAAAGCAATGTCAATGCTCAGCCTTAATGGGGAGAGGGGGACAGGGAGACTTGGTCTTGCCTCACCTTAATAGGCTTGTCTTTGTCAGCCTTCCATGGGAGCCCTTACCCTGTGGGAGAAGTAGATGGCTGGGGGGGGGCAGGGGGGCTTGGACTCAGGGGCAGGATGGGGAAGCAAGAGGAGAAGGGGGAGGGAGAACTATGGTTGGAATACAAAATACAATTTAAAAAATAATCTTGAAACAAAACAAGGAAGCAAACATTTTCAAAAGCACTGGATTTGAGTATATATTTTCAATATCCACTTTTATATACATACTTGTGCCAAGTGCATAGCATAAATTTTAGGGAAAATTCCAGACTTAGATTTTGGGGCTGTTCTGGATTTTTCTTTTAGTATGATTGTATCACCATGTTCGTATGATTTTTAGAGAATCATTTTTGAAATTAGCAATTAACAAATATTTTAGATTTCTACTCTAATCCATGCTTATATTTTTAATTGTTTAGAAATACGCATGGTATGTGTCTGCTTTACAATTTTTTCTGTAATGTCCTGTTTCAATTTACCTTCACATTTCTGTTATGTAGGTATCACTCTGCTTTTGAAAACTTAATGTAGTTAATAAAAATCTGAGAATTATACAGCGACTGAGAGTAAATTTGTAGTAATTCACAAACACAGGCAGGTAAAACACATATTCCAATGTCTTCAATAGCAGTTTATTAAAGATGTACTAGGTTTTAATATAGGCACCTATCAGTTACTCCAGAAAAACGTTTTGTAATGTATTAGCTTGTAGGCTCTTTCAAGAGTTTTTTATGGATAAAAAATTTCAGGATTTTAAAAGAAATAAATTCAGTTGTTCTATTAAACAAAGTAAGAACAATGTATTTTATTCTTTTGTTGTTGTTGTTTTATAAGGCAGGGTTGTTGCCCAGGCTGGAGTGCAGTGGCTATTCACAGGTGCGATCCCACTACTGATCAGCACAGGAGTTTTGACCTGCTGGTTTCCGACCTGGGCAGGTTCTCTGTATTGCTTTGGAACCTGTCCTGGAACTAGCTCTGTAGATCAGGCTGACCTCTAACTCACAGATATCCTGCTGACTTCTGCCTGCCAAGTGCTGGGATTAAAGGCGTGTGCCACCACTGCCTGGGTTGTATTATATTCTTAAAAATCACTGTGTAAGTACTGACATATGTAAAGTAACAATTATGCTAATTAGACAGAATTGCTAATTGCGTAATACTTTTTTCTGTTCATTAGTTTCTTCTTTTTTATTTAGAAACAATCTTATTTTACATATCAATCCACCCCTTCCCTCTTCCTCCCATCCTCCCTTGATCCCCCAACCCACTCTCCAAAGATAGTGAGGCCTTCCATGGGGGATTATCAATATCTGTCACATCATTTGGTGGAGGGCCTAGGACCTCTTCTCTGTATCTGGACTGAAATAATATCACTCTATAAGGAATGGACTCCCAAAGTCCATTTGTGAAATAGGGATAAATACTGATTACACTGTTAGAGGTCCATGGACAGCCCAGGCCTCCTAACTGGCAGCCACATTTAGAGGACTTGGTTCGTCCAATGCTGGTTTCCTAGCTTTACGACTGGAGTCCCTGTGCTCTCATTAGGTCAGATCAGCTGTTTCTATAGGTTTCTCTTGACTTTTTTGCTCATCCCTCCTCCCTCCCTACACTTGGGTTCCAGGATTATGGCTCACTGCTAGCTGTGGGTGCCCCCTTCTCCTTCCATCAGCTACTGGATGAAGACTCTAGGATAAATTTTAAGCTAACATGTTTTTGATTAGGTATGTAAAATGAAAGAAACTATATTACAGTTAGTGCTAAAGAGCTGATATAGAAAGGTTTTTTTTCAAATAATAAAAAAACTAATAATAAACTTTAACCACTTTGCACTTTGGTTAAAAAGTAAAGATACAGAGCCCAGCTCTTTTGGTGAGACAAGTTTCACTAAGCACCCCAAAGTATCCTCAAATATGCTATGCTGTCCAGGCTAGTCTTCTGAAATTCCTTCTGCCAGGCTTAAATATCCTCAGCACCACATGTTGGCACTGTACCTATCTGCTGTATGTGCATGTGGTGTAAGTAGGTTATCAAATTTTTGGCTGTGCATCAAATACTTAAAATGAATAATATGTGAATGAAGAAAAAAAAAAAGCCCAGTGTTACACATGGAACATCGAAACTTTAGTAGATTCTTTACAGGTTTGTATTTTTTAGCAAAGACTATAATTGTCAAGATAACTCTGACAGCATGTTAGAGTTCAAGAGCCAGCAGGGAACCTGTCTAAAACCTCGTAAATGGATACACTTGAAATGATTTAAAGTTGTTTTAATTACTCACTGTGTGTATTCACCAGCATGTACATGCCATAGTGTATGTAGAGGTCAGAGGACAATTTGCTGCAGCCATTACCACCTTCCACCACAAGAGCCCCAAGAATCAAAATCTGGTTTTGCAATTTAGCACAATGTTCAGTTATTCACTGAACCATCTCTGCTGGCCTCTTTTATAAGAAAAATGTAAATTTCTAAGAGTTCTCCTATCAGTTCTCCATATCTGTCTGATTTTCTGGTATTATCTTTTATCACAATTTCTAGATTTTATCACAATTTGAGATTTTAATCTCAAAATAGTAACAAGGCTGATATTTATGATATGTAGCAATTAAGTGATTCTGTGCCAGATGTTTTTTTGATGTAGTATTTTTTAAATGAATATAAATTACCTTGTATGTTCTTCTTAACACTAAAGATGAGCTCTTTGGAAAAATGACCAAGTTACACTCACAGTAAAAGCATGTCAGGAAAGAAACAAGCAAACAATGCTAGAAATGGAATCTTAGTGAAATCATGGAAGAATATATCTGCAAAAACCATTTATGTACTTCAAAAAGAGTACGGTCCTGGAAATTATAACTGCTTACACTTCTTTTAAAGCTATCTCTTTCTTTATGTATTTGCATATGTGAATGTGTGTGATGGCATGAAGCTATATATAAATAATATATGCAGATGCCCACAAGTTCCTGAAGATGTCATTTGACATAGATGGCTATGAGCTGGCAGGTTTATGCTGGGAACCAAAACATGCTCGTATATCCGGCAACATACTTTGTATTTTACTGCCGATTTCAAGCTCATTCAAGCTTTTGGTCACTGCATATCTTATTTATTTGTTTGTTTATTTATTTATTTATTTATTTATTTGTAGTGAAGGGAGGTTTCCAGACAGGGTTTCTCTGTGTAACAACCCTGGCGGTTCTGGAACTTACTTTGTAGACCAACCTTGCCTGGAACTCAGTGAGATCTGCCTGCCTCTGCCTCCCAAGTGCTACGATTAAAATTGTGTGCCATCACCACCTGGCATTAGTTTTAATTTTTTCCATTCATTTGTCTGCTAATCACACATTTTGTTATATTCAGTATTTTAAAATCTTGTATCTTGCTTTTCTTTAGTGTTTTACATATCAATGACTGATATTTTTGGCTAGATTACATGTTTAATGAAATAGCACTAAGTTTACACTTGTGTTTGTGGAGAACCTTATTTATTCCCCCTATATACTAATAAGAACATTCTCTTAGTAATTCTTATGTAAATGCACTGAGATATCATCACCAAATGGTTTCTCTTTTATTCCCTGATAATACAAACTAATTTCTTAGTTACTAATTCTGTCACAATGTATTTAAATTCAAATGCAACACACACAATATATATACTTTTATAATCAGTGGTGAAACAACAGAAGAGATAGGATAATTTTTCTTCTGGGGCAGATTTTCTTCTTTTCCATAAAAGTAATGTTTTTGTCATTAGTATAGTTTGGATCATAAAAAACTCTCATGATACATTCAGAAAATTTCAATATTATTTTCAGCTCTTTTCCTTGAAAATTTTATAAATGTATATAATGTATTCTGATTATGCTCAGCACCCTTCTCTACTGACACACCCAAAGATTTGTATGCTAAGATGAGATATTTGCAAATCCATGCTCATTGCTGCTCTACTTACAATAGCAGGAAGATAGCATCAGCCAAGATGTCCATCAACTGATTAAGAGATAATGAAAATGTGGTGACTATACACAATGGAATTTTGTTCAGCTGCAAGGAAAAAGAAATGACATTTGATTTGAAGGTAAACGGATGGAACTTGGAAGAATTAGTCTGAGTGTGATACTCTCTCATATGTCCACCATGCTTTCAATTTCAGTTTTGCTTAAGTTGGAGTAGGTATGGATACCAGGAATGCAGAAGGGAGACATTATAGGAAAAGTGGCGCTAAGTGAGGAGGGCATTAGGATACATTTAGTTTTTTTTTTTTTTTTTGTTTTGTTTTGATTTTCTTTTCATTGGTATATGTCTATGGAGTAGTCTCAGGGCGTCTTTTGTTTTGGTTTTGGTTTTTAAAATTGATTCAAGTTCCTTCTCCCTCCCATCTTCCCCTGCTCCCTGACCACTTCTCATCTCACTTTCCACAGAGAGGGTGAGGACCATCAAAATCTGCCAGGTCATTTGAAGTAGGGCCGAGGCCCTCCCTCCTGTCTCTAGGTTAAGGGAGTCTCCTTCCAAGGGAAATGTGCTCCCAAAGTCCTTTCGTGTGTCTCTGTGGGTCTCTGCAGCCTGGTCTTGACCCCTTTGCTCATCACTCCTTCTGCAACTGGACTCCAGGAGTTCTGCTCAGTGTTTAGCTGTGGGTGTCTGCTTCTGTCTTCATCAGCTACAAAATGATGGCTCTAGGATGGCATACAAGTTAAGTTATCAATCTGATTATTGGAGAAGGTCACTTAAGGTAGCCTCTCCACTGTTGCATACTTTGTTAGTTGGAGTCATCCTTGTAGATCTCTGGACATTTCCCTAGTGACAGTTCTCTCTTCAAACCTGTTAGGTATCTCTTACAGATTTTAGACATCAAGCAAAGGATCACCAGCCTACAATTCACATTGCCAGAGAAGCTAGAATACAAGGAGGACCCTAAGAGAGTCATACAAGGTCTCCAACAGAAGAGGAAAAGGATAAGAACTCCTGAGCATATTGGGAGCAGGGGTGGGGGCAATGATTGGAGAGAGAGAGTTAGGAAAAAGAGAAGGGGAGAAGAGGAGGGGAGAGGAGAACATGTAGGACCAGGAAGATTGAGTGTGGGTATGAATCAACATTTAGTTTTTTAATCTCTATTTTGTCATTGTAGAAACTAAAGCAGCTCAGATTGCCCCCCCCCAACACACACTTTACCTGTATTTTTTTCATATTACTGATTCTCTCTTATTAAGTTGTTTTTCTATTCAGCAATAACATTCCAGTCCCAAACTGCCAGCAGGAAGAAGTAGACATAACTTACTATCCTGTCCAAGTATCTATTTACTATTGATACCTGCTGTCAACAGTAAGTCAATTCTCAAATGGAGTGTCACTGGGTAGATTAAGCACAGTTCAAGGCAAGATGTATTTTGTTAGTTTGATTTTCCTTTTGATTTGGTTTATTAGTTCTGTTTTACTGTTTTTCTTTTTTGTTACTTTATTGTTTGTTTGTTTATTTAGAGAGAGACAAAACAAAAAACATGTTGGTCTGGAAGATCTGGGAAGACTAGTGGAGTAGAAATAATATGATAAAAACATTCTAATTTTTAAATAAAAATAATGATAGTAAAATTAATTTAGTACATAGCATATAAAAAATCCATTCTCATACATGCTAAGAAGTTAAATGTCTATCAAGTCAGTAAAATATTACCTCCTAGATTATACATATTTGTGTAGTATTCTCCTATAGTACATTAAGCAGTATTAAGTAAATGTTAAAACAATCTAGTACCTTCCCAAGAAAAGTTATTTAAAAGCTATCTACATATTTATACAGCATTTAGAGAAGACAATATATTGAGATTTGAAGTATTTTTTATATCACTAAGAATGTACATTCCTCATAGATTTCATTTTCAGGAATATTTTACTATTCAAATTAATGCTACCTGTTTCTGGGGTTCTTTGGAGTATTTTGGTGGCACATACATACTTATTTAAAAAAAAACAGATGAATTCAAGGGTGTGACTCATGATTTAGTAGACAATGATGGAGTAGTGATTGCACAGATGAAAACTACAGCTGTTTTGTCTCAAAATACTTTCTTGGGACAAGTGAGCTGCATACCTGATTTCATGGTGACTTGAAGTTTCCATGGTAGTGCTTCTGCATCTTAAATATAAGGAGTTTCCTAAAGATACTAAAAATACTAAATGCCATATGATCTAGCAATTCCACTTTTGAGTATGTATACAACGGAAATGAAATAGTGTACTTAAAAAGCAGCTGCATTCTCCAGCTCACTGGGAGCATTATCTGCATCAGCTAAAGACTGAACATAATCTCTGTGTTCTTCAGTGAACATGCATACAATGTGAACTAATGTATAATAAATATTAGTATAACTTAACAGAATACTATGCAGCCTCTAAAAGGAATCAAAATCTGTCTTTTGTGGTAATGTAAATAAGCCTAGAGAAAATTATGTAGACTGAAATACATCAGGAATTGAATGAAAGTATTGTGGAACTTCCTCATAGAAGTATAGAGGATAGCTCAGGCTGTGTGATAACAGGGTGGCTAGGAAGTAAGAGTGAGATGGTCTAAATATGTGAATCATTCATATGTGTGTATTCATGGCTTTGCAGTGGCCAGAGACCACATGAGTATCCTGGTCTCACTCTTAGCCCCTTGAGTCAAAGCCTCTCAATGTACCTGGAGCTTGGCTTGTGGCCAAGATATTCCTCATTCTCTGCCTTCCACTTTTTTGTGATAACTGTGTACCACAACTAGCTATTTACAAGGGTGTAGATGATGTGAACTCATATCCTCATGGCTGTATACAAAGCACTGCTGAGTCTTTACCCCCAGTTCCAGGGTTCATTACTGAGTTCTGTTGCAATGTGTGGCGACTATAATTATAAACAATACAATGTATACATCACAATGCTAATTTGCTAACCTCATAATTTTAATATTCTTTCCACAGAAACGGGTTGTGAGGTGACAGATATATTTAGTTTATCTCCAGCATTCCACAATACACATGTCAAAATGACATATTGTACTCTTTAAATGTCCATAGTTACTATTTGCCAATGAATATTTTGAAAAATTAAACCCAGGCCAAAGGACTTCAAGATGAGTCATTTGCTGCCCTCACCAGGATACTACAACATATGCAACGAAAATTCAATGAAATGAATTTGAAGTATTTCTTCAGAAATATTTCAATACTACTATGCATATATTAATTTCCACTTAAGGTTCTTAGCATTTACCCATTCAATTATACATTCATTGTTTTATTTAACTTTGAATCTCACAGACTAGAACTGTCAAACAAAATCACCCCGAAACTAGCAGATATTACTGAAAATAAATTATTTTATAGCAACTTAAGTTGTTATAAATAGAGAGGTTATGCTTATTTTCTAACACGTCATGTATCATTAAATTACAAAGTAATGTTGGACATAGGCTTATTTAAACATCAGTATGATAATAAATGTATCTGTTCTCTGCTAAACAACCCTCATTTACATTTGATAAAACATCACTTTGTTAGGGGAAAAACATCCATTTAGTGGCAGACATACTTCTGTAATCAAAGCTGGGGAGTAGGATTAGCACAGCTACAGGTTTCTTCAGGGTCCTTCCTTCTTCTCACACCTTCCAAAACGCAATGGGGATCACAACATCACCTATACTCTATTCCTAAAAGGCTCGTTTTAACTTTTTTTTTTTTTTTTTTTTTTTTTTTGACTTTTCCTTTCTTGCTGTCCTTCTTTTTCTGTGATAATCATACTGCTTGCTGGCCATTGGCTACAGGGGGCTAAACTTGCTGGAACAAAATGGTCTGTAGTTTGAATCACTGTTACTTGTAAAAGTATTTGTAGAAAATCTCAAGATACAGCTATGGAATCCCCTGTGTCTGTGTCTTTGCAAAGTAAAGATGATATACCCAGAAGCATACAGGCCCTGCTGTTCTTCGAAGTGTTCAGATGCCCTGTAACACCCACTGCTTAGATAGTTCATGGATAATGCAAATGTTTGTACTTTACCTGGAAAATATACACACAAACCATAAGCCACATTAAGTGAATTAGGTTGGGAAATCTCTGTGATCACAATTCCAGATTCTTAAATTAGGCCATTTGTATGGGGTGATAAAAAGAAAAGAAAGGACTGAATTTAAAAAACTAAAATGAGGCCAATAGTACTTTCAAGAGCATTATGATCTCCAAGGTCTAATTTCCAATTGCAACCAGTATCATTAATTGAAACCTCATTTCATTATCACTGTATTCTTTTAATGCTTTGCATTTTCATATATACTCAGGTGCATGTAAGTATAAAGGTATTTGACCATAAACAAGTAACTTATATGATAATGTAACTACATAAATTTTGGTTTCTGAGCTTCTGCAGTTGAATGCACTAAATTGTATTTTAGGTCTAATGTACCCTGTATGAAGATATATTGCTGTAATTGGTGTAATAAACAATTCAATGATCAATAGCTAGGCAGGAGGACTATATGGGATTTGTAGAGACAGAAAGGAAGAAGAGGAGAATCTAGGCAACCAGGAGACACCAGGGTCTCAAAGGGGAGACAGGAGATATAAAATAAAAACAAGGCAATGACACATAGATTAAATAAATGGGTTCATTTATAAAAGCAAGTTATGTCTAATATCCACTTATGAGTGAGTGCATACAATGTTTGTCTTTCTGTATGTGGGTTAACTCAGGATTTTTTCTAGTTCCAATCATTTGCATATGAATTTCATTTTTTTTTTCCGGCTAAGTAGTACTCCATTGTGTAAATGTACCACATTTTCTTTATTCATTCTTCAGTTGAAGGCATCTAGTTTGCTTCCATGTTCTGGCTATTACAAATAATGCTGCTATGAACACATGTCCTTGTAGTATGAGTGAACATCCTTCAGGTATACCCTTAAGTGTGGAATTTCTTGGTCTTCAGTTAGACTGATTCCCATTTTCCTGAGGAACTGCCATACTGGGAGAAACCCACAGAAACAACTGACCTGAGCAAGTAGAAGCTCACAGACTCCAGACTGACAGCTAACAAACCTGCATAAGACATAATCAGGAACCTTGAACGTGGGTGTCAGGGGACTTGGGCAGTCAGTCTATGGGGTCTGCTAGTAGTGGAACCAGTATTTATCCCTACTGCAAAAATGGGCTTTGGGAGCCCATTTCCTATGAAGGGATAATTTCTTGGCTCAAATGCAATGGGGTGGGGGGCTTTCTTCTGCCCCAAATTATGTGACAGACCTTACCCTCCCTGAGGAATGGATGGGGGGGGGGATGAGAAGATGGTGGAGGGGAAATTAGAGGGAGAGGAAACTAAGATTGGTATGTAAAAAAATATTTTTTTCTAATTTAAATTAAAAGAAAATTGCAAAAAAAGTACCACCTGGGAACAAGTTGAAGTTATTGGCCAAACTTTCATAATTAATAAATTGAAGTCTCCCTGTCATTTTTTCTGAGCTAGGGACCCGAAGAGAAATCTTACAAATGGGGAAAGGATTATAAACAATGTTAGCATTTTGATACATTCATAAGCATCACATAGATCAAAGATCATGTTGAAATTACTTATACATCATAAACTACACAGAATTGTTATACCAATGTTTACCTTATTCTTTTTATTATACATTTATGCTTATATTTACTATTACCTATATTTTCTTGCTAATCATCAACAGTAATTTGCCTTTCCACAACTTCACTTTGAATTATGTTTATTTTAGCTAATAAATAAAAATAGAAATTGTCTATACTAATGGTGTGTCCTGTATGTTTGACATGTGTATATTGTATAAAGATTAAACAAACTAAAATCTATCAATATCTTCAAATATTTATTTCTCATAATGATGACATAAAGTCCATCTTTCTAGTCTCTTGAAATAGATGTCATTGTAATTTGCAGTCATTTATTCCTGTCTAACTATCATGTATTTAATTTGATCAACACTTCCCCTACCATCTTAGATTCTCTGCCCTATCTCTGACAACCCCAGATTATTCTCAATTTTTTGTGATGACTGACAAATGAATTAAGCCTCAGATGTTTGGCCCAAGACAGGTAGTAGAGTAGTAATCTCTAACAGGAGTGGAAGTCATCATTTTTTTTTAATGTATGAATACCATTCATTTTATACAGAGTACTTCACATTTCATTGGGTGATGGATTCGTATGTTTATTTTCACACTTGGCTGTTGTGGATAATGATCAAACAAACAGGAAGTTAAAGATGTTTGTTTGACATACTGATTTAATTACCTTTGAACACATACCTGGTAGTTAGATTGCCGGATCATATGGTAGTTCTAATTTTAATCCTATGGAAAAAATCTTCATACGCTGTCCATAATAGCTGTGCTAGTTTACATTTCTACCAGCCGTGCACTAAAACTCACTGTCTATCCATTCTTTATTTCTGTTTGTTTTTGTAACAGTCACACTTACTGGAATGAAGATGTGTTATGATTTGTTCGAAATTTTCTTATTATCTTTATGCTAAGCATTTTTTTTTTCATCTTCTTGCACATTGTATTAGTTGTTTTCCCTTTGCTGAGGGACAAGATCATCATCACGATCAAGGCAGCCTATAGAAGTGAAAGGTAATTTGGGCTTATAGTTCCATTGGGATATGCTTCAATACCCTCACAGCAGGGTAGCCTTGCAGGAGACAGGTATGGAGGCTAGAACACAAAGCTACTACATCATCACACGTTAAGCAGCAAACAGGAAGTAGAGCACAAAGCACAAGCTGAACTCTTAAAGCCTACCTGCAGAGATGAATCGCTTGCTACAAGGCTACCTAAGAAGCCTCAGGAAAAGCCGCACCTCTGACCCGGAAATATTCCAATGCCCTAGACTATTAGGCATCCCTCATTGAAATCGTCACACTTATTTGCAGATATTTTAAACATAACATTGCAATGTAGAAGCTTCACTAGGCATGGATTTACAGAATATCAATGTCAAGCATCTAAGAATCCACCCGGAGACACAAGTGTGTTTTAGTTTCCTACCTTAGGACTATTCTAGGTCCTAAGAACTTTCATAGGGTTCTCATTGTGTCAAAGTCACACTATTTGAGAGAAAGAACTAAGTGGAGCAATTATACATTTTTATTCCAGAAACTTCAAATTTTCTTTCTTGAAAACTAATTACATTTATGGCATCACCTGAAGGGTGCAATCATTTTTAAAAGCCTTGGCCCATGATGTCTACTTACATAATTTTTTTGCAGCATTTGTGAGGAAATCTATAACAAACACGGCCAATTGAAGTCCCCCACAGCCCACACTTTCTTAACACTGCATCCAATATCCAAGAATGAATTCTGTCCCAGTATATGTATGACATCCCCAAATGAAGTTTTCTTAGCTCTGTGGGTTTTTTGTTGTTTGTCTTGTTTTGTTTTACTGAGAAAAGCTGAATTTTACTTCATCGTAACTCCAAATTACTCTTACATAGAAGTAGTACTGCTAGGAAGATTGTTCAATGATTAATATGCTTATCACATAAGTGGAGGTTATGTCTTCAAGTCCCATGTAAAGCTAAATACAAACAGGAGGCAGAAAAGCAAAATTCCCTGAATGTTCATAGGCCAGCTAGCCTGGTGTATGCCAAGACTGGAAATAAGATACAATGTTTCAAAGAAGTGTACAGCAGGGACTGAGACCCAATATTATCCTCTCATCTGTAAACGTGAATCCTAGCAGGAACTAGAGCACTCTTATGTACACATACACACAAAAACACATGGGGGATTAGGTAATATATTAATGAAGTTGCTATCTTATAGCATAATAAACTGATATCATATTACTATTGCAGTGGAGACCAAGTTCCAGTGTAAGACACTCAGAATGAGGAGTCTCCCGTTTCGGTTGGTATCCCCATGAACTCAAAGTCTAGTCCACTTGCTGCAAAATGAAAGAGGCTTTAAAGAACAGGAAACGTTTGTTCAAAGGGGCTCCTCCAGCATGCAGGCTAGAGAGAGGCACCATTCCCCAGGGCACAGGTGTTTTTAAAGGCAAACCCACAAGCTTGGGGAGGGGGTGGGACCCGCTGTCCATTGAGTATGTGACCCTTTGAGGCCGGATGGTCTGGCTATTAGGATCAACAGACCTTAAAGCCTTAGAGTGTGCTAATTAATCTTGTCTGGGCAAACTGGAGTTGCAGCTATCTCTTTGTTTCCTAAGGACACTATTCACCACCTGCTGACTCACAGGAAAGGAGGGGCAGTGTGAATTCTTGGTATCTTGTTATCTCAGGGCCTTGTGAGGGGAAGTTAGCAAATTCTAAGGAACAGATCTGGGTTAGCTTTCCAGGTCAGACTGTCCTTCATTTTCTTTAACTTTACTTTTTGTCTTTCACCAGGACAGGCTCCAAAACAATACAGAGAAACTATGTATCAAAAAAAAAAATTTAATAATGAAAAATATTTGTTTCTGCAAAATTTAACATTTATATAAACAACCACACTCAATATATTTAGTTTTTCACTGTAGTAGTATGCATTGTGACACAATGCTTGTTTGGTTCGATTCACCACCTATCACCTGAGTGTTCCTATTTTGAAAGAATCCAAATGGATTGCAGTAAACAACACTAATTAAGTCATCCATTCGTGTAAAGAACATGCAGTTCTGTCAAGCTTTTCAGTCAACGATAGGCTGCTATCATGTTTCCTTGCTTTTGTAGATAATGTGAGGATGTATAAAAACATGTATCATAATTAGAGATTTTCTACTAAATGCTGGAGCTACGTAAGTATAATGGCTTACTATTATTACTGTGTTTTAAGTATGAGTATTAAAATGTTGCTTACACTAAACCATGCAACAAATTACTGTGGCAGTGTTAACAGTTCATTAGAGCTCCAATGAAGAGAAAATGGTTAATTTAATTTTGTATTTAACATTGTGATATGGGAATAAGTTAAAAGTTTTCATTATAAAAAGAGCTGACTTTTGTTTCAGACATAGCTCTGGATGTCTTAAAGTGCAATTATCCTCTTTTTGTAAAGCAAAAAAAAAAAAAAAAAAAAAAAAAAAATAAAAGATAAAATTTCCAAATTTCCTATGATGGTTCCCCTATAACTATAATCATTTTGTCAATTTCATCTTTGAAATTTATCACAAACATACTAAGTGCTCTTGTTTGCAATTCAAGACCTTTTTTTTTTTTGGAATCAACAAAATTACTTTAATAAAAAGAAAAGGCAATATAGATAGAAAATGAAATTGTCAGGAGATAATGCTTTCCTTTCTCCTGTTCAATAGATTGGCAGTTATCATCAGTGCCATTTATCTGCCATA
Organism: Phodopus roborovskii; assembly: GCF_943737965.1. Classification (NCBI taxonomy): domain Eukaryota; kingdom Metazoa; phylum Chordata; class Mammalia; order Rodentia; family Cricetidae; genus Phodopus; species Phodopus roborovskii. Next base: position 11,972,320 of record NW_026126511.1, on the reverse strand, counting down.
GTAAATACAATTCCAGTGATAGTAAAATGACCTATCTAATGTCAAATATTTGGAACATTCAAATACATGAAACAAATAAATGTAAGCCAGCGACTCATTTAAAAAGAAAATACCATTTCTTTTTATAAAATTTCTAGGTCTGTTACTCACCTTTTATGCAACAATTTAGACATAATATTGACTTATTATCTTCATTTCTGCCATAATTTGAGGCACATTCAAAGTCACAAATTAGGACTTTTATAATTACATGCATAAGTACAGATATGAATTTATCAAAGGTTAACAGATTGCTAAAGTATTGTTCATTCTATAATAAGTGATATGACTTCAATAATACACACCTATTGCAAAGGGAATATTACTCAAGTGAGAGCGGTGGCAGGGATCCAAGAAATGCAGATTTTCGGGAAAAGTTCATGAATCACTAGGGAGGTATTGGGAGATGAGGGACATGTTGTTACTCAAAGAATAAATGAAGGATTTCAGATTATAAACAGCATTCTGCATGAGCATGGAAAGTAGAGATAAAAGTTTCCAGCCATTTATGGAATTCACATAGTAAAGGATGTTATGAAAATCATTGACAGTAAGGTGACAGTAAGGGTGATGACCGTATTACTTAGTAGGAGATGGTACATATTCTCTGATTTAGAAAAAAAAATTGTGCCTTTAGAGAGATCATCCCCCAGATAGATTTATGTATCTGCTTTCACTGCATGCATCTTTTTTTCTTCAGCATGATTCTGCAATCACCATAGGGCTTATAGACATAGACACCAACACTCCCATACACCTGCACACACAAAGACACATAAAGTTATTATTTTGTGCAGTTAATATATAGGTGTGTGTGTGTGTGTGTGTGCATCTATGTATATGTGTCTTTATCTAAGCAGAGGTCTACTTCAATTGTCTTTCTTGATCACCTATCACATGGATTTTTGAGACAGGATTACTGCCTCCACATGGAACTCACACATTCAATGAAAAGAGCCAGTAAGCAAGCATTGGAGAGCTTCATTTATCCATCCCCCCGAAGCATGCCTTTGGAAATCATGGTTGCTGAAGATCCAAGATATATATATGCCATGTCTGAGCTTGGGGAAACTGAAGTTCAGATGAAGGGATTTGAACTCTAACCAAAAAGCTCTCTTAGAGTATACTGAATTGTTAAAACTTGAAGGGATAATTTTTACTTGAGAAGACTTACCTACCTTCATGGATAAACAGAGTGCATATTTTAAATAATAACATTCATAATATCAAACTCTTATAATGCCTGTTTTCCCTGAATGAAAATAACATTTTTTTAAACAGTTGTTTTAGTACATCCAGAATCTATAGAAATCCACAGAAACTTCACTGATAGATAATAAATACACTAAAAATGTTTGAAAATAAAATATGACAAACCAACCTAGAGCAAGTGTATAAATCACAAAACACAGCACAAGTATTAGCTGTAGGGAGAAGAAGAAATATAGAATCAAACTGAAGAAAGAAAAGACCACCTAGCGGTTGATACACATATATACATGGAAATTAGGAATGCATATATTTTTTAAGTATCTTTAGAATTTGTTATAAGTAAAATAGTATTTGGCTACAACATAGTTAATATTTTGAACTCCAATGATGAATCATATTATCATAAAAATAAATGTATTATGTGAATTGTGTATTATGTGTAGTTGAAAAACAAAGTGGTAGATTTTTATAGTCTTTATGACAATTTATAAGTATAGAAACATGAAGTTACCTATCAAGGACCCCAAATGTCAAATCATTGAAAAGTTAGAAAGAGCAAATATTCTGAACCAAGTAAAACCTTGCATCCTTTTGGGAGATAATACAAGTATTTATTAATCCTTCTATTAACATTAGAAGTTTAAAAATATATAAATAAAATAAACTAAAAGTAAAATTACAACGGTATACTTTAATAAATAAAGATTTGGTCTGATTGGATAGTTTTGAGAAATTATTCCTATTATTTCAAAGATGGACTTCTGTCTAAAAACATGGAATATATTATCATTCTCACATGTCTTCTGTGTTCCCATGCTGGCTAACACTGGTTAATCTAGTCGGTTACTTGCCAATACTACCGCATTGAGCTCTCTCTTCCCTGCATGGACTCATTTGTTTTCCTCTAAGGTGTTATTCCTCTATTCTTTAATTCTGCTAATGGGACTTTTTCCTGCTCATCTCATAGGTTAGAAATATTAAAGTTAATTTGACTTTGTGCATTTGTTGCTCACATCTTATCACCTGCTAAATTTCCTCAATTTCTACGTATAACATTATGGAAATGATATGGGCTACTTTTCGGGAGTATCCTTTTGTTAATATCTTGGTCCTGACTTTTAGCATCAGCTAGACCTGTTATGATACCTACCAACCTCATATCCAGGTTTCAGAATCTAATCTTTTAAATCTGTTTTTCATACTGTCTTCATTAAGGCAGGTACAATTACATCATTTTCCTTTGCAGAAGTTTCTATGATGCCTCATTATCTACAAAATACTTGCTCAACTCCTTTACAATAGCTCTCAATTACTAGAATCTAAATTGGTTTTACATTTTTTCCCACTTGAATCCAAATAATCTTTCAGTGTTTACCCCTTAATTACTGCATCACTGTTTTCTGAAATTTGTGAGTTATTCCAATTGCTCCTCTGACTCAAGTCTGAAGAATTTTTAAATCCTACTGTTTCTTTTCCATGAAATTAACATAAGAAGAACCCTCAATTTTCATTATTTTAACTAAAGTACCAGAAAAATTTGACTTTTTTTGCTCAAATATTGTAGACAAAATTATGTAATTACAATGAGATTTGAACCCAGGTCCTCACGCATGATAAAAGAACACTATACCACTGAGCTATAGTCACATGAAGAAATTAGATTATATAAGTAAAAGTTAATATAGAAATGTTAGGTACTTATTTATGGAACAATGCCAAGTAAATATTATTTTATTTAAAAAATTTACTTGATTAAATTATTCCTAAAAACATATAATTGCACAATAAAATAAATTGGTTCTTGTGAATATGCCTATATAACAGGACACAGTTACAGACAGACATTATTCATTGCTGGTAGCTTAAAGTTCCTAATGCTACTCCCACCAAAAAGAAACTTACTTCATACCAACATTCACTTTAAGTTTTAAAAGAAATGATATTGTACAGTAATTACCTTCTGTGACTCATTTACTTTGCTCAACATTTGATTTTAACATATCACATGTGCTGTATTAAGTAATTAAAATGTATCCATTTTCATCTTGTGACATAGTGTTTTCATTACTTAATAGATGGGCTATAGCAAAATTTTCCCTTCTGATATTAAGAGATACTGGCATTGTTCACCGTATTTAGATTTTGCCAAGCTTCTTAATTTTGAGGAAATTCAGCCATATTTGATGCATTAGTTACATACTAAGAAAAGTATTGCTGGGTTAATGGAACAGGCCTTTCAGTATTGGTTGACGTATGCAGATTACCCAAATGCTCATGTCAGTATAATATCAGACCTCCTGCAAACTAAACACACTGATATTCTAAATTCCCATCTTTCTTATTTCCTATTGAGTATCCAACAGTGTCAAATACTGTTTTGCTTTTCTCTTTATTCTTTAGAATTTCCTTCTGGTATATAATGAATTATAGTCATATTTATCTCAAACTTTTCTCATTTCTCCTCTAACACATCTCTTTAAAATCTCCATTTCCTTGATGCTGTGGTAGATAGCTCACTATTTTCAGAGAGTGCTGCTCATGTGTGCATGATGTTGGCCCATTTAACTGATGGGGAAATCCTACTTTTCAATAATCCTCAGAACATGATTCTTTCCTTAAAATCTACCAGCTGTTAAAGCTTCTCAGTTAGCTATGGTAGCTCTTCTGTTATAGAATTTGATTGGCTTGATCTTATGTAGGTCTTCTACAAATACAGCTGCTCTGAGTTCATGATTGTTATAGTCATGTCATATCAAGAAGGTGTTTTATAACACTAAGTTCCAACGCTGTGACTCTTACATTGTTTAGATTTCTTCTGCAATGATAGTCCCTGAAAACGTGGTGATGGTGGGAGTATATCAGTGTACCATTTGTTGTTGTTTTTTAATTATTTTTAATTATTTCTTATTTATTCAGTGTGTGTGTGTGTGTGTGTGTGTGTGTGTGTGTGTGTGTGTGTGTGTGTGTGTGTATGTGTTTGAGACAAGATTTCTCTGTAGCTTTTGAGTTTGGAGCCTATGTGGAACTCATTCTGTAAACTAGACTAGCCTTGAACTCAAAGAGATCTGCCTGCCTCTGCCTCTGCTTCCTGAGTGCTGGGATTAAGGTGTCCACTACCACTGCCCAGCTCTGTGTCCCATTTGTGAGTGATTATCCAATGTCTTATTCTTTTACACTTGTTCACATTGACTGCTGCCCACAGTAATAATAAGTTGTGTTGATCGAGGTTTAGGGCAACACATACGTGTGGTACAAACATAATTTTTTAGAAGACAATTTGTCAATGTGACCATTTAGCAGAATAGCAATAGCAGGTTCTATATTTGGGTCTGTGACCTCCCAGCCATAGGCACTGATTCAGAAACATATCAGGAATGAAGTTTCCTCTTGTCAGACAGTAAGATCTGTCTGACTTCAAATCCAGTCAGAAAACAATAATTACTCTTTAAAAGTCAAGCCCATAATAACACCAGTGAACACATTGCCTGATTGTTTAGTATTTCAATATGTAGTATACCATGTTTTGTAAGATAATCTATATTTTTTTCTTTCCCAGCATTCACCATAGCACCATCAAGCACTACAAAAACTAGTTGACAGGGAGAAAATTGTCCTGTCAGTTTGAGATTTATATCACTATGTCCTGCAGGCAAATTGTGAATTGTCTTCAGGAATACAGTTTTGCCATGCAGTTACATTGGGTAGCCAAGGGATATGACAAAAAATAGTCTCTGTTGTGTTGGAAACACATGGAGCCTCCCTAAAATAAGGAATCATCTCACATTCTGAAACTTCTATTTAATATCTCACGTCTTCTAGGAGAGGCATTGTCTATTACTAAAAGCCCATTTCATTCCAACATTTTAACTTGACGTATTTTGAAATTAGCTCAATTATTAGTGGGTTTCTGACACATACTCAGGATGCAGGAAGAAGGTTATTATTATTATTATTATTATTATTATTATTATTATTATGCACAAATTAGAGAATCAAAATGCAGGAAAGTTTGAAAGTCACTCAAAGCAAAGTTGTTTCTGTTTCTAGAGACAAGGTATATTAGGGTGCAAAAGGAAGCCAGGGAAGGTGAAGTATTGCTCTGAAGCTCCTTAGGTGGGAAGAATGGAGAAAGCCAAAAGTGTCATGCCCTTTCACCTGTTTCAACATTTTCTACCAGGCAAATGATAGAGAACCAGCCAAGTTTTGGAGAGGGCAGTTTCAGAGAAAGACTAATGAAGCTGAAAGTTATCTTGTAGAAACTCTGTTCGTTTTAGTTTTCAGAATATGTCCATAGTCATCTAGTTGATCTGTTCAATGTAGCGAGACCAAAATTCACATTTTGAATACATACAAAAAATTAGTACAGCCCTAGAGATTAAAAATATCACTTTTTGCTACTGCCCTGCATACACTGTGTGAAAAATTAAAGAAGAGTTTTGAAGGCCTCCTTCTGGTAAGGTATTATTGAAGTTTATTCTATTAAATTTTCCATCTTACAAATATTATATTGTTGGACCCTAGTTCTGGGGTCCTGATGGGCCAATGGGAGAGCCCTGCGACACAAACACCAAAACCAGGAGATGCAACAAGCAAGAGGTGTTTATTGAACGAGTGCACTCGGGTGACAGCAATCTCGGGGAAACTGCCCACCCCTCAAAGGGTCCAGGTTCTTTTTATGGAGAAGACCACAATCAGCATACATGCATGGGGCACAAGGTGATTGATTACAAAGTATGATTTCATGTTCTTATTCAAGAGATAAACCATAGAATGACTTGGAAAGTCCCCAGACTGTCCATTGGTCAGGAGTGGCCCAAACAGGGCTTTTCATCTGGAATCATTTGTTCCAGGGTTGGGGGCCTATTTCCTTGTTGTGGGCCAAGACCTGTGAGAAACTTTTTTTCATACATTTAGAGCCTTCAGTTACTCCACAAAAGTTTGATGATTCAGTAACTAGCCCTATTTAACAAGATCAGTCTAGCATATAACCACTAGCCCCATCAACATAGTAACCTTTCTTGTTCTCATACTTCCTATTTTTTCCTCCCATGTCAATGTCCATTCTTTATGATTTTCTATATTCCGCTTGTAAGAATTATTCTCCTGCCCCTTTCCTATATCCTTGCTCTGCAAACTAAAATCTTTCAATAAGATACTGGAGAAATTGCAATAATGAAATGGGTGATGTTCCTGTGTGTTTTTATTTTGAATATGAATCATGAATGAAAACTTTTTGTTCTTACTTTATCCATAATACTCATCTTGTAATTACTAGAGAAAATCTTATTTGTAGTTCTTCATTTAAACAGTTCCTACTACAGCTAGCAATTCACTTGTTTTTATTCTGTAATAACCCCCTCCATAGCAAATTACTTCTTGATGTAATTTAATGGTCTGAGCTGGTATGATTACTAAAAAAAAAAAGGTGTTGTCAATATATAATTGCTTAATAATAATTCTTTCTTAATAAAATCCATCCAGCTCTTTGGTGTTCCTCTCTCCCATTTCAGGCAATTTGACTCTTTAAACTCTGAATAAAATTTCAATTTTTCAAAAATCAGATTGTCATTCCTATAAGGTACTGAATTATTTATGATGGATTGTTTCCTATTTACTTCTAATATATTTAATAAAATATAAGCATGCATGCTCAGTTTATTCATTTTTTTGTTTGTTTTTGCTCTGGAATGTTTCTCATATATTTATATAACATTTTCTTTCTATAAATTCTACAAATACCATATAAACCATATCTTATCATTTATGAATATCAAAACATTGCATCTTGAATTTATAAAGCTGAAAGACATCTTTAAAATCTTTGCTAATTGAGTTTGTATGATTTGTCCATTTAAAGAAAAAGATTTCAGCATTATAAAATATCATTGAAACTGGAAATGGAAAGATTGCTGAACCTTTGTGAGTGAATAGTTTACTTTGAGATTTTTTTCTAGTAATAGCAGAAGCTACATGCATATATTCTCACAAACATGTCTATCTAAACTGAACTTAATGAGGGCAAATGCTAAAGTGGATTATGATGTGAGGAGATAAAAGAGGGAATATTAGGTCTCAATTCTGCACAAAATAGAAGCAACTAAGGAAAGCCGAGAGCATGAGAAGTGTATATCCAAAGCTAACTCTGTAAGGGTGGAAAAATGCAGCCTAACTCTCCAATGACCCCAGGAAGCTAGAAGTTTAAAAATAACTATCTAAAAAGCCCTAAATACCGTAAATTCTAGATGCTGTCCTCTTCCTTTAAATAGGCGAAAAGTCTAGGAACCTGCACAAATGCAGACCTCTGATTGGCCTATAAAGCATGGGCTTGGATGATTTGAAATGATTGGTCTAAAATCTATAAAATGTTTTAAATTTATTGGCCCACACCTCGCGGGCTCTTCATGATATGAGATGATTGGTTTACGATGTGTGGGCTTTGTTGTAAACCCTATAAAAGCTGTCTCAATTCTGTACTCAGGGTCCTCAGTCCTCTACCCCTGTGTGGCATATGACTGGGAACCCCAGTGCACTTGGAATAAACAAGACCTTATGCAGTTTGCATCAAGATCTCTTCTTGTGTGTCATTTGTGATATCCTGAGTCAGAGCATGAAGGTCCATTTTCTGTGGGTCTTTCATTTGGTGCGTTGGCAGGGAAACTGCAACCACCCCTCACACCCAAGAACCAACTTGGAAGTAAGGGGTTCCCCCCTGGTGTGTGTGTGTGTGTGTGTGTGTGTGTGTGTGTGTGTGTGTGTGTGTGTATGTATGTCTGCCAGTGTCTCTGTTCTGAGTATCTCTTTTCTGGAACATGCACTTTCAGTTTCAGTTTGCAGCTGTCCTCTTGGGCCGTAAGGACCAGGGGACTGTGATCAGCAGATGTACTAGGAGGATCACCTGGGTGGCATGGAGGCCCAGGGATGCTTGGTGAGCTCTGTTGTTGAAGCATAGCATCATCCATGGTTTTCTAATTCTTTTGCCTGCTTGTGGAAGATGCGGACAGGTTGCGTGAGTCTGGATCTGTTAATTTCTGTTTCTGTTTGTTGTTCTTTTGCTATAATTATTGCCTAAGAAACACAAACATGAGACTCAACGCCCATGTGGAGTTTATTGAGAGAGGGAAGAGAAAGGGGGGTAGCTGGTGGCCAACCGAAAGCAGGGGAGAGATAAAGAGCAGAGAGAAAGAGCAAGAGAGAGGAGGAGGGCAAGAGAGGAGGGCCAGAGAGCAAGAAAGTGTCCTGCTTGGTGTGCTTGCTTTAAAAGGGGGGCTTGTGCATGTGTAATTGAGTCCTCTGGAAGCCAGGTAAAGCCTGACTTAGTGATGACATGGCCATGAGCATCACGCCCATAGTTAGGGGCGGGGGTCAGCAGGCTGCTGATTCCCAACACTGTTAGTTTCTGTTTCCTGAGTTTTCATTTTGTGTGTCTTTGACTATAGATGGTGATGACTGACAACTCCCCTTAGTTTGACTCTTGACCACTGGACTGAAGTTAAGTCTGGGGCCCATAATTTGTCAGTTGAGGTTACAGAATTTTTATGCCTCTGAGTGGACAACATTTGGTGTTGGATGGCCACCAGAGGGACCCTTTTAATTCTGAGATTATCCAAGCTGTTAACTGTTTTTCAGACTGGACTGCCTCTTATCCCGACCCTCTGCCCGCGAGCACTTGTGTGGGCCCATCTTCGGGCTAGGGAGACCCGGTGAAACTGGGAGAGCCTGCATACTTCATCCCCAGGAGCAAACCAGGGCAGCTGGGGCCAAGCCGCAGCCTAACAGCCTTGGGTCGGGGAGCTGAGCAGATACCAGTCTCCCTCTCTGCTCTGACCCCTGTGAGGTGACTGGCCAGAGGCTACTGCTATCCTTCCTCAGTGTCTCTCAAATTCATTCCTGATACAGTTCTGATCCTTCCCCTGGATGGATGAGCTAAAGACCAGGGTGCTGCAGGGTACCTTCTGCCACCCCTGAAGCTCAGGCTCTGTCAGTGGGAGAAGAGCCATGCAGGAGTTGGCCTCCTACTGTCGAGTGGCCAGATTGCAGCCTCTCTAGTACTGGCTCTTCTCCTCCTCATATTATTATAATTGGAAAACTAACCACCCCCCTTTCTCACAGGAGCCCCAAAGCCTCATGGGGTTGGTGGAGCCCCTTATGTTTGCTCACCAGTCTACTTGGGATTATTGTCAACAGCTGCTGCAGACACTCTTCACATCCAAGGAGAGGGAGAGAATGCTGTTAGAGGCTAGAAAAAAAATGTCCCTGGGACTGACTGGTGGCCCATGCAGCTGTAAAACAAAAATGACTTGGGATTCCCCTTGACTCACCCCAGTTGGGACTTCAACACTAAAAGTAAGGAGAGCTTGAAAGTCTATCGCCAGGCTCTGGTGGCAGGTCTCTGAGGTGCCGCGAGAAGGCCCACCACTTTGGCAAAGGTAAACAGAGGACTCCTTTTGACCATACCTCAGAAGACCAGAGAGCTTCGATGGTTCTGGCCTTCATAGGGAAATTGGCCCCAGACATTAGAAAGAAATTCCAGAGACTGGAAGGGTTACAGGAAGCTAATGAGTAATGAAAGAGTTAGACGAAGTGTATTACAAAAGGAACACAGAGGAAGAGGAAGAGAGAGAAGAAAGACAGAAGAGAGAGAGACAGAGAAAAGAGATAGAGAAGAAAGTGTATGTGTGTGTGTGTGTGAGAGAGAGAGAGAGAGAGAGAGAGAGAGAGAGAGGGGGAGGGAGGGAGGGAGGGAGAGAGAAAGGAGAAAAAAGAAAGAGAGGAAAGGCATGACAGAAGACAGGAAAATAATTTGACTAAATCTTGGCCACAATGGTTAAGGGAAAAATCATAAAGTCAGAGAAAAAAAGTTAAAAAAATTACAACAGGCCCTAGACAGACTGGAAACCTGGGCAATGGGACCCCATTCAACAAGGACCAGTGTACATATTGTAAAGAGAAAGGACAGTGGGCAAAGGACTTCCCAAGAAGAGAAACAAGGGATTGAAGGTCCTAGCCCTGGGGGGAAGATAAAGATTAAGGGAATTGGGGTTCAGACCCCCTCCCCGAGTCCAAGGTAACTTTAAAAGTGGAGGGGCAACCAGATAAACTTTTGTTAGACACCAAAACAGAACATTCTGTGTTGATACAGCCATAAGAAAAATTAAAAGACAAAATAATCTTGGGTAATGAGTTCCAGAGGGCAATGGCAGTATTCATGGACTACCTAAAGAACAGTGGACCTTGGCATGGTCCGGGTATCCCACTCAATTTTGGTTATCCAAGAATACCCTTACCTCTGTTAGAAAGAGACATTCTGTTAAAAGTAGGAGGCCAGATTGAAAGGCCATCAGTAACTGATAAACAGGGAAATCAATTGCAAGTCCTCACTGTTAGATTAGAAGATGAGTACAGACTCTAAGAGGAGCCCAGGCTTGACCTAGACTGTTCAGATGGGGCTGTAGCCTCCTGTATGGACTGGTGGTTGGTCAAAATTCCCTTAGCTTGGGCTGAAGTATCCAGAGTGGGTCTGGAAAAACAAGTTCCCCTGCAGGTTATCAGCTAAAAGCTAATGTTACAAAACTATCAGTTAAATAGTACCTCATGAGTAGAGAAGCTTAGGAAGGAATTCGACCCCATTTCCAAAGATTAATCCATCAAGGCAATCCTGTTCTATCTCTCTGGAAAGGAAGCCTGGGACCAATAATTATCGGCCAGTGCAGGACTTGAGAGAGGTCAATAAAAGGATGCAGGTCATACATCCAACTCTCTCAAACCATTACCACTTCCTGACTGCCCTGATATCTGAACAGAGCTGGAACATTCCCTTAAACACCTTCTTCTGCCTGAGGTTACATCCCACCAACAAACCACTTTTTGCTATTGAATGGAGGGACCCAGACACGGGCAGAACCGTGCAGCTTACCTGGGCCTGACTGCTCCAAGGTTCCCAAAACTCCATAACCATCTTTAATAAGGTCCTTCATAAAGATATGGCCAGCTTCAGGATCCAACACTCCCAGGTGAACTTCCTCCAATATGTGGATGACCTACTTCTAGTGAGAGCCACCCAACAGGACTGCTCGGAAGGAACAAAAGCACTGCTGCTGATATTGTCTGACCTAGGCTATGGAGCCTCAGCCAAAAAGGCCCAGATTTGCAGGGAGAGAGGTAACATCCCTGGGGTACAGTCTATAGGATGAGCAACAATGGCTAACTGAAGCTTGGAAGAGAACTGTAGTCCAGATACCTGCCCCAACCACGGCCAGGCAAGTAAGAGAATTTCTGGGGACAACTGGGTTTTGCAGGCTATATATCCCGGGGTTTGTGACCTTAGCAACTCACACCTTAAATCCCAGCACTAGAGAAATGAGTTTATTTGTGTGTGTTGAGTATGAGCATAGTCTGGAGGGTGTGGAGGTGCCATGGTATCTTTGTGGAGGTCAGAGGATATCCTTCAGGATTTGATTCCTCCCACAAATGAGCTCTCAGATCTCACTTATATTATCTGGCTTGGCAGGAAAGTCCTCTATCCACTGGCCTATGAATAGAATATTTTAAAAATCGAGGCACAAAATGGAGAGCTGTGTGATTTAATCAAGATAGAATATTGAAACTTCTAGAAGTCACAGTAATTGTTTTAGTGTCTTGTGTCCTATTGGAAAGAGAAATTCAGGAACAATGACAAAACTCATTTTTTGAGAAGTATGACATAAATATTCATATTCAAAGGTATCTTATCTGATGCTTTTCTAGAAAATAAGCAAAAGAGTACCCCATTTTCATTGTGATATATTATTATGATCTAATAAAGCTGTTGAAGATCAAAGAAACAAAGCAGCCAGTCTGTAAGGAGTAGGTTTTTCCCACCCATAACTGGTCTGGTCCTGCTGCCGCACCAGCCCCAATTAACACACTGAGACACTGTATTTGATATAATGCTGTTGGCCAGTTACTTGTTTCTTATCAGCTAGCTCTGTCTTAAGTATTAGCCCATTTCTAATAATTTATGTATTTCCACGTTGTCTTATCTTAACAGGGAGTGGGGCAGGCATCTGGTCTCCCCAATCTCTCCATGCTGACTCCTCTCTACTACTTCCTCTTTCCTCCTTGTCTCCTAGTCCCTCCTATCTTGCTTTCCTATTGACCAACATTTTTACTCATTAACCAGCATGAGAAACATATTCATATTTACAGGATGACATCTCCCATCACTCTCACCTCTACAATGCTTAGAAAGCACGATGGACCAAACCTCAGATTACATCTCCAGATTGCACTTTTCCTCATCAACTCTCAGACTGCAATGCTCTCAAACAGACTGTTCACTGAGTCTGCATTGAGCTCTTTATATCCTCTCTAGTGCTGGGATTTAAGGTGTGAGCTCTGTTTCTCTTTTAGACTAATTGACTCTAATGTATCCCTGGGTGGCCTTGAACTCACACACATCCATCAGCTTCTGTATCCTGAGTCCCAGGATGAACGGTGTGTTCCACCACAGCCCAGCTTCTATCACTGTAACTAGCTTTATATTCTGATCTTCAGAGGCTTTATTAGATCATAAATAATATATCACCACAAATCTTAATTTTCAAGGAGTCATAATATGTTAATTATAGTAATTAAGGATGAGAAAACACCGAATTTCACACCTTGTCAGAGCTGAAAGCAAGTGAACAAGAGGTCTATCATTTACTAATTTATCTTCAAAACATTTTACATTATCGATTTAAAATTAATAACATGTTATAAACAGTTATAAAACTATATTTGCTGACATATTTATTTATTTTTAAAGAAAAAGTAACTGGTTAATCATTCATTTGAATACATGGCTTTAATGCTTGCTTCTAAGAAGCTACAATACTTCAAACATGCTTTTAATTTTTGAATAAAAAATTAGGGAAACTTTTCACAATTGGTATAAACAACAATAAAAATTTTCACTTTAGTAGATAACACTGTCAAGATCACCTCCCCTTATGTTTCTTATTCCCTTGACCCCCATCCCATCACCTATCCTTTTTGGCCAGAATCTACATTCATCTCTGCCCCTATCCATGTCAGAGATAGCAAGACTCAGTGAAGGATTCTGGAGCCCAATGGAATTGTAAGGTGGAAGGTTCCAGGAGTGCTACACCACTGCTTAATTGAAAACTGTCCTGAGAGACATTAGATGACATTGGACAATTGCATGAGTGAAAACACAAGCCAACAAAACAACAGTAAACCTCACAAAATAAAACTGCTAAGTTACATCACTGAGATTTGGGGATCATATAATTATCTAATATTAATTAGATCATTAAAACTATTGGTTGGTAGTCTCTGCAGAAAATGAGTAAGTCTTACATTCACTGGCCGTGTGGTTCTGTGCAAGTTAAATAATTTCTTTGAGTTTTATATTCATATTAAAAAATGGTAATAGAGATGAGAATTGTCGATCCTGGGTCTAAATGATTACATTTTATTATATATGTATGTGAAACTGTAACAAAATCAATTTTAAACAATGGGATTCCTAATTGTTTAGATAGGTAGGTAATACTTAGCACAAACTATATCTTCAGCATATTTTGAGACTTGTTGGGGAAAGGTTGTTAGGAACTAGCAGCCAGCTGACCCCCACCCTGGACAATGGGCTGGACGCTCATGGCCGTGTCATTGCTACTTCAGCCTTACCTAGTGTCTCAAGCTTTACCTGGCTGCCAGAGGACTCAGTTAAGCATGCACAAGCCCCCCTTTTAAAGCAAGTGCACCAAGGGCGACTCTCTCTTGCTCTCTCTCTCTCTCTCTCTCTCTTGCCCTCTCTTGTCCCCCTCTTGCTCTCTCTTTCTCTTCTTCTTTCTCTCTCTCTCTCTCTCTCTCTCTCTCTCTCTCTCTCTCTCTCTCTCTCTCTCCTGCTTTTGGTTGGCCACCAGCTACCCCCTCTTTCTCTCTCTTCTCTCAATAAACTCCACGTGGGCGCTGTCTCCTGTTTATGTTTCTTAGGTATTAGTTGCAGCAAAAGAACAACAAAGGTTATAACATAATTTTGCTTTTTTAAGCTACTAATTCATGAAATAAAGTGTTTCTTAATGGAAATTGAAAAGTACAAAGATATGTAATATGTCTGTAAGGCATTAGACACCAGTGCATTTTGAAGATTGCAATGCATGTCTTAAATTTGAATATAAGAAAGAAATGAGCACAGAGATATGGAACTCTAGTCATGACTCAAATGAGTAGACGCTGATGGATAGAAAAGTTAAATATGTCAGTAAAGAATTCCCCTGAGCATTGCACCTTCAGATTTCTGAGGTCAACATATATCGTGATTTCTATGCTGATCTTGGTGTTCCTTGTTTCCTCATAGTTTGTATTTATTGATTTTTTTACATAGAGTAGGAAATTCTAAACCAATTTTTAGTTTTTATTATTTTAAATTTTAATTGTATCCATTGTAAATTTAAAATAGATTTTAACAAAATATTTTAGACTTGTGTTTACATATTAGAGTGTTTAACTAAACTATCTGTGTTTTAGACTTTGTAAGATCATGTCCTAAGTCCAAGATAGCATCCATGGACTTTGATATGCTCAAATGTGGAAGAGGAAGGATGGAAATGAGAAAGACAAACATTTGATAGCATGAGAATTCATCCAGAAAGCAGATTTAATGTCTTTGAAAGTTATTTAATTGGACATGGCTCCACTCATTTATTTATTTTTTGGCTACTTTCATATGACAGAAGAATCAAATGGTTGCAAAAGAAATTATACAGCTCCATATGCTAGCTAGTCTTTGACAAACAAATTTGCTTATTGTGTTTTTCTGGTAAACATTAATTTTGTTCAGTCAGGTAAAGGATGGACAGTATGAGAAGTTATCCTTCTGTAAATAACAATATCACTGAAATAGTTATCATTCTTTATATTTTGTTCATTTTCAGGAAAAGGACATCCTCTTTAAAATCAAATTTCAGTTTGAATTGAAAGCTTTGTTTATTGTCTCCTTTCCTTTCCTCTTTCTTTTTTTCTCTCTCTCTTTGTTCCCCTACTTCTTTCCTTCCTTCCCTCCTTTCTTTCCTCCTTTCTTTTTTTCCTTCTTTCCTTCCTTCCTTCCTCTCTCTCTCTGTCTCTCTCTTCCTCTCCCTCTCTCTCATTTCTTCTATCTTCTCTTGTATATCTTATATATCTCCACTCCTTCCAGTTTCCCCTAAACCTCTTTCCCAGATGCAGTCTTCCTCCATTTTCCTGCAGAAAAGAGCTTTGATGTTTGAAAAATCACTTATTTTGCATGATGTATCTTTTGAAACATCTAGATTATTCTTTATATAGTGTTTAAAATACTATTATTTTTAATGGCACTGTGTCTCTCCACATATTACACACACTCAAAGTATGAATTTAGGGTTATTATAAATATGTATTGATACATATATGTACATATGTATAATTTATTTTGGTTTGTTAAAGTCAAAGTATACAACACATATTCTGTTATTAAAGCTGTCAAGAAGGAAAGAAGGCTTCATTGATTTTCCATTGGTTGAATTTATTTTAGAAACCAGTCTAAGAACCTAGTTGTCATGGTATCCACTTTTACTTCCAGGATCTCAGGACTCAGAATTTTGTTAATAAAGGCTTCCTGGTCTATATAGGAAGGACCTATCAAAGAGAGATAGACAGATAGACAGACAGACAGGAAGGAAGAAAGAAAGGAAGGAAGGAAGACAGAAAGATGAAGGAAGGAACAAAGGAGGAAGAAAGCAGAAAGAAACAAAGAGAGAAAGAAAGGGAATTAAGCAGAAGACCTATCCTTGTTCTATTTTTCACTTTTGACATACTGTAAAAGGAATTTAAAATTTAATACTTCATTACTTTATCAAGAATTGATAAGGTTCCTTATCCCTCTAATAACTTCCCCTTGTGTATATAATGACAATAGGCTGCTAATGCAGCCTTGAACAAAATGAGGAAGTCGACAGACTTTGCCCACTTATTCAGCTACTTATCTTCCCTGCTTTCCTACACACCTGAAAATAATCTGTGGAGGATGCTAGAAATTATAATTATATGTGGTGGTGAGCATCTCTCAAAGTGGGACTTCAATGACACAGCTTTCATGAGGTCATCACCCATGCTAAAATGGGCTCTTCAGTGGTACTGTTACTTTTGAGTCAACAGTCCTGTAAGTAATCAGAATAAAACTATCAGTTCAGAAACTAGAGTTGAATCATACACCCATTGATCTGCTCCTGTGATGTGGGATAACGCTCTTGTTCACTGTAAAGATTTGCCACTCATATTGGTTTAATATAATATTGATTTGACCAGTAGCCAGGCAGAAAGTATAGGTAGGGACTACAAGACTAGGAGACCTGTGGGAAGAGGAAAGACAGAGACACAGTCACAAGCCAGACACACAGGATGCAAGATGAGTGCCTTACTGAGAAAAGGTACCAAGCTAAACACAGATAAGAATTATCAGTTGATTTAAATTACAGGAGTTTGTTAGTAATAAGCCTGAGAAATAGGCCAAACAGTTTATAATTAGTATAGCCTCTTTGTCTTTATTTTGGACTGAACTTTTGAAAGACAGGGCAGGACAGAAACTTTCCCCCTCTACAGACTTGTTTCATTTTCCTGGGGTGAGTACGCAGATCCTCCAGGGAAGTCATACCCAGTGTTTCCTTTTCTTTCAACTCACAATGTTTACTAAGTCCCCAGTGGCACTATGGAAGATGAATTGAATTGCTGTTGGTCAAGGAATATAGAATGAAATCCCAGTATTACAGACAAAAGATTAGGGCTGAGATGTTTAAGAGAAACAATAGTTCGATTTAGTTAGAAGGCAAAATATAGACCATAAATTGAAGTGATACATGTGGTTGTAAGGAGGTAACCTTGCCAATGTCTTCTATCCAACAAATCTAGATATTCAAAGAGTAAACTACAATCATGTAATTTGATAAAGATGTCCAGGGTAATGAGATGAGTAGACTGGAATCTGAGATTAAAAAGCCTGGTTTAAGAAATCAGGTTTCATGCATTAAATACTGCTTCACTGTCATTTTGAGACTGATTCTACCCCTGCTCTGGTTTTTCCTCTGGATCCATCTCTTCCTCATTGCTAGCAGAAGACAGGTTCCTCGATAAAAGCCTTTCATCATTTTGCATCCATTGCCTCCCATTTCCTGTGTTGTCTAAACTGTTTACTTTCACTAGAAATTGCCCTCTTCCCTGACCCATATGGTAAACTCCTACTCACATTCGAAACTAACTTTAGATGCTTCCCCCCCTACAGAGTCTTTATGTGTTTTTATAATACTTGCTATATACCTTTACTCACCATATTTTATTTACACTAATTTGTTCACACCTGCCTCTCATTTCATTGTGGACTCTCTGAGGGAGTGTGACACATTTTATTCAGCTCTTCCCGTCCCCCCACCTCTTCGACATCAAGCATAGAGCTTGGCATATGGTTTACATCAGTAAATACTGATTGTTAACAAAGTGAAAAGCCACTGCTTGCTTCTCAAATGAAGGTTAAAGAACTCAGCTTAGCCAACAAGCTGCTTCTAAAAATAGAACTGCTTTCATTATATATTCTGTTGTTCTCTGACCTTTGTACGCTTCTAATGGAGCTTCTGTTTCTTGTTATGCATCATTGCTTCTTTCTTTAGTATTAATATGCTGTGTCATATGCTAGCAATTGCCTTATTGTAGAAGAATGCAGTTTATAAAGGCACAGATACAGACAAACACTAATGTATTAGTATTCATATAAGATTTTAATCCCTATTCTTTTTTAGAATTATTCTGCTATTTAAAATATGTGTCCTCTAAGAAATTCTTAAGGAGAAAGACATAATCCCTCTATTCCCAAGTTAATAATGAAATCATGTTTTTGCATCCAAAAAAATAGGTAGCATCACTTATTTGAGTCATTTTTACATGAATGTGCTATTATCAAATTTTTTGTTATTTTATATTACCTTCCATATAATGTAAACATCTGGTCAGATTGTTATGTGTGCAATTATTAACATTCATTGCACTCTAGAAGACATTATTGCATATCAAAAGTGAGTGCTGAACAAGGAATCTAAATTTAAATAGCTTTCATTTGGTTTATCTTGTAGCACAAAACAGACTTTTCATGAATAAAATATTCTGAGGAAGTAGAATTGTAAAAGAACATACTTTCTCAATTTGTTTTCATTGAAAAAGTTTTCTTCTACTTTTGATGGATGGTATTATCATAAGTGAGGAAAAACATTGTAATTTTAAAGTCAGCAGAATCATATTGAAGTGGCTATTTAAATGTTATCATTAAAAATAAGGTAGTGAGGTGAAATAATTAAAAATGAACAGTTTTTTGTTTATAAGGCTAGATTTTCTATTTCAAACTGCTTATTGACACATGGAAATCCCATAAAAGTACAGAACATGAATCTACAATATGTACATAAAAGACCTGTTAGGTTAAAAAAGAAGCAGACAAAGAATCTCCAATAAAGCTATTGTGTTTGTATCATGTTGCCAATCTACTGTTGGATGTGGGGCCAGACTTTAAGAGTACTTTGTTTACAGTGAGACTCAGCTGGAGAAAACTAATTTTTCATTCTCAAACAGTTAGCAGTTGCTGATAGCTTCTGGGGTAGGGATGGGAGCTTGTGTCTACTTCCCAGCTCAGTGCTGGGACCCCATCTGCTACATATTCATTCAGGTCCTGTGTATGCTGTAAACCAATCTCTGTGGATTCATATGTGTGTATGTCCTTCTGTGTTTTGAAGATGGCATTTCCCTGGTATCCTCTATCCACTGTAACTCTCACACTCTTTCTATCTTTCCTTCTGCAGGATTCCCTTGGTGTAAGGGAAGGGACTTGATGTACATATCCCGTTTATGACTGAGTATTTTAAGGTCTCCCACGGGTCTCAGTATTTGTTCCCATTGGCTTAAGAAAAAAAAATCCCTGATGATGGCTATGTAAGAGCATGATGTTTGCATACAGCAGAATTAAGAATCATTTTATTGAAGCATTCCTATAGCAGAACAGTAGTGGATGACATTTCCCAAGATGCATGGCCTATCTAGTCAGTTTCTTGGCCTTGGAAGCAATGTTGCATATGGCTTCCATCTTACAGAGTGGGTCATAAATCAAATGGTTACACCCAAAAGCTTTCTGCCACCATTTCACCAGCACATATTGTAGGCAGGAAACCATGGTAAATTGAAGGGTTTGTAGCTTATTTGGTGTTTACTTTTCTTTTATGGTAGTATACAGAGTCCCTTCTGGTACCATGAAAACCAGTCAGTAGGAAAGGCTCTAAGTTAGAGAGCCAGATCAATTTCTCCATGTTTATTGAGTTGTGTAGGTATTGTCTTCAAGAATAGGGCCTTAATGTAGAATCTGAATGATTTGGCACACATTTCTTAACTATTCTAAGTATCTTATTTTTATTTCAAATATGAAAATATGCATATTACCTTCATTTAAGGGCCATTACTTTATTAAGGTTTACGTAAAACCATAGGCAATATAAAGATTAAATATGACTTAATATATAATAGGGACATATGAGAACTCTGAATAGTTTGATATAAAGTAATCAATGGTTATATTTTATTTAAGGGCTGATTGTTATTTCTCATTAAATTTCTATTATTTTAACAGTAAATTTAAAACAACTATCATGATGTGTTTTATTATATTGTGTTATACTATATTGTTTTGAGTCTCTTTCTAATATCTACAAAATTAAAGTATATAGAGAATATTTGGTTAATTTTCAGAGGTATTAGATTATTGGCAATTACAAACATTTTTTAAAAAGTGGTTTTAATAACTTTTATGGTATATATTCAGATTACTAGAATAGTAGATTCAGATTTGTTCATTTCACAGAGACATATTAAGTTTTAAATTTCAGTGTTAAGATGTTAACATAAGGAATTGTTTCAGAGAAACTGTGGTCAGAGTGTATTGTATGAAACAACATTGTACTTCCAATAAAACTAAAAGAAGTAATATATTATATGTAAAGTGCATTTTTTCATAAAATTTGAAATTATGAAAAAAGCAAATTTTTTTCTTTTCTATTACCAAAATCGCCCCACTATTACTCCACTGATACATATTTTACCCATTCAAAATAAATGTATATTTAAATGCCTAGCCATCTGCTCTTGAATATAGAAATATATGAGAAAGCTTTGTGGAACTTCTCCAAGTCACTGACTACACCACACCCATCATATGTATAATTGCACAAGTCTGAAGAAATGGGCAATGCATTTCCACCAGATGGAATAAGAGTTGGCAGTGAGGCTACTTAGAGCTGGTGGAGTGTCTCAGGTACATGTTGACAATTTATTTCCAGGACTCTTAAAGTAGGCATTTCCCTTTCAAAAACATTGTCAGGTGCTCATAAACACAGACATTCCTCAGGGAGCCATGATAACCTAAAAGGCCACTGAGCCTGAAGAAAACAGTGGAGATTTTGGGACTCTAATTTATAATACTGTCATTTTGTTCATGAAACAGGATTCTTCCCCCGTGGTTGCCAGCAAAAATGGTCTTTGATATAAATTATGAAGCGAATAGAACTGGAAACAGATGCTATTTCAAATTTAAAGTCATCTGAAATTTTAATCTTTTAAAGATAATATGGATCCATGTTGTGCTAACAGGAAGAGGGGAGATAAAATTTGCAGAGTTCTTTATTGTAATATCAGATATAGCAGACAAAGGGTAAGATAACTGCACTGGCAGAATCTCAGCAAGCTAACAAATAATAAAATATCAGTAAGAGAAAGCTACCTCATTTGTTATTACATTTAGTTTTAATTTTTTCATTTGCAATGCATAACCCTAATATGATTTATTCTTAAGAATGAAAAAAGAATGAAATCATGTTAGCTCACATGAATGTATTATTTAGCTGCTATAGAAAACTCCCTCAGCCAATATTGAAATACTAATGAGAAAGAATGTCTCAGTTTCAAATACTTGATATTGGCAAATGTGAGGAACAACTTCTACTTAGTAATATAAATACCACACACACACATATGTATTTAGAGAACAGGAACATATGAAAATTAACATACATTCTTCCATAGTTCACATGTTTGATGGCACCATCCTCACAAAGTATAGTCAATAATTCGAGTCAAATATGATCATTTTCTAAACAATAAAGCCATTTTTTTCTATGTGTTATCTTTGAATGATAAAGATGCTCAACTTGTGAAGTATCTGGCACGGAACACACACAATTCGGATCATCTTAAGCCCTTGATTAAATGGCTGATAAGAACTGCTTGTTGAATCCTGCATGCTGTATAATAGAAGCACATGTAAAACCCTTGGAAGGCATAGCAGAAGAATTGGCTGGATACTATGGAAGGATTGCCAGATTCTGGGAAATAAAAGACACACAAAAGTAGCTTTATGGGGTTTAGTAGTTGGCTAACTGTGTATGAAGACATTCCTTATGAAGGGGGCAGGGATATTGAGGTAAGAAGATGGCAAAAACATAGGGTGGGAGAAAGATTCAATATCTTCCAATCACTCTGAGAAGAGGGAAGTAGGAATCAGATTGTAAAAAATATATCTGCAGATTTAATGCACTGAGACTTCTGCTCAGCAACAGGAACTAAAAATTTAAATAGTTTGAATTCACAATTCATGGAAAAGGTATTAGATTAAAATGCTAAAAGCATAGACCTTATATGCCAGATGATGCTTAAGTGGTGCCCGTGATTGCCCTTCCTCCGCTAAAATGAAGATTGATGTCTCTAAGGAGGAAAAGAACCGGTCATAAAATCAGGAATCTTCAGATTGTGCTGTCACTGTGCTATGAATCTCAGTGAAGTCTATTAACTAAACAACCTCCTGTTTACAATGGCTTCTATGTTTAAGATAACTAATATAAAACAAATGAAGGAGATGGCTGTGTCAAGTATCTATGAGATGCACCTGTATATTAAACAATATGGAAAGTGATAAAGCCCTGTTTGGTGGACCACACCTTCCGTCCTAGCACTTGGCAAGGGCAGAAAGACAGAGACACAGAGATAGAGACAGTGAGAGAAAGAAAATTATAAAAATACTTGTGAAATTAAAGGATCTGGGAGAGAGTGTGAAATGAGCAGTACTTGAACACTCTACCCGGATTATTGAACGAAATATTAGAAATTGTTTCCAAACAAATCACTCTGAATTATGCAATAAAATAAACACACTAGCAAGGCCTACTTATTGTACAGTATTACTTTAAGGTGTGTTACTTTTGTTACTCTCAGGAACATTTGCTTAATGATGCATAGATGTGTTTGATTAAATAATGTTCACCTGTGGTCAGGAGGCTGCTTCAGCAACTAGCTGACAGAAGGTGTAGGGAGGAACCAGGTCTATAAGGAAGGGAGAAAACAAGCATGAAGACTTCTTGGGAGACAGGAAAAGGTGAGCTTGGTGAACTGTTTGCTGTTCAGCCACTCTGGGAAACAGAATTCTACCTCAGCTTTTGAATCTTGAGTTCTTTACAGGGACAGAAGATTAATAAAGTTTCCTTAGTGGCTTTGAAAGGTTCCATGCCTCGGGGATAGAATTCCTTCAGCTCTTGAGGCCTAGCCACTGCTGCTGGTAGCAGTGGTGTGGCAGTTTCTGAAGAGGATGGCCACAGCTTAATAGCAGCACCAATTAAAAAAGAAAAACAGTGGTGGTACCCACCTATAATCCCATTAGGAAGGCAGAGGCAGAGGTAGATAGAGAGAAGGGTGAACCTCTGTGAGTGCAAGGCCAGCCTCATCTACAAGGTGAGGTCTAGGGAAGCTAGATGTGCTACACAGAGGAAACCTGCCTTGAAAAATCAACCAACCAACCAACCAACCAACCAACCAACCAACCAACCAACTAACCAACCAACCAACCAACCACCCACCCATACAACCAACCAACCAACCATACAAACAACCATCCAACCAAACAACAAACCACACAACCAACCAACCTACCAACCACACAAACAACAGGAAGCAGCAACAACAACAAAATCCCACCGAAACATTTAATGCTAATTTCTGCTCCATGTTCCATTCAAAATCAACAGGGTTTCAAGAGAAGCACGTGTAGTTCCTATCCGCACAACATTATTATGCAATAGTTTCCTTTGAACATTATTATGCAATAGTTTCCTTTGCTGTATAAAATTAATTTCTTTCAAGTCAGAAAGAAAAGAAAAATTAAAAAAAAAAAAAAGCAGACAACCCAATAACCCAATTACATAAAGCTAACCAAATAATAGGAATTAGAGGGTCACAAACATATTTTTAAATGGCGACTACAAAAGTAACATTAACTTATAGTCTTATTTATCAAGGGAATGAAAATTAAGTCCATGCATGCATAGCACATCCTCCTCATTAAAACAACAACAAGCAAATGCACTGACTGTAAGGATTCAGGCATTATATGCTGACCTGCCCCTGTCACCTGGCAGAATGCACTCAGGCAGTGCTCTGGTCAGCCCAAGTTTCCATGAGTACTAGTCTGCAGGCAGGTGCAAAGGACCCTTTAAAAGTCAGACCCCTGCCCTCTTACTCTCTCTTTTGCTCTTCTCTTTTTCTCCTGCTTTCAGTTGACCACCAGCCATCCTGCTCTTCTTCTCCCCCTCCTCCCCCTTTCTCCTATTCTGTACCCGGTGCCTCTATGTCTCTTCCCTTCTCCCTCCTGCCTCCGTCACCCTCACCTGCTACAGAACCTGCTATGCTCTCCCATGTGGTCCCTTACCTTGGGACCCTCACTGGGGACCCTCCCCCGCCCCTTCTCCAGCTTTTATTCTTGTAACTGTAACGAAAGAACAACACTGACCATTCCAGAATATCTGATGGTGACAATATGAAGCAAGCAAAGATTTTATAACATACAAGGATATAACATATGAAAATTGAAAAAGTTTCATATCAAATTCTACTCAAATATACTATGTTAATATGCTCACTGTCTCTGTTGAATATCCAACCAAATCAGGATTGATACATTGTTCTTAAATTAACTAAATATGCTTTGATAGTTATAAAATCATATTTTCTTTCCTTTTATTTGCTCTAAGGCTCAACTTTACTGGTGAGGAAATAGTCATGGAAAAGTTACATAAATAAATACATTTAATAAAAAACAATAAAACATTTATAGAAAAAGATTATATGAGATTTTAAAAAGATTAGCTTTATAACCACCATTAGCATTTCTGAAAGTTGAATGTATAAATTCCCCAGCAAGCACTGTTTTTGTTTGAACAGTTATTAAAATCCTAAAAAAATAAGTTAAACACAACAAAGACACTGCCCCACTTGGAATGGCATTTCATTTTGATAAACACCTTTTAGGTTGAAATATCAAGAATCTAATATACATAGTGTACTCAACTACCAAACATCACACTTTTGTGGCATCATACATTGTTGTAAACTATTATCTTGTCCCCTCTTTAAGTTTGTGGCTGAATTTGATAGCTTTGGGTACTACCCATTGTTTCAAGACCAATAATTACAAGAAACACAGTTTAAAAGTTATTAAAATGCAAAAAAAAATTGAAGGTTAGTATTGCATTTATATACCACGATGTCAGGGAATCAGCCTGTAGTAGTTAATCTCAGTCCTCATCATGATGAGGCCAAGAATCACCTGGAAGTCTTGTGGGAGATTATCTTAATTATGTTAGTCATGGTGGGGAAACCCACCCAACTAGGGAGCACCATTACTTGGACAAGAATGTTGGTCTCTATTAAATGGAGAAAGATAGTTGAAAATGCATATTCATTGTTCAAAACTTCCTTAATGAGGAGACAATGTGATTATCTGCTATAGACTGGTCTATTTGCAGTGATAGGCTGTAACATCCAGCTCTTAAAATCAACACTTTCATTTTTACATTCCTTTAGGTAATAACACCATGCTGGAGAAAAATTCTCTCAGGGACATGTCCTCTCTATTATTCCCTGTCTCTGCCTCTCTTACTTTTTATCTCCTACCCACCCAATTTTTTTTTTAACTTCCATTTTTCTTTTCCTTCCATTTTCCTTGCCTTCTTTCTTTCTTAAATTTCCCTTTCAGATATAGAAATATGTTACAGGTAGTCTTTTTTGTTGGGAAATTGGCATTGTTTATGTTATCTTGTAGCTCAATGTCATCTGGAGACCTATTTGTAGTGCAGGATCAGGGATAAAAGTAGTCTTTAATGTCAGACTTAGGTTAGAGCACATTAGTCTTAGAAAATCTTGTACTTGATGCTTTAGAAAGCTGACCCCTTCAATACAAATATACAAACAGTGCTACAAATCTCATTTTTCATACTACTTGCTTTGAACAATGCCTTCTGCTCTTTTATTCCTTTGCCTTTTTTATTTTTTAATTTTTTTTATTTTTTTAATATTTTTCGTATTTTACATATTGATCCCAGATCCCTCTACTTCCCATCCTTCCATGTCCCTCACTCCCTAGGGAAAGGGAAGCCTTCCAGGAGAGATCATCAAAGTCTGTCAAATCATTTGGGGTAAGACCTAGGCCCTCCCCCATGTGTGTCCCTAGGCTAAGGCACACCTCCATGAAGAATAGGCTCCTGGAGTCCATTTCTGCAATAGGGATGCATCCTGGTTCCATTGTTAGAAGTACCATAGACTTCCCAAGCCTTCTAACTGAGACCCACATTCAGGGTGTCTTGGTTAGTCTTATGCTGGTTTCCCACCTATCAGTCTTGGGTCTATGAGCTATTTCTTTGGATTTTTCCATCCTGGTCTTGAGTCATTTGCTCATCATTCTTCCTCTCTGCAAATGGATTCCAGGAGTTTGGCTAAGTGTTCAGCTGTGGGTGTCTGCTTCTGCCTACGTCAGCTACTGGATGAGGGCTCTAGGATGGCACATAAAGTAGTCATCAATCTCATTATTGGGAAGAGCATTTAAGACAGCCTCTCCAATATTGCTAAGCCTTTTGTGTTCTTTTATAGGACCTATTCACCAATATGCCATCCTGTAAAGAATTTAAAAGAGCATTGTTAAGCTCTGCACTTCATGTATTGTTCTAGATTCCTGTATTCCTGTGTGGACACTGGAAACAGACAAAAACAACAAGGACCAAAAAAACAAAACAAAAAAACCTTCTGAGATTTTCTATTATTTCTGCTAGAGTAATGGTTTTGAAGAAGAAATTCAATGACTTCAAAGTGCTTAGAACACAGTACTGAGTACATTCTAGTTTCCACTAGGATTTTTAGTAAATTTTGTACATGTATTAAGTCGATTATCACTCAAACAGAAAGCCACCAGCACTTTAAATTAGATTTGGACTGAAAGCTTTTATTCATCATCGTTTTGGATTCTTCTTAAAGTGGAATTCCCATATGTTCATGATTTGGGTCTTAAAGTTACACATGGAAAGTCTAAATCATACACCTAACTCTCAATTACTCAATGTAGTCATCACAGTTTTATGATTCCATAACAAAGTTGTGTCTTACCGGTGTTGCAATCTGTGTAATCCATATAGCTTCAATTTAAGAAACAGTCATTCAAATCAATTTCTTTGTAAGTCAGGAGTTTCTATTTTGAGATAATTTGACAAGAATTTTTCTTTGAGTTTAGAAGAAATTGATACTAAAGCTTTGACCACAGTATCAGAATGAGTTTAGGAGAAATGTGATCCTAATCACATCTGCTATGAAGTTCTCAAAATATTTGAAGACTATTCAGAATTAAATAAACTTAAATGTGCACTGTGCAAAAAGTTGTGTAAGAACAGATATTAAACTTAGTGGTGTCATGCCTGCATATCTGTGCTGGCCTCAAATGAATGTGAAAATCAATGTATTGAGTGGGAGTACTAGGTCTCAAGGAAGTAAGCTAAATGACTCTCGTAGAAGTTAATCTCCCTAATCATCAAATATATTGCTAAAACATGTATACTATTCTCTTCTTTCTCACATCTCACTAGAAGTGCTTCACACTTCAACAGCTTTTAAGAGACACTATGAGTTTTGTATTTCTATAGTCTTTCCTCTTCAAAATGCAGAAAATAAAGGCAACCATTGCTAATAAAAATTATTTCCAAGTAGTTGAAATGATTCATAGCATATCTCTTTTTATTTATAGAGAGTAAACCTTACCAAGCTAAACCTAGCAGTTTCCAGTACATAAATCATTGTGATGGTAATAAAAAGTGAGGAGATACACACTATCTTATGCAGAAATTTCTTAGGTGGCTTAGTGAGATATGTAGGGGGTTTAAGTAGCTCAGTTATCTCGTTTTTATATTACATTCAAGTGATAAATTATATTAAAATGTTATGTCTAAACCATTTTTCTTTATAAAAATGTTGTTATTCATAAAATGCTACTATTTAACCTTGATTATATGAAATATTTGAGTTTGGCTTATTTGATAAATTAAGTTTTCAGAAGAAATAAAAGACCAATCCTTCTTCGGATTGTTTTCTAAGAATTTATTTGTTCTACCTTGCTAAAAATGTGTCCTAGCCAGTTATACCCTAAAACACGTTTATTTTTTCTCCACTTAGGAGTATAACCAGAAGGAATTGGAGAGATGGCTGCTTGGTGGTTAGGAGAGAACACTCCTGCAGAGGACATGGGTTCGGGGCCTGCATACATTAGTCAGCTTCAGTGGAGCATGAGCTCTCTTGATCCTCTCAGATATAATCTCTCTCTCTCTTTCTCTCTCTCCCTCTCTCTCTCTCATCTATCTATCATCTATCTCTATCTCTCTGTGCGTGTCTCCATTTCTCTTGCTCTTTCTATTTGTGTGTGACTCCATCTCTCTCTATATATATGTGTGTTTGTGTGTGTTGTGTGCTCATCTCTGTCTCTTGCTCTCTCTCTCTCTCTGACACACACACACACACACACACACACACACACACACGTAATAAAACTTTAAATAAAAAAGAAGCACAGTATGGACCGGAGATACAGTTGATTAAGGGAACTGCTGTTAAATCAGAGGTCATGGGTGTGGTTCCCACTACACACATGAAGCCTCCAGAACATTTGTAACTCAAACCCTAGAGTATTAGATGCCATCTTCTGATTTACATGGAGAAGAAATCTAACTATACATTTGTGGTAAAACATAAAAATACATTCACAAATAAAGATTAAATAAAAGTCAATGATAGCCATTACGGAGTCCTTTTGAAAATACACCCCCACACACTCATGTAGATACCTTGCTTACAATAACAACATATATCTGATCACTTTCTAGGTTTCTGAAATCATTTCATAGTTTTTAGGTGTCATCCCCTCATCCACTCAACTAGACTCCACAGTCTAGAGAATTGCTTCAGAAATTATACTTTTCCATATCTCCTTATGAATGTATCTCTAAATAGAATGTGCAGCTGGCTTAGAATATTTGGTATGAACAGTATATATGAGTGTTCTTCCTGTTCAATGTGTGCACAAATTTAAGAAAGAGCCACATTATCTGTTTTGTTTTCCTCTTTCTTAGAAAAATTCAAATGTACAAATGTGTTGTTTCTCTTATGAATTATGTTATTTTCCCCTCCTATATAAGTTCTGTAGTATGCTACTAGAGGGAATGTTCCAAAAGGAAATATCCCTATGTATTTCCATGCTAAAATTGCACTCTAAACTTGTCTCCACTTGTCCTTCCCAAACACTGACAAAGTTTAATGAGTCAGCTTGATAAGCGGCACTGGAGGGTTATGCAGCATTTCCAAATGTGGTTTATGATCTAATATTCTTGGGTCATGAAATCAATTAAAGGATTATGTGACCTATTTTAACAAAATTAAATCTAACAGCCACAGATGGAGTAGACCACAAAGTAACACAACACAGAAACATTAGATTATAGCAGATCTACAGTTTTGAAGATGGATGCGGGGCCAAAGGGCCAGGAAAAGAGACTGGTGTTTCATCTGGTGGAATCACTGGAATTTTAGCAGGAGGCAAGATCTGAATGAATGAAATGTCTTTTAGAT
Organism: Phodopus roborovskii; assembly: GCF_943737965.1. Classification (NCBI taxonomy): domain Eukaryota; kingdom Metazoa; phylum Chordata; class Mammalia; order Rodentia; family Cricetidae; genus Phodopus; species Phodopus roborovskii. The sequence continues at coordinate 11,943,067 of NW_026126511.1, read as the reverse complement.
GTTTTTGATGTGTGTAAGAAATACTGAAATTAGAATATATTTGGTGGTATTTTAGTTTGTATAGAAACTTCCTATATTATTTTATTAAAGGCAGCAATCTATTATATTATTTTTCAAATATTTAAGCTTTAGTTTTTATTGTTCCATTAATTGCTGCTCTGTTTTTGGAAACCATTTGAGTACCAGGAGTGTGAGTTTATAATCATTAATTTTAAATTATAATGCTGTTTAAAACTTTTGTTTTTTATGAAGAAAGCTTTTGAAATAGCAGAAATTCATCATATCACCTTTCTATATGATTTCTGTATTTGTTTTGGGATATATCTTCTCTTCTTTCTAGTTTAGTCTCGAGTATGCACCCACCAAAATACAGCCATTCTGTGCTTTCATTAGATGATCAGTATTAATAAATCCTTTCATTTTTTTTCTTATTTCCTCCATGTATGCAGTGCACCATTCATTTTCAAGACTGTTGCTGTTGTGTGCAAAGATTCAAGGAAGACATTAGATGCTCAGCGGCTGAATAAACAGACAGATGCAACCTCCACATGTGTGTTGGGAGTCAAACCTGGGGCTCTGGAAGAGCATTGGGGCTCTAACCTACTCAAAAAGCTCTCCAATTCTTACTATTGGCTTTTTACTACCATAACATAGCATATATAGCAGAGGAATTAAAGCTAGGTACTGATTACAAAATTACCATAAGTACGAATGGAGCAGACAACATTGCTAGATAATCCGTAGTTTAATGTAGATGAGGTAAAATGTTTCTCGGAGACCCACTAGAATGGGTGGGAAGGGAAAGTGGAGAGAAAACATCCATTCAGGAACTTCAATCAATACTGCTGCCTATTTTTGCTCAGAGGTGGGCAAGTGGGAGCTACCCTCTCCTTGTTCCATTCTTGCCTGTTGGTTTCCTGATAGAACTGCTTCTTCCTGAACTTAAAATGGAAACAATTTGGAAAGTATCCTAAGTAATGTCACTTTTAGAATATTTTCTTCATTGGATCAGAACAATATAAAAAGTAAAAGGACAAACAAAATGTCCAACACACAAGAAGAGTCAAGAATATGGCAAACATTAACCAAATATTGACTAACATTTCATTTGTCATACACATATGAATAAGACCATCATATCAAGACTGAGAGAAGCAACTCCGTAAGAGGTAAAGAGTCCCAAGTGCAGGCAAAATTTTGTTTTCTAATGAAATCAAGAAAGGATTTGAATTTGGGTGGGTAGGATCTGTGGAGAACCTTGGAAGAAACAATAGAGAAGAAAATCATAATTAGAATATGTTATATAAAAATATTTTTGATTAAAAACCACTATGTGAGATTAAATAGGTAATGCTTTTCTCAAAATCATATATATATATATATATATATATATATATATATTTCTCCAATTTCATAACAATAAAATATTAAAAACTGGGAGGATATCATTAAGAACAGGAACAAGGCAAGGTTATTAATTTCTCCTTGTCAACAAAATTCATATCAAAAATAATAACTGATATAATATAATAAGAAATTTTAAAAAATGGGAACACTATTAGGGAAAGTGATTTGTAGATTTTTTCCCCAGTATTATTGTATATGTTCAAGTGAAAAATAAGTTTTGGTATATATGACAATGGATATGATCAAAATATATAGAAAAAAAGAACTAATGACTATATATCCATATCACCTATATTTAACTGTCATTTATTTATCAAAGACCATGTTTTTTCTTGTAAGCATGCTTGGAAATTTGTTAGAGATCAGGTAAATGTTTAAAAGTCATCACTTTTCTATAAACTAGCAATGAAATAGTAAAATTTAATACCATTAAATGTAATTAATAAAATGTGTAACAGTATATATATATTAGAACTGTCAAAATCAATTATCTATGCGTTAATCTAGTAAAATAATATTATTCATATGAATAAATTTATAAGGCTGATGAAATAAACAAAAGAAAAAGAAATAATAGATATGTCTTCTGAAAGTTATACTCGGTTCCATTTAATGAAAATCCAAGAAACTTATGTTTTGGAGATTGACAATCTTAACTTTTATTTTAATGAGTTTATGTCACTCACTTAAGGATCCTCAGAGACTGTCCTTGATGGGCTAGGATGCCAGGAAGAATGCCTACCTCCTGTTACTCCGCATCTGTTTCCTTAATAAGCTTGCCTAAGTGTTACCCAGGAAGATGTGACTGAGAGTGCAAGGGGTATCTGACTGGACACATCAGCTCACTCATCCTCCAATATCTTCCCTATATTCGTGCCATGCATTGCAGACAAAGACCCAACACCATCAACCTGAATGTTCCCCACTTCCTGGGATAGCGTCTGTTCTACAGGAACATAGCTTTTTCTTTCTTTTCTTTTTCTTTTTCTTAAACTACCAATAATAAGACATTACTTCCTAAACACTTCCTCTGTGATCTGTGAATTTTAATATAAACTGTTATGAGTAGGTTTTCCCTGTCAACCTGGTCCCAGAGCAGTGCCAGTTCCAAATAACACACACAGACGCTGTATTAGTTATGAAGCTGTTAGCCTGTTACTAGTATTTCTTATTGGCTAGTTCTGTCTTATATATTAACCCATTTCTATTCTGTAAGTATTTCTAAGTGGTCTTGTCTTACTGGAGAATGGGGCCAGCTTTCTGCTTTCTCTGTCCTTCATCTTGAATCTCCTCCCTACTCCTTCTTCTCTCCTCCTAGTCCCACCTATCCTGCTTTCCCATTGGCCAACAGTGCTTTATTCATTAACCAATATGAAAAATATATTTACAGAATGACATCTCCCATCAATGAACTCAAGAAACGACTTCAAAGGACAATGACTCATTGGAAGTTTTGTGTGTCCCTATCTCCTGTGTCTGGGCCTACCTGGGATGAAATAAAAGGCCGCCATAGGAGTAAAGAAATCCCATTATACCCATTATACCGATATTACTATTAAAGACTGGTTTTTCAAGAGACTGATTATACCACAGTATTAGCAGGGACTTTAACACTTAGATTCTTAAGAAACAGCAACAATTCAATAACTGGGAAGAATAAGTTATAGAATGAATATATCTTCCCTAGTAGAAAATTTGCATCTTATTTTTAGAATTGAATTAAGAAGGAAGAGAGAATGTTAATATCCTTAACTTGAATGAGCTCTTTCTAATTCTCTCTGAGACACTGATATATGTGGATGTATTAAAAATAACAATCAAGCACTCTGGATAGCAACTGATTAAATGCACTGATTAAGCTTAGAAACATTCTCAATCACTCTTCAAAGAATATGAATTTAGATGAGCTATTAAATTTTATTAAGGTCTGTAAGTGTAGAACATTATATATATATATATATATATATGTACATTTATATACATACATATGTACATATATGTATGTATGTGTATAATCAATGCATAACTTCACATCTTTAAAGGTATATTCAAATGATTTAAAATTTTCTTGTTATCCAGATTTCAATGATTTTATATGTTCTATTATGATTTATTTGTATACTGTAAACATTTTATGATTTATAATTTGAACAAATTCACTTTTCACCAAAACTTCATGATTAGACCACATTTACTAAAAAGTCTGGTGATATTTTCCTTTGCCAAGTGGTGAATTGAAACAATAATTGTAGAAAAATGTACGAGATACTTGGGAAATTGCTTTTAATTTCATGACCTTAAAAAACTAATGGCTATTTAATCAAAAAATTTAGAAAAAAAGAATATCTAAAGGGAAGATTAATTGATTTTCTGTGACTGCAGCAAACATCCAGAAAAGTAAGTTACAATGAGAAGGAAGAAGTATCACTTGAAAGCATTATCAAAGGGCTAACTGACCATGGTAAACCACACATTTAACAACATGTTTGACTTAAAGAAATATGACTGTCAGCAACTTAGAGGTACTTAAAACCAATTTTATACCTTTCTGTACTAATTATAAAGGAGAAGAAAAATATACATTACACTGGAGTCATTCCTAGACAGTCACTACTGCCATTATTGATATTCTTCTACCACTTCTTAGAAACAGATAAGAGAGAAGAGAGCAAATGGAACAGAGTATAAAATAAAAAAGAAAAATTACAGCTGCGGTCAACAAAACATAATTTCAAAGGGCAAGATTATCTTTTCCACACACATAAAGTAGAAGATGAATATGATATTATCATCATAATTATAGCTGCAAGAAAAATAGCTCCAGATGAGGCAATCTTTAGGTATAAGAGAGTTGTGAAGGTAATAAATGCTTATAGCATAAATTAATCTTAGAGACTGAGTGGAACAGGGCTCATTCTAAACTTTCTAGTCTAGCAACACATAGAGACAAACCCATTTGACAATTTTGTACAACGCCATTTCCATAGAAAAGATTGTAATTAAGACACTCTGTTAGTGGTAACAGCAAATTTCAAATTCTGATTAAGGTAAAGTTAGGAAATAAAACATTTTGATACAAAGATGCACTGAAGTGTTAATTTGCAACTCAGAATAATAATGAAATTCATATTCCTGATAATATGAGGACCAATTTGCATAACCTTTTTATTTATAAATTTAGATCTGCTACGATGTATTCAGACCATTAATTTTTTTCTTTCAATCCTTTTTTTAAAGAATGTCTTGCATTTTTTGTCATTTCCTTTACTCAAATCAGAAATATTTTTGATTAAAGGCAGACAAAAGAAAAAAAGAAAAAGATAGCTGAGGCACTTGTGTAACATCTGAATTATTTACTTTGCTCTGTTTCTTGCCGTTGAATCAAACCCTTTTTTGATGAAAAATACCAGTGTGCTTGTTCCCTTCGGTTGTCAGGTGGCCAGAGAGTGTCTGCTTCTGCTCTCCATGATCTTTGCTGCTTAGTTACAGCACAGTGCACAAACAAACTCCCTGTTCTTACTATAGAAAAATATCTTTACTGTGAAAGACCTCATAGGTTTGACTTTGAATTATCTTCAGTTTTTCTAAACAATACCACAGTGTGGCAACCTGTTGCCTTATCACATCCTATGGATACTCAATGGGGTTATCACAGTTGACGTCTCTTGCTCAGCCCAAGACTGTCATATATAATATCTCGTATCTTTACAAATAAATGTATAAATGTATTGAATGTGTCTCAGAAGGAAAATATTATCTACCTTAAAAAAAAAACCCTACATTTTATTCTTTTCACTTTTCCTTGGCTCAGAAAGAACTCTTCTTTTATTCAGCAATGTCCTTCCTCAGATCTGAAATAATGATTTCATCAATCTTTTTTAGTATTGAATATCTAATACTGAGCAAACTTGGGACAAGCTGCAGACCCCCAATTGCATTAATTTTATGTGTATATTATCTACAAGAAACACCTGACATGATTGCATATTTTCTGTGGTAGTCAGAAAGTTACAGTGCGAGACTTATTGGAAAAAAATTCATAGTGAATGGGAAGAAGTAATGGAAGATGATACAATCAAAGTAACTGATATCCTTGTGTATAAAACTTCTAGAAATACAATTTAAAACATGTTTTAAAGTTTCACTTGAGTGGAAATCAAAAACAACTTCTAAAGTTAGGAAATGTTTCTGTGCGTTAACTGAGAGTTACTCACAATTTGATAGTATACAAGGAAGGATACATTTGTAAACATATGCATGGAGACATACATTTACATATAATAGTATATTATTATTGATTGACCACCCTTTATATTTTATAATTTTATGGCATTGAAATTTTGAAAATTTTATAGCTAAATTAAATCGACTAAACTAATACTTGAAAAGCTACAATTACCTTATATGCCTTTGGATATCTAAACTACAAATAGAAAAAGTATTTATGTATTTTATGTGTTAGGTAGGTGGAATGATATTGTCATAGGATGATCGAGAAACACACTATTTTTAATACAATCTTCTGAAGGGAATTGTGGTATAGAAGAATTTAGTAATAGTTATATTGTTTAGAAAAACTAATAAATTCTAGTGAAGCACAAAGATTATTAAAGACAATATCATAATCTCTTCAGTAGAAAATTAACATGATTATTTTCAATTTAACATTAAACATTATTATGATATGATTCTTTTTTGTGTTATTCATCGTGTATCATATGAAAAAGTAAAATATATATATTCGATGATTCTTATTTAGAGTATTTAAATAATTAAAGTGTCTCTTGTCCTATGGTAATGATAGCTGTAATTCATTGTATTCACATGCTCAGATAACAGGTTTGTAGTGAATTCACTTGATATTTGAAAACTCTGACATCAGCAAAAACAAATGAAAAATTCTTTCATCCTACCTTACTTCATGTGTCAGATAGTATGTCACCTAGTGTGACAGTCACACTGGTAAAGTTTTGACCCTTGATGTGACAGAAATCCACTGTAGAAATGATTTAATATTCTTGAAATAAAGACTTCTAATATTATTGTTACTGTTCTTCTAATTCTTAGTACAATTTATCCCAATTTGAATTGAATTCCTTGAGTTACATTAAATACTTACACTAAGGTTTCTCAAGAATACTGCATTATAAATGCATAACTTTTCTCTAGGACTATCAATATATTCTGGCAGAATAGAATACTTGACACCAATGGCGTTCATATTGGACTTTTATATCTTTATTTTTCTAACATGCCTCTTCCCACTCCAGTGACCATAAACTTATAATATAATTCACAACACATAGCAAATGTGGCCTTAGACTATCAGTATATTTGTAGCATTAGAGAACAAAGATATAAATATTATTTTAAATACAAAGATTTTTGTTGTAATTCATCTTAAGTTTGATATATGACTTTGGTATCTGTTTCCAGAAAACTAGGAACAAATATGATATAATCTCATGAAAAATTGTGTTGTGAGGAACAACAAGGCTTCTAGTTTCTTTTTTTTTTAAACATCTTATTTAATTTATTTAACATATCATTTGGTACTAATAATACAGGGATCCATGTTTATTCTTGTATAATTCAAAGGCTGTATTTTCTTTACTATTTGCTCATGAATTTATTTATTCAGAAAATCTCCAAATAAACATTGCATCAATTTGTACTTTTGTACTACTACATTACATCCCTCCAGTTTTACTTATTCCACCAATATTGTTGTTTCTGCTTTCACATTACCTGTTTTTAGCATTGATTCTGTCCCCATATTTACAATTATCTAAGTTGCAAAAAGAATATGGAGTTTTTCCAAATATTAATATGTAACAGACTTTACATTTTACACAAACCTTTGACATTCTCTTCCCCAGGCCCTCACATTAAGCTCTTTGCTGTGACAGAACAAATATCCAACTCATTTCCCCCCATTTTTTCATTTATCATTTTGCAGCCTCTTTTACTACTGATTTTCACGGTCTCATTCTTTCCTGTCCTCAATTTTTTCTGGAACCACTCTTTGGGGGGTCAAATCAAGCTTTACTCTCAGAAATTCATAGTTCTAGTTTCTTAAAATATAAAGTTATCTTTTTATATATTAATTAATAATTAATATCAAGTACCCCTTGCATTTTAGTACATAAGCTTTTATAGTTGAAAAGTATTTGCACATAGACATGAGACTATTGTCAAAACTACCTTCCCAAACCTATTTTGGCAGGAAGTATCAAAACCCGAAATAGCATATTTGGAGCTGCCAAGGACATTCTGTGAATTCATCACTAGGACAGTCTTTGGCACCATTGATCTACCTACCCCTGAGAAAGTAAACTGGCATTGGGAGATATCTACGCTAGGAACTCCAAATGTCAGTGTGGCCATGCCTCACTGTACAGCACATTCTCTCAGACAGCCCATAGAGATGGATTTTTCATTGTGTAAAGCCAGGTTGCAAGGCTGCTTTTATTCAAAACATAAAAATACAGTAAGAGGAAAATATTTATCTTTGCATTGTATATGTTTTAAATGAGAATTAAGCTTCAAATAGAGGGAAGCCATGTAGTTTTATTTATTTATTTATTTATTTACTTATTTATTTTCGAGATAGGGTTTTCCTTTGTAGGATTAGAGCTTGTCCCTAGGGAACTTGCTCTGTATGCCTAGAACTGACATAGATCCCCCTGCATCTGCCTCCTGAGTTCTGGTCTTGAAGTTGTGCGCTACCACCTGAATTTACCTGCTCTTAGTTTCTTTTCTTTTCTCTTCTTTTTTTTTTCTTTAAGTCTATTCCAAACTAGTTTTGAACTGTTATTCAAAGTATCATTAAACAAATATTTCTTCTCTTTGTCAAAATGTGGGTTATTATTTTTCTCTAGATTATTAGATTTTCTTCCCTTAAAATTGTTAAAATACTTGCTAATGGAAGAAGGATGCTCACATGATTAGTTGTAAATGATAGATATCATGTAATGATTCCCAGAGCACAGCTAGGATTCGTATAAATGTTACACTGTAATGATAATAATTAGCAAATTGAATGACACTGACAGGAAAGCCTTATGAAAATCCCTACACATAAGAGAAGGAAAAATAATTTGCTAATGAGCATATATATATTAAGTATAACAATTTGGAAAAATATACAATTTCTTAAAAATTTAAATACCTTTCATAGAAAATTTTTGTTTCTGAAATATTTATAGTTATTTTACTTCTCTAGTAGACTTTTATGCTTATAGTTTTTTTCCAATGAAGCTAAAATTCTTCTTGAAATCTGAAATATATATTTATTTGGTTATAACCTTTTCTCATATAGATTTATTAGTCTGCTCTGCATACAGGATAAAGCCAGAGTGACTGTAAAACGTACGCACTCACTAGAGATCACCTATTAATATTTCCATAATGATAGGAGAAACTGACATTAGGAAGAGGTTCTGAGTAAACTTGTTTGCTCCATTTGCCTATATCTGGGAAAAGACAAGACCCATACTAGGAGTATTTCGTTTTCATGATACTTTTTGCCTCTTCTAAGATTCAGAAGGTAGGAACTTTCACAAACTAGCAAATCTCTATGTTTACAACAAGTATTGGGCCGATAAAATGAGGAAAGGGTTGCTTCTTAATACATGCACTGTTTTCATGACTGCAGATAAGTCTATATGCTTATGACAGGTATATAAATTAGATCACAAGAATAGCAAGTAGTTTGCTCATGTTCACAGAACAGTGGCAGTAATGTTCAGACAAGATTTTCTCCATCTTCTTTTGTAAGACCAGGTTCATTACATAGCCAGGGATATTCTTGACTCTCCATTCTAAGTTGTGGGGGTTTCAAAGGCATCAAATCTGGCCTTGCAGCCAGTTCCTGAATTTAAGATGTTTGATTCATCTTCACCTCTGCAAGGGACATTTTGGGTGGTCAGTGTTATGTTGTCTTGCCTCTCATCTGAAGGCACATTGAACCTAACGTTTCTAATTGTAGCTTGGTGTTCACTGGAGTTTCTATTTTTCACATCATCTTTGAATGCTGAAAACAAAGGCAGTGATTTTGATAATGAACACAGATAAGGTTATGAGCAATTACTCTGTATAATACACAGATACTAACAACAGCATTTTTAGCTTGCTGGTTGGAATTTATTGAATAACACAGTTTCTTTTTCTAAAACAATTATCCTATGAAAAAAATTCTCAAGGAGCTAATATCAAACTTTTCAGTACCAAATTACTTTATGCAATTAGGTAGGTACCTTGGATGCACTAGTGTACTTCTACATTGAAATCTTAATTCTTTTAGCCTTCTTTCTACTGCTGTTGGCCTGCTTGCTAGCAGTTGCTCTTAGCCTGAGGGCTTTGCAGAAAAGCTGCAGTGCTTGCAAATTTTTTTTTAAGCTCAGAAAGAGAAAACATGGACAGTAATTTTTGTAGTATCATCACAGTTATTCTATTTTATTTATTCAATGTCCTGTGGACATATAATCCTCAATTTTAATTCATCTTCCATAATGGCTAACTGTATTTTATACAATTCTTCACCGACCCTTAAATAGCTATAAAGATATGTATGTTCAATGAGGAATTAGGAGGAAGCAGATTCAGAGATAGAGACAGAGATGAGAATCAGACACAGAGAGAGTTAGTTTCGTTTTTCTTTCTTTCTGTCTGTCTTTCTTTTTTTCTTTTTTCTTTTTTGCCTGTTTTGAGGTGAACAAACATGGGAATGACTAGTGTGTATTATTCTGAAAATGAGATACCTTCATGTGTTGATAGCATCATATCCAGTCACCTGTTAGGCTCCTAAAGACAACATTTTCACTTTTTCAAGGAAATAATTCATCAAATAGCAAAAATGTATAAGACAACTGTCCAAAATAAGAATAAAAAGCCTCTGTAAGGCAAAGAACACTGTCAAAACATTAAAAAAAAAGACAGCCCACAGAATGGGAAAGGATCTTCACCAAACCCAACCCACATAAAAGAGAAATAATATCCAAAACATATAATGCTCAAGAAACTATACCTCAGCAAATCAGATAATCCAATTAAAAGCAGGAATTCAAATCTATACTGAAAATTCTCAACAGAGTAATCTCAAATGTCCCCAGAATCACTTTAAGAAATGTTCATCATCCTTTCCCATCTGGGAAATGCAAATCAAATGAAGCTGAGATTAAATTTTACACTTGTCAGAATAGCTAAGGTCAAAACCACAGGGAAAGCTCATCCTGTAGAGGATATGAAGCAATAGGAACACTCCTGCATGACTGGTGTGGGTGCAAACTTGTGCAGCCACTTTGGGAATACATTTGATGTTTTCTCAGATAACTGAGGATTGTTCAACCTCAGGACCCACCTATAATACTCTTTGGCATACCCAAAGGATTCTCCACCACACCACAAGTACACTTGTTTAAAACTATGTACATGGCACCTTTATTTGTAATAGTCAGAAACTCGAAACAACCTAGAAGCCCCTTCACCAAAGAATGGATAAATTAAATATGGTGCATTTGCATAATGGAGTATTACTCAGTATTAAAAACAATGACATCAGGCAATTTGCTGGGAAATGGGTGGAGTAGTAAAGAACTTCCTCAGAGAGGTAACCCAGAAAGACAAACACTCATAAGTACTCACTCATAAGTGAATATTGCCTATAGAGTAAAGGAAAACCATGTGACAACCCACAGACCCAGAGGAGCTAAGTAACAAGCATGAAGCTCTCTGTGAAGGGAAATTATAATTGATGTCACCAGTGGAAGGGGAAAGTAGCCTGGAACTGGGAATGCAGATGGGAACAACAGGGATCACATACGGAGGAAAATGTAGTTAGAGGATACTGAGAGAGACAACTGGAATCAGGGTCCATTCTGGGATGAGACAGAAACCTAAAACAATTGAAATTCCCAGGAATATATGAGGATTAGCCTAGCTAAGAATCCTACCAATAGGGGATATGAAGCCTGAACCCACCATCTCCCATAAACAGGCAAGACTTCCAGTGGATGCATTGGGACACCAACCGAGCCTCTGGTTTATGAGAGTAAAAGAAAGGCAATAGAGAGTCATTTTATAAATGAGTTTTATTTATTATTTATTTCTCTTCAATTAATAGTATTTATTTATTTATTATTTATTTCTCTTCAAATAATGGTATTTAGTTTTGCCCTTGGTCTCTGAACTATATAATCCCAATTTTGGGTCTTCCAAGCCATGTCAGGTTATGTGAGATGTGGCTTCCATCTTATAGTCTAGGCCTTAAGTCAAATCAAATATTATTTGGTTATTCCCACAACTTCTGTCCCACCATTGTACTAGCATATCTGGAAGAAGACACCATTGTATATCAAAACTTTTGGGGCTGGGTTGGTTTTCACCTTTGCTTTTTGGTAGCATGTAAAGTATCTTCCTATACCAAATACTCTAGACTGTAGGGGTGACAGCTGTACATAGGAGCCAGCTCAAATTCTCTAGGTTCAGCTCTTGCAGCATTCAAATCTACTGCAAGAAATTAGAGAGCTAGACACAATTCAGATTTATAGCAAATGAATTTATTCTTTGTGGTGATATATTGTTTATCATTTATTAAAGACACTGGAGATCAAAAGAACAAAACAGCCATACAAGTTGAGTCATAGTAGCCAGGCAGTTCTAGCACACACCTTTATCTCAGCACTTATGCGGGAAAGGGGCTGGTGGATCTCTGAGATTGAGGCCAGACTGGTTCTCAGATTTAGTACCAGGGCAGCTAGCACCACACAGAGGAACTCTGTCTGGAAAAATAAAAAAATCAATTGACAAACAAACAAAACAAGACAAAAAGAAAAAATAAAAGGAAAAGAATGCGATGTTAAGGTCCCTGTAGGATAAACAATGTTTGCTTTCTTAGTGATGGGATTAAAGGCATGGGAGTCATTACTCTTTTAGACTAATTCAATCTCTTTTAGCCCTGGGTGGCCTTGAACTCAGAGAGATGTGTCTGCCTTTGTCTCCAGAGTCCTGGGATTAAAGATGTGTGTCACCAATAAATTCTATGACTAGTATGGCTTCTTTGTTCTTTTGATCTCCAGTGGCTTTAATAAACCATAAACATTATATCACCACAATTTTTACTTCTAGCAGAAGGATAGCAGACTTAACAGCCAAACAGCATGCCATGTGGAAGGGAAATTTAGGTGGGATTTAAAGATGGACATCATAAATATATGAACTACAACTATCCATGGATTCGACATATAAGGAGGAAAAGTATTTTACTTCTGTCTGTTGTGTCTTACTTTCATGCTATATAGTAACAAAGAGGCAGTATCACCCCTTTCCCATAGTGATAAACATGTTTTACAGAACACTCTAGGTTACCACTGCATCTCAACTCCACTATAATGTTGGCCTGAGTGGCCCAGTTCTGGTACTTCTGGCCATCTACCACCAAGAGCATGCCTTCCCCTCATCCTGGACCCTGCTAATCCCAATTCTCAGGTTGAGTGTTTGGTCAGAATGCAGGTCCAACACCCCACCATCTTGTAGGTACTTCTTGAGTTGGGAAGGTGATGTATACTTGTAATCCTAAGTCCTCCAGAAGTAGAGGTAGGTTGATCTGTGTAAGTAGGAGGCTAGTGTGTGTGTGTGTGTGTGTGTGTGTGTGTGTGTGTGTGTGTGTGTGTGTGTGTCTGTTTGTCTGTCTATCTGCCTGTCAGTCTGTGTTTCTACATTATCACTTTCATGCTGATGTACAAACCAAAGCCTGTGAGGGACCAAGTATAAGCATGATAGTGGTTATCTTATACAAGAGATCAGATTTTACCAGATATGAAATCTCAATCTCTATAGTAACCATTCTCCAAAATGTAGTTTTAGCAATAGTTGCTGGCTTTCATAATCCTTGTTCTTCTCTTGCAAATCCTAGCTGAACTATACAAAGCCAAATAATTCTTCTAGATCAAAGCTATTGGAAGTGTCACATCTCACTGGGGTCCAAACTTGCTCTGCCGACAAACCCCAATCATGGCACACTGGAGCCTTTTCTTTGTTCTCAACTCACAGTTGTCACTCTTGTCTCTTCTTCCAATAGAGAATGGTAGACTGACTTTCTTTTCCATAGAAAGTTCTGAGGAAATACAATTTGCCTGATCACACTTTGTGGCCTTTGAGTATGTCCACAAACTAAAGTTGTAGGCAGAAGCAAGCATGAACGCATACTATTGCATTTAAATTTAAACCAAACTAAAAACACAGAATTTCATAAAACAAACAAACCCAAAACCAACCAAAGAAAAAAGAAGACAGTTCCCACAGAAGAAATTACTGTTCAGTGTCTGCAAATAAAAACAATCGCTAAGAGTCAACAAAGAAAAGAAAGAAAGAAACATGAAAATGTGGAGAATAGATTCACTTCCTTTGAATTCTAGCTATTTTGTTTCATAAGAGACACTTAACAGTGTCAAAAGTGTTGATTCTTTAAAAAAAAAAATATGCCTACATAAGAACTGAAAGCTGAGTGAGAGTCTTTCTTTTGTGTCTTTTTCTCCTTTTCCTTTACTTTTTGTGATAATAATGGCATGTTTATGTCTAGAGATCCTGGAGGTGATATGGGTATTTGGAAAGACTCAACTAAAACATGGCAGACAGCAGACATGGAGTGGAGTTACGAAACAGCACAATATGATTGATACTGAGTGACCGAGGAATCTCCAACTAAATGGTGAGTTCTGACTATTTCTTTTGAGTGTTGCTGTGGGAATATGGCCTCTGCCTTGGCCAGCCAGCCTGGGTGTCTCTCTGTAGACATTTGCACTGACCATGTAGGCTGTTTGCAGATTGGTGTGCCTAGTTGAAATTTTGTGCCCTCCCGCCTAGGAGCTTTTATCTGGAATGAATTAAATATACCTTAGCTGTCTACAAGTCCTCAAAATATCTTAAAAATCTCTGCCTTTATGACCCTCCTCCATTCTGTCTTAGGGCATGGCCTTCACTTCCATCTGCTTACTTATGAATGGCTAAGCATTAGAGAAATGTCTATATAAAAAATCAGTGATACCTGACTCATTTCCTACTCCCTTCAGGGTGGAAGCACATGGATAAGAATACCTGAGGTATCATAAAGTCATCTTTGTATAATATACTACTGCAAGCCTCATTGCATTGCTTAAAAGCTCACCAGCTATTCCCTTATGTCTGTGGTCACTTTGGTGCTGAGAAATAACCTAACTGAGCCTCAAGGGACAAAGCAACTAACAGAAAGGGCAGTTATTGTGATGGCACGGCTGAGCTCTAAGTGTGAGACGTCATCACCTACTAGTTTTCTTGTCTCCTCAAGCAAGAAGAACATCTCCACTCACCCTGAAGAACCAGAACAGAGAAAATAAATCTGGAGTTACTTATAAATACTTCTTACACATTAAATCCTTTCAATGTTTCTCTCATCTTGGGATTTTTTTTACACTCAAGTGGCTGGGTATAGCCACTGGGGGCTTCTGGAGCCCCAAATTTGCTCTCAAACTTTCATTACACATGGGTGCAACTTTGTGTAGATTGTCTTGGGGGTAGAATATGTTTCAGCTATTGGCAAAATACTGAGGCATTTTGTTTCTGTGGCACATCAGTGATACCTATTTGTGTATTCAAACAGAAAAAATAATACATTTAAAACATTCCCTTTAGTATAATCTCTAAAGAAATTGTATTTCTTACTGTGGTTTGGATAGCCCATCACAAATTAGCAGAAGTAGATGTTTTCCTGGTTAACTTCAGTGAGCACACATAGGAGGAGAGAGAGATTGCTTCCAACATTGTTTTGTTTCCCCTCATAATCAGCTTTGGGTCTTAACACCAATTTTACTGGTTACATGCCAACTTAGTAACACGAAAATGACACAGTTGCCACCCTTATGGTTTGAAATCTCATATAAAAGCAAAATTGCCTTTGCTTAAAATTGTGAATAGCTAATGAAAAGGCGGAGTTAGTTAGCAAGGTTTTGTTACATCGCTTAAGGGATGTCTGGTTCCTGGTAAATTGTGTCTGTTTTATCAAAAAACTCTTTTCTTTTAAATATATACCATTATATGACTTATACTTGAAACAATGGGGTCTAAGTACTGCCTCTTTCCTGGATAGAGTCATGACATTTGTAAACTATGGAAACAAAATGTAAATTTACAGAGACATTTCTTCTCCCATACCTCGAAAGTTAATTCAAATAGAGCTATCAGGCATATGGACAAGAGAACACTTCCCTACAAACAATGGGCATAGCTTTCCTCTAGATATATAAAACAATGGTAGGAATTACTATTCCTTTAATGACATCTGTGCTCTTACACACCAACAGCCGTTCCTTGATGTGATTGCTTATTGTTTTAGCTAAGGCTACAATTGCTATGAGGAGATACCATGACAAAAGCAACTTGGAGAGCACAGAATTTATTCAGTGTATGCTTCCATATCACTGTCCATCATTGAAGGAAGTCAGGACAGGGATTCAAACAGGGCATGGACCTGCACCTGATGAAGATGCTGAGACTGGAGCCATAGAGGAGTTCTGTCTACTGGTTTGCTCCTTATGGGGTGCTCATTCTGATTCCTACAGAACCCAGGACCACCAGCTTAGGTGCAGCCCCAGGAGTAATGGGCTGGGTCTGCTCCCATTCAGTAACTACTAAAATGCCCACCAGCTGTATCTTATGGAGGCATATTCTCATTTTCGAGTTCTCTGCTCTACAATGACTCTAGTTTGTATCAAGTTCCCATAAATATAACTTTGCTGATGAGCCTGCAACTTTTCTGAGTTATAACCCAGGGTATGATTTTTCTTTGCATTCCTTCTCCCTTTATGTGAATACATGGCTGAGTCTGAAACCTGCTTGCCTGGACCCCCTAGACATCCTCATTCCTTTCTCTGAAATCAGCTGCCATGCCTTGCAATAGCTGAGCTTGCCTAAGTCTTTGACCTTTGACTAAGCTATTTTCTTCCTCTTATCCATCTACCTTCCTTAAGCTGCTGAGAGCTCAAGCTTGTCGGCCATCTTTATTTCTCTCAATGTCCAATACAATTGTATGCCAATTTTCCTCTAAGTCCATTGAAAATGGCTTTTTAACTATGTTCTCTGGTGACATTGGGAGTCTGAATTCTGAAGGGGAATTCTGTGAATCAAGATAGGATGACTGGTTTATCTGAGACCTGTGGACTTTCAAAATCCAGGAAAGAAAATAGAGAACTTCTTCTTCTTTCTGTGGAAATAAAACATTCTGTTCTTATTGTTGTTTATGGGTTGGGTAAAGGTTTTCACATTGAAAATAGATTTCTAATTTATTTTTAATGGCATCCCAGAGCTCTCACCACAGAGCAGGGGCAGGAGGCAAATAGAACACTGGATGCTCTTGTTGTAGTAGCTTAGAACACTGGATGCTCTTGTTGCAGTAGCTTACAGTATTTCATGAGCTTTTACTATTGTACATCATTGCTGTACAGACAAACAGAGGAGAAAAAAGCCAGTTAGAGGTACTGAGACAAGGACCTTGGTCAGTAATGCCACATTTTGCCTTCAGAGGCACTGATTGACATCACAGTTTTAGATCTGCTTGGATTGAGGCCAGATGCTCCAGAAATGCTCTGGCTATTGGTACTTGTTCATGGAAGAACCCCAGGCCAGCCACCAGGATAATAAAGTCACTGACACCTTGAGAGTGGGCCAATATTTCAGTTTCCAATCCTTCAATCCTGTCTCATAAGATGACAAAATGGAAGCCTTGTCCAAATGTGGGCTTTCACAACTGGATCATAGAGAGTTAAGCCCATTCAACTTGAGAAAGCCTCTATAGCTTTCAAGAAACTTGCTTTCCCCTACCTTTTGTGCCATACTGGAAAGAAATTCCATAGAATCCATATGAAGCTCAAAACATAGATGAGAAATGAGAAAATCATCAGAATAGTTTTTTTTTTTAAAAAACCTAAAAGTGCCTCTTCTGCCTTTTTTACACAATGCCCCACAGCAGTGAAAATATTCCTTTGCTCTCTTTAATATGCTTTCTAATCTTTCAGCATCCATTCACATGGTTTGTATGCCCATAGTTTGCATCACATTTTTTCCACTCATTAGCTGTAAAGTTGGCTATACTTTATTATTTTTAATTTTACATATCTATAACGGTTCCCTCTCCCTCCTTCCTTCCCTATTTGCCTCTCTCCCAACCTTTCATGTGCCCCAGCCACCCTCCCCTCCTACCCCAACCCCCACTCCACATGTAGGGTGATGCCTTCCAGGAGGGGTCATCTAAATCTGTCAAGTCTCTTGGAGTAGGGACTAGGCCTTCTCTCCTGTCTCTAGGTTAAGGGAGTATCCCTCCATGGGGAATGTGCTCACTTTTCTTGTATAAAATTAATGCATATGTCTGAAAAGTAAAACTAGTTCCCTCTTCAAGTTCCAGTTTCTGGAAGAAAGAACAATACAATGTAAAATAAATAAATAAATAAAAAGATTCTTCAAAGTCTAGGGCTTTTCCATACATTATCACTTTCCAGTCCTGAAAAAGCCTCCAAGGTCCATACCATGACCTAAATGGAAATCTGTGGCAATTCTCTGTGTTCTCAGGGCAAGAGTTGCACAAATCTATTTTCTTCAGTAACCTAAATACCAGCACTCAAGCTGTCTATTGCTAAAAGTTAGAGAGAAGAAAAAAATAGATATTAGAATATGAGGTCACTCCATTCCTTATTCCCAGTGCTGATAATCTGACAAGATAGGTGATTAACACCTTTTAAACAAACAGGCAGAGGGACCACAGACAAAGCAGTCTTCCCCTCAGCAGGTTTTATAGGAAGAAGGTGAGAAGGGAGAAGACATGATGTCATTTCACAGCTCTAGCTGGACTTGCCTCTGGCTAGGTGATCAGACAACATTCTGGCTTCTTTTGTCTGCATTTTTTTGTGTCTGGACTTAGAAGGTTCTGGAAACATTGAGAGTAGGATTGTGTATGTGTGTGTGTGTGTGTGTGTATGTGTGTGTTTAAACTGGGCTGCATGAGTTGGAGTTGATTCGGAAATATCTAAATATGGTAATCTATTAATAACATGTACACACTGATCAAGTTTTAATGAATGAAGTTCAAATGTGTCTATGTGATACAGAATGGAAAGTGTTCCAATATGTCCTTGTCCCATACTGCTTCACTGACTCCTCGTCTATAGAGTGACACAGTGGTGATTAACATGTAGCACACTGAGCTGACATTGCTTCCCACATCTGTTTTCTGCTCTCATCACTGGTCCCAATGCAGAGGCTTTGCATTGGACGCCTAGAACAGCCTATAACTTAACACTCATAGCTGTATATTCTACTTTTGGTATTCAGCTCTACTCTGCAAAATTAGATGAATTCTGTAATAAATTTCTGTTTAAAGTTGACCCTTGCTTCCAGTCATTATCATCTCTATTGTGTCATTTCCTTCTGTGTTTTCAAATTACTCTTGTACTGGAAAACACTAAGGAAGAAAGAAATTGCATATGTTTAAATAGGTATGATCTTTATCAAGATGCAAATATGTTTTATCGTACCAATTTCTATGTTACAGACTATCATTAAAGTGAGAGTTTCTTTTGCCTTTCTGTATTCATGAGTTATATTTTGCCATAGAAATTGCCATAGCAAAATTTGTACTAAGCCAAATAATAAAGGCAACAGAAGCCTGTTTCACTCAAGATAGACAGGGATGTTCTTGTGTTCATATTGGAAGTGGAGGAATTTTTTTCCTTCTACATTCAAGTGCCCATGGAAGCTTTCCTGCCGCCTTCCTCACAAGGAGAGAAGCAGTGTGAAACTCATGGGAGATGTCATTCTGTAAATATGTTTCTCATATTGTTTAATGAATAAAGCACTGTTGGCCAATAGGAAAGCAAGATAGGCGGGACTAGGAGACAAGGAGGAAAGAGGACATAGTAGGGAAGAGTCAAGATGTAGAGACTAGAGAGAACAGAGGCCCAGGCCCTCTCTCTGGTAAGATGAGACTACGTGGAAATACTTAGATTAATAAAATGGGTTAATATTTAAGACAGAGCTAGCTGACAAGAAACTAGTAAGAGGCCAACAGCTTTATATCCAATACAGCGTCTCTGTGTATTATTTGGGGCTGGCATGGTGGTGGGACATAGTTGGTGGAAAAAAAACCATACTCTTAACATGAAACTTTATCCTAGGTGCTTACATTTCAAAGAGATGGTTCTTAAAACCAGAGTTGTGTCTTAAAACTGGAAATTATATATATATATATATATATATATATATATATATATTTCAGTTGTGGCAAAGAAAGAAATGATAATTCTAAGATTTCTAAACTACATTCTCTAAAGGAATGATTGCCAGAAACTGAAGCCAAGGGGAAGATTAAAGTGGCTTTGTTCAAGTGCTATAGATTTCAAAGGAGATTTCATTAACTTCCCTGCTAGACTAGTTAGCATATAATGATTAAGGAAACCATTTGGTAGAACATGCTAAAGACTAAAACACCTTTCCTAATTCATTGTATTTGTTATACCCTAGACAGTCATTTTGCTTTCATGAATCAAGAACTACAGATCACAGGACTAGATGGAGTTTCCTTTAAATTGGCATTTGTTAAACTGGTTTTCCCTTCATTTTGTCTTTTATGTTTGACAAATGTCCTTGAAATAAACCGGGATTGGCACCACTGCTTTCTTCATCTTCCATCCCACTCTTCTTCTTCCTCTTCTTCTTCTACAGTTTGTCCTGATGCACTGTATCAGAACATTTTCAGTAATTTATAAAGTGATATACGATCAATGTCAATTAAAACACTCCTCAAAGGTAACAGATTATTAAAGGAATTCACTTTTATTGACAATTCCCATATAAGTAATACAAAATGCAGTTCAAATCTCAAAGAAAATAAATGATGTTTTATTCTAAACCAACCTTGAATGTCCCTATATATGGATGCAGGTGCCTGAATGACATGACCCAATTTAAATACATGTATGTAGGTCTGCATATATGTAACAATAATAATCAAGGTAGATGCCATGATGTTAGCAGCAGGGTTAATGGGAGAAATTGGAGGAGAAGAATGAGAGGTAAAGGCAGGCATAATGTAGATGCAACAATCACGTAATAATTTCTGTTATTTTATTTTCAGTCTTCTCCCACATGTTGCACCCTAACTACATTTCCCTAACTCCCTTCTCATTCCACTCCTCCCCATATCCACTCTCATTCTGCCTCCCTTCAGATAAGAGCAGGCCTCTCAGGGACATCAGCCAAACACTGCATAGAAAGCTGCAATAAGACCAGGCACATACCATCACATCTAGGATAGATGTGGCTTCCCAATAGGAAGAAAATTATCCCACAAGCTGGCAAAAGTGTCAGAGATGTCCCCTACTCCCTCTGTTAGGAGAGTACCAAACTAGCCATTCATAACATACCAAGGAAGAGGACGAGGTCAGACCCTTACAAGTTCCCTATTCTCTATGATCCATTATGAGTCAAAGTCAAATGATTCTGTGGGCCACATTCTTGTGTCCCTGACCTCTCTGACTCTTCCTTTGCATCCTCCCTGTTCTCCTTATAACTCCCAAAGCTCTGGATAATGTTTGTCTGTATCTGTTCCCAATGGTTGCTGGGTGAAGTCTCTTGGGTTTCTTTGAGGAGGATTCTGCAGGCAGGACAAGCTGTAGGCCAAAGATTTTGTGGCTGGGTTTGTGTTTTAATCCCTCCACTTGAGGCCTTGTCTGATTGCAGAATAAGGCCAAAAACAAACTGAAAGAAAAAGAAACAACAAGAACAGAAAAACCAACCCCCAAAACACTTGACCATCTAATTTTTTGATGAAAAAGCTTTTGGGATAAAAGTCTTCAGTGCTCAGGGATACAGGAGACATATCTAAATATAATAAGGGCAATTTACAGCAAGCCTATAATCAATATCAAATTAAATGAAATAAAACTCAAATCACATTAACATTAGGAATAAGGCAAAGGCCATCTATTCTCCCCATATCTATTCAATTGAATGCTTGAAGTTCAAGCTAGGGAAATAAGATAATTAAAGAAGATCAAGGGGTTACAAATTGGAAAGGAAGATGTCAAACTGTCACTATTTCATGATGATATATTATCCAAAGCAACCACGAATATTATACCAGTGAACTCCTATTTTTGACAAACAGTTTTAATGAAGTAGCAAGATATAAGATTAACTAAGAAAAAAAAAAGTCAGAAGTAAATGGGCCAAGAAAGAAATCACGGAAGCAATGCCCTTCATTAAAGTCACAAATGATATAAAATATATTGAGATAACTCTAATCAAGGAAGTAAACGACTTATATGACAAACATTTCAAGGATTTGAAGAAGCAAATTGATGAAGATATCAGAAGTTGAAAATATATCCCATGTTCATGGATCAGTAGGATTAACATTATAAATATGGCCATCTGATCCAGAGAAATCTAAAGATTATATGCAATTTCCATCAAAATTCTAACATAATATTTTAAGACCTTGAAAGAACAATTTTCACCTTTTTATGAAAAAACAAAACAAATGAACAAATAAACAAAAACCCCAGGATAGCTAAAATAAGTCTGAACAATAAAGGAACTTTTGAAGATATCACCATTCCTGATTTCAAGCTTTACTACAGAGCTGTAGTAATAAAATCCACATTGTATTCACAAAAAAGCACACATGCTGGTTAATAGACTTAAATCAAAGTCCCAGATGTAATTTCACAAACCTATGAACACGTGAGTTTTGATAAAGAAGCCAGAAATATTTGATGGGAAAAAGAAAGCATATTCAACAAATGGTACTGGGCTAACTGTATGTCAGTATATAGAAGAATGCATATTGATCCATATCTATCACTGTACACAAAACATAAGTCTATGTGGATCAAAGGTCTCAACATAATATCTCCTAAAAACAATTAATAAATAAAAATGTATACTGTATTCCAAAAAATTTACTGAATATCAGATAAATTAACTCAAAAACAGATGTGGATAATTAGTTGGTCAATTTAGGATAATCTCCAACATAGGTATTATATTTACTGGGAAATTCAGTTCATAAAACTGAGTGATGCATTATGAATGCTCTTACACAATATGAATTAAATAAAGATTTTACTGGCACATGAATTTAATGTTCATAAGACCTCTATGCTTGAGAAATAAATCTTTATTTTGTTTTCTTTATCTTTTTATTTAGATTATCATTTTTGTGTTAGAAGAATAAGTAGGAGACTCCTAATACTTTTATTATTTACTTATTTATGTCACAGAGCTCTGTGTTTAATGCTTATATTTTTTATTAACCAAATAATAGAATTAGACTCCTGGAGTTTGGATAACCAAATTCCAGATAATTCTACATCAGCCTGGTGTGAGGAAATAGGCAGCAACTCACCAGTATTATTGTGAAGCTGGCAATTGCTCGTCTATGAGTGTGTTCTTGACTTGTAGATTTGCTCTGGATTCATATCCATGACATTTGTGTTGTAGGCATCAACTATTTCAAGTTGTCTTCATAAAAAACTAGTGCCATTACTTATTTTCATCTACCAATAAATTTTTAAAGTAACTGAAGTTTGAAGTAACTAATATTTTGTATCAAATATGGAAATTAGCACTTTTACCCTATCCCATGAAACATTTGGTGATATTTTCATGTAATCTATTTATATAACCTTTTGCTTTGAGTAGCATATGTTATAATTTCTATAATATACATAGTTGTCCATAAATCATGTTTTCCATTTTTATCATCTTTTTATAGTTTTACATCAGTACACACAGACAAAATTTCATTAAAAATTGTAAAGGCAATTACAAGTTCTAGTTTTATATTACAGCACATACACCTCTCTGTCTTAGAGTAGTTTATTCATCAATTATATCATACCAATTTTACTGGATTATATAAATATTAGATATCTTAATATTAACAACATCTTCTGAGATAAAGTTTTTCTATGCATACATGTTGTTGGTTGTGATGTCTCTATTTTAGTGTAACAAATAAAGCTTGCCTGTAGATCAGAGTAGAGCTCACCCCTAGTTAGCCATACAGGGCTGGAGGGCTGTACAGACAAACAGGAAGTGATATGAATGTGTAGAGAGAAGACTGTAAGCAGGGACAGACGAGACAGGAGTTTGTCTCTCTTTTCTAGCTGAGGAGTTAGCAAAGTAAGAGGTGGCTGTGGCTTGCTCCTCTGTCTCTCTGTTCTTTCAGCATTTTTCTTGATATCTGCTTCTGGATTTTTATTATTAAGACCAATTAGAACTCTCCTCCAACAATAGTTAAAGTTCAATTTACTAAAAACAAGTTCCTAAAACAAGTCTTTTTTCCACCATTTCTTACATTTAAAATATATCAAATTATGTCAAATTTGCAAATATATCAAAAGTAATATATGAAAAAACAAACCACAGCTAATTATGTATTAGTTCTAACAACACACATTGGTAGCTGCTTATGTAGATGTAATGATTTTGAAACCTAACCTGCATTTAGAGTTTCATGGAATACTAGTGATTACCATTATCTTCTTTGTAGGGTGTTTGCATGTCTGAGAAAGCATAATTGCTTTCAGCATCATGACCATCATTCCCACTGAATCACACACACACACACACACACACACACACACACACACACACACACACACACACACACACATACACACAATGCACATCTAAAGAACATATCTGGAAGGGTATTGGGGGTGCACTCCTTTAATTCCAGCACTGGGGAAGCAGAAACAGGCAGATCTCAGGGAGTTCAAGGCCAGCCTAATCCACAGAGCTAGTTCTAGGCCAGCCTAAAAAGCAATGCAGAGAAACAAACCAATAAACCAAACAAACAATAAACATGTCTTTGTAACTGACAGTGAAGAAAAGAAAGTGCTGAGGTTCTCTTGGTGGTTCTGCAAGAAAGACATGTGCATGAAATGACAGGAAATAACTCAGAATCTGAGAGTAGCTCAGGCTGTCAAGGAGATGGACAACTAGGACTCAGAGGACTTTAACTGATTTCTTCCAACAGCATAGTGATCATGGAAGGATACTCTTCTGTGTAGCCTCTGCTGATCGACCACATGCTTTGTTTTTGCATTGAAAATATTTTAAATCACAATTTTCTACTTCATTCTGCTGATGATTTTTGCTGTAGTCTAAGATTTTGGGCTGAAAAAAACACAACCAAACCAACCAAACTAACAATTAACAAGATGAAATCTTTAGGTATACCGAAATCTGTGAGTATCATTTATTGCTAGCCAGTATAACACCACAAGAGTGACTATTGATATAGAGGCTTCTGAACTCAGCTTCCAAGCAGGAGATAAACACCAACCTTTGGGATGGGATGTCAACTTGCCACTCCTAACTTTCTTATTAGACAGTGCCTGCAGCATTCTGTCTGGAGAGTGGTGTCTCTTAGTAGTACTTCCCTTTTCAGAATTCTCTTGTATTGTGAGGCCTTCTAATATTTCTAGTAGTTTCTTATATTGAAAATCATTTTAAAGGGCATCTTACAATAGTTTCTTTGTTGATCTTAATGTTTGACTTCACTTATTATCTGAACTTAGGAAAGGGTCCCTTACCTAAACTGCAAACAAACATTAGTTCAAATGAAGATAAACAGAAATGACAATGTACGTTTAAAGTAGTTCCACCTGCACATGAAATTTGCCATAAAACTGAGAATTTGCTAGAAGAATGGTTTTCAGTATATCTTGGAGTACAGTTTGACCAGGCTTGACAGTCTTATCAAATGGAAGATATCTCCATTTTAGTAGTAACATTGTTTATGATGTCTAAGCCCTAAGATTTGTAGAATAAAAGGTGATAAAATTAATTAAAAGCAATTTATGGGTTTTGGTTCAATGTGGTACATCTAAGAGTATCTGAATAGTTACAGAAAAATGGAGTTTTATACTTAAGTTAGATGGAATGTGTTGACACTTTAACAATATTTGTAAAAGAGACCTTACTTCCTATTGAGAACACATAAACCCATACCAGACTAATATTCAAACATATTGAAATATAGATACACAAAGAAATTGAATATATCATTCAGATGATACAAAAATATGCTAATCATGTCCCCTAAGGAATAGAGAGGTGAGATATAGGATGATGTTGACAACTTATGCATATCTGTAGGGAGAAATTAACCTATGGAGCATCATTAATAAGGTCGAAAGTAACCTGATCAAAATGAGTAATGCCAGATGTCCTATAGGCACCAATGTAGAAGCAAGTCCTTCCTTGCAGCAAGGCTTCCATATCCAACTATAGCAGATAAATACTTTAGTTACAGCATAGGTACATAGTCTTCATAAAAGAAAAGGCAAATAGTTACAGCTTTCAAGCAGAAACAAGAGTATAATAACAAGATATGATCACATTCAATGATCCAAAGAAGGAGCTGAAAGCCTGCTGTTTCGAATAAATAATAATGACAATACAAAAAGAAAGTAAATCATTGACCTGCTCTCTATGCTTTTAACACACAGGTACAAATGTCATTGTAATAAGGCCACAGATAGTTACCTTTATTCATTCACTGAGCAAACAAAAACATCTTCTGTAGGTAATGCCCTGATTAATGTTAAAAGGGTAGTTGCATAGTGACTCAAACACATAAGACTGTGAGAATATGCTGAGGTGAAATGATACCACATTAGCACCTGGCATTAAGAGAACAGATGCTAAACAAGCAAAAATGAGACCGAGATGCTTAGCATTTGAATGTCGTAATAGAAATATTAATGCAGTGTAATGCTCTGAGAAAAGTCAATGTTACCAGTTTGTTAAGAAAAGAAAATGACTCATACTAGGACAAGTAGAATGTCAGCACAGAAAGACTGAGAAAAGGAAGGCTTTCAGAAGGGAGGAGTCAACAGCAGTAAGTATCACACTTGACAATGTGAGACATGCAGAGTGGAAAATGCTGACCGTGGCAAAAGTGAAGCCACTATTGACCTTGTCCAGATTGGTTTTAGTCTGTGTGAGGCTTCCTACCTGGTTACCTATGAACCCCAGAGGTTAAGATAAATGGTATTTTGAAAAAAAAAAGTTATGATTTGTTTTCTGGGATGAGTGAATGAACTCTCCCTCCAAAGCATTAAGATACTCTGACTCTGTGCTAAGCCTTTATGGGTACTGAGATATTATACATTGACTTCCAGGCAGATTGTACATCTGCCTGGAAGCATCATTTGGCTGCTGGGTCATAGGCTCAGAAGCCATATTTTTTTGCATTCACTCAGGGTTAGAATTTGAGAAATCGAATACTATGGAGGTAGTGATAAAGGAGGATGTGAGTCTAGGTTCAAGAACCCTTACAGAGGTGTACTGGCGTGGCTTCTCCATAGACCTTAAAGCTCCTATAAGAAGAGAGAGAAGAGGAAATTTGTTGCTGTAAATTTTCTTGTCTTGCCAGTCCCGCCTCCCTTTGGCCCCAAATGAACACACAAAGGCTTATATTAATTGTGAATCTGTTGGCAAATGACTAGGGCTTTGTATTGGCTAGCTCTCTCTTAATTATTATTCCATAACTACCAATCAATGTATTTTTACATGGTCTTGGTTTACTGGAGAATGGCCAGACCTATTTCTCCTTAGTGGTCTACATGGCATCTTCTCTCAGAATTCTTCTTGTCTCCTAGTCCTGCCTATCTTTCTGCCTCTATTGATGACAGCCAAACAGTATTTTACTCATCAACCAATAAGAGAAACATAAACAAAAAGACATCTCCCATTTGAAATATGTGAAATGAATCAATTTTGACTAAATAAAATAGAGCAGGGGTGTCAGAGTCATGAAACTTGGTTCCCTTATGATGAGACAGGGATGCCCACTTGAATTTTACAGAGCTCTGAAGGAGTAGTGGAATTCCTTCCTCTTCACTCCACATCCTGTATTCTTTCCCTCTCTCATATTTTCAGGGAGTTGATAACATCTCTATGACAGCAAACAGATCTCATTACCTTTCCACTTTGCATTTGCCTTCTCTTCCAGAAGCATGAAGCATACATCCTTTTGTGCTGAATCAAGTACGAGACAGAGTTTTGTACAAGAAACAACTGTTTTATATATAAGACTTTTCATTCATGAGAGACTTGAATTTTAAATCAAAGTTCACACAGGAGTTCCATAAGAGAGAGTGGCACAAGGAAAGCCTTCCCATGATATATGCCCCAAACTTCATTTAGATAATTTATTTTATTCTTGTCTCATATCACAAGTTATTTAATTGTAATTGAATGATTTTACATGTCAGCTGAATTTGAATAAAAAACTCTACCATATGAATATTAAAAAAGTTAAAAAAATGATTGTTTCACATTTAAGAATATGTGCACTTTTTAATACCCATGAACATATACTGTACATGCAAGCAAAACCACAGAAACCCTCAGGAAAATTTTAATCCTGGATCACTCATGTTGACGTTTGGACATAAAAATAAAAAGAATCATCTTTTCAATAGTCTTGATCTAAGGTGCACTGAAGCAAGATAATAGTTTGAAGCCACGTGTCCACTTCAAAACTGAATTTCGTCAAATGTCATTCTGAGATTCTCTACAGTTTCCCTGGACAGAACACTGGTTTCCAGTAGGAAAATATATTTATGGAAAGGCATACTCTGTAACTCGAGGGTAATGTTGTGTGCTGGCTTTGAACCTGAGAGATCCATATCCTAAAGCACATATTCTTTTGTAATTCAAATGCAACCAAGTGCAAATAACTGTCCAAGAAACAGACTCTTGCACAAGAATTGTCTAGTTTCCTTGGCATGAGGCTTCTGCATAAGTGGTTACAGCACTTTCCATATGGGTAATCAAAAGGACTCTGGGATTCTAGGCAGTTACATTGTTGCTGAGGAAAATCAGCATGCATACAAATAAGGAATGTAGGTTGTGTGTGTTGCAAGTACACTGGTTATTTCTGGATAGAAATTCTATACGTTGCAAGTGCTGTCACTTTGATCCACTTAACATATTTAATAAAGATATAGCTGTAACCATAATTTACTGTTATATATGTGGTATAACAAATTTATGGCATCATAACTAACATGTGAAAATTAATATACTTAGTGACCCAGGAATGTGTCCGTTTTCACAGACGCCATCAACTTCAAAATGTAAATTTTATAACAATCAGTACATAAGCTATATGCCTTCAGGTAGGGGATAGCTTCACTCCAGAGCAAGAAAGAGGAAACACTGACAAGATACAGGAAGGGACAGTCCCAGTTCACAAGTGGAGGAAGAGAAACTATGTAAGATGGTGAGACAGTCCAAAATGTTAGAGGGCGTTTGGAAAAAGTATTCCTTTCAAAAACATAGTAGTCAGTACATCAAATGTAATGTATAAGTAGTTTAAATGTGGATTCAACTATTGGCTTACAATTTGCCATTGTACTAGAAAAGTCAAATATTAGATAAAGAGAAGTCACTTAGGTGATTTCAGAGTGTTGGGAGAACTGAAAGTGAAATATAGAGTGTGGAGATTAGCATTTCTTAAGAAACCTTGTAGAGACCCTCAAAGATAACTTTCCATAACAGACTTACACTGCAGGGAGCATAAAGGCAGTAGAAAGAAGCATCATCTGAGGAAACAGAGATTAGTCACCTGGCATTTCCTCCCAAATTAGTTAGCACAGGCTAATTTGAAGAATGTTAATTAAATCAGGCAAGGGATAGTCACATGTTTGAAATGTCAAAGAATGAATGTTAAAAGTTAACTGTTATACCTTGGCAAACTACATACACATAACTGAGATTGGAGGAGACCATACTGTAGAAAATTTAAAAGCAATATGCAGAAATTAAGATTAAATTATGTATTCCCTGAAAGTGTGTCTAAATTTTTCCAAACATAATTTTCATTGAGAAAGCATGTGAAACAAAGACATTGGGTTGATTTAGCTCAAAGGCTTTTCTCTTATTGGAATATAGGATGGCTTGAGAATTATCAGTTTTAGTAAGTTACTGGAGTTAGTTAGTTAGCCTGGAGGTTACAGTTTTAAAAATTATTATAGTAGAGTATCGGTTAAAATCATCAAATGTTTTCATGTTGTTTAGCTTTGAAAAAGCAGTGGAGATAGTAAGATGAAATGGAAATAATAAATCAGTTAAGTATGACAAAAGAGAACAAGTATGGTATGATCATATGTAGTCAAAATATTTTCCATAAGCAGACTTCCTCATTTTTTTAAATGACATAATATTCTTTAAGAGCAGCTCCATTGTAAGTGACAACATGAATCTAGGGTGCTGGAGAGGTGGCTCAGTGCTTAAGAGCATTATGGCGCTTGTGAAGGACCTGAGTTTATTTCTCAATATTCACCTTAAGAAACTCAATACTGCCCTTTTCACCACCTCTAAAGTACCCATCACCCTCTTCTGCCCACGGTGTACATGGTATTAGTGTGCACCTACCCCCACATACACATATACTTAAAAATACAGTAATTAAAAAATAAACCACAATCCAGTGGCAATTGTATTTAATATAATAATTTGTCACAATGTAATATTCAGTATCTTAGGTAAAATTGTCAAGGTTATGTTTATATTTATTTAAGTAATGGTTTATACACATTCCCTCTATTTGAAGAAAGACAATACATGTAAACAACTTATGAAGCTTTAACCACTTCTCCTTGCAAAGTGTATGTTGTGTTGACCCCTAATGTGAGTTGTACTTAGGGACATATGTTTTACAGAACTGGTATTCTCCTTTAGGCACACACCTTGGAAGAACGCAGATGGCTTTGATTGACAGTGCATGTATTAGCCTGATATATTCTGTATGATTAGCTCCCTTCACCTTCCGTATTATTCAGAGACTTGCTTTGACTTTTCCTTGTCTGAACCATGGCTTTAGGTACTCATCACTCAACCGCATTCTCAATCTGCCTGTTTTCTTCAACCACACTACATGGCATTTCCAAGTCTGTTTTATAGAAAGACAAGACAGAAAGTTGAACTAACTTTGACAGTTCATTAAGTTTAGGCTCAGATAAAAGGAGCCATTATTTTAGAGATCAAGTCCAGCCTTCCTTGCAGCTCTCTTCTTTATCCCTGAACCAGATTTCTCAAACAAAAATGGTGGATCAAAGGCTTCACATTCCATTTCTTTCATATCCTCCTCTCTTCTCCTGGTAAATTGGCTTGGTGATAATTCGTGATGTGCTAAAAAGTAAAATGATAGATTTATGTGTAGGAATGTCATTTAGGTATTACTGCCTAATGTAGATGCCCCTTTTGAAACTTGGGAACTATAACTCCTTTCCCTTGAAAGAATGTAAAATAAACTTATCCCTTTCATCTCCTTTCTTCAACCTAGACAGTAGACTACCTTGTATTGACTATGAGGAACTTAGTTGTACATAATTGGAAAAAAGAGGAAAAAGTTCAATTGCAATCGATTTAGAGACTGTGTAAACACACATTGAAAAGATGAATCAAGATGCAGATATATCAGCATTCCTTTATCATGCCAATACATTCAAACATGCTACATTTGACTACAATATAGAAAATAAATTTTCATGTCCAGTACTTTTGTATATATTATATGAAACAATAGTCAAGGTATACTAGAATGTTTAACATATACTAGTAAATGAAGTTTTTTAATTTGTGTAATTAATAAAAACCCAGAGATATAGGGAAAAATGCTCAGAGATCAGAAAGAAGAGAGAGCACACCACAGGCACACTTTACCTCCTTAGCATCTCAGCAGATAAAAAGCTAGTTCTTTATTATCTTTGCTTATATCCTATCTCTGCCCAGCCATCTCAATTCCTGTGTCTGCCTAGCCAGCTCACTTCCTTTCTTATGTACAGACCTCCAGACTTCTATATACACCTAGTGGCAAGCTCTGTTATCCAACATTCAGCCTGGTATTATTTGTACAATGAAGATATTACCACACATACTTCAATTTCTACTAAAAATCCTGAGTTGGTATCTATAGGCCTACTATTATTGTATTGTTGATGGTCTCAGAATTAGAACAGAATTAGATGATTTTTAAGCTAGGATATTTATTTAGGACATCCACTTATATGAGGTCTTAGGTGTATACAGAGCAGTATGCTCATAATTGAAAAGATTTGCTTATCATTTTCATTAAATTGAAATACCAGCTCAACAATACATTTCATCTTCTTTATCAGTTCTCCCATGTAGAGCTAGAATTTGATTTTCATTTCCTTAAATCTAAGTGATATCTAAATATGGTTAACAAAAGAAAGGACAGAATTGTTACACTCTGGGATCACAGGAGATATATTATAAAACAGTTTTATTTTTCTCCTTCCTTGAGAATTTCAGAACATCACTCAATAGGAATCTACCTATAATAGTGCTGTATGATATTTTGAGAAGGCCTATCTCTTGGGCATAACAGTGGAGCTACTTTAAGAGGGCATAGAGAAAGATGGCTGCACATTAGCTCATCCTGTCACAGTGACGTTGGCACCACAAATGTGAGTCAGGAAGTCATTTTGAATACAGCAGCACAGTACACATCACAGGAAGCCCTCATCCAGTGCCAGATGTATGACCACATTGACTTGCTTCACTATAGAGTGCTTCTAGGTTAATGTGGTTTTTCAAATGTGGACCAGAAAGGATTCATTCTCACAAAAGCCCTACAAATATATTAATTTAGTTGTAAATGTTTCATACCACAGGATTTTGGAATGTTATATATATATATATATATATATATATATATAAATATATATTATATACATATATATTTCTCTATCTATCATCTATCTATCTATCTATCTATCTAATTTTATAATTTCAAATGGCAATAAAATTTAATGTATGCATCTATATAATTTCAAAATGCTTCTTTTCTCCTCCGATATTAACTTGTTACAAAAGGGTATGATGACCTTCTGATTGAAAAATTTTCATTTCAGAGGAGTCATTTTCCTACTCACATGTTTAAATGGCATCTTTTAGGACAATTTTATGCCCAGTCTGGTACAATACTAGCTTAGAAGTAGTCCTTCCATTCTAACAGTAAAAATCTACACAAATATGTGACCGCTATTTGTGTTGGCTTCAGTATTGTTTTCCTTCTAAACTTATTACAAGCTAATTATGAACTTGTTGGAAAGATAAGGTTGTATTTTCTTAAAATGTTTCCTATTAAAAGTATTTTAATATAAAATTGACACATCATTTTATTCTTGCATTTCCTCCTAAATCTCAAATATGTGAAAATTATTTTAATGAAGATTATATATTTCTTAAAAATACACAGAACATTGCTATATTGATTTACAAAATCCTTCCAAGTAGAATTCATTTCTTTTCCTTTGTAGCTGAAACTCATATTGCTATTAAGAGCTAAAGTATGTATATTTTGTTTACTCAGAGAGATTTATCTTTATATTTGGATGGCAGTACATTTTTATTATTGCATGAATTATATCCAATAACTGGAGTAATAGTTCAGTCACCACTGTACATATAAACATATAGATTCATGAAGATAAACTTGGAAAAAGTTTACTAATGTGGTCACAAACTAGATAAGTTAATCTTACACACTGTTTTACATTAGTTAATAAAGTTAGTAGCTTTAGTAGTGTATCATAATTTCACTTGCTATTCTTTATATACATAGCCCAGACAAAAGAAAATTCAATACTCAGTATATAGCAGAAACA
Organism: Phodopus roborovskii; assembly: GCF_943737965.1. NCBI lineage: Eukaryota > Metazoa > Chordata > Mammalia > Rodentia > Cricetidae > Phodopus > Phodopus roborovskii. The sequence goes on along the minus strand of NW_026126511.1, from coordinate 11,909,918 downwards.
TATATAAATGAAAATAAATGAAATATTATGTGTATGCATGTTATTAAATTAATATACAAAAATCACTTAAGAATTTGTATAAATGCAACTCTAATTTATGGTATATTTCTAACCAAAGAACTGCATACAAAATATACAGAAAATGTACCTTATCTGTTTCTCCATTCACTTTATTTTATATGTCCCTGCATGCATAAAGCAATGGTTAACAAAAGGGGGCAGCAGGCAAAGACATAAAAAGATTAAAATTACTAAAAATCATGATGTGCTCCTGGAAGAGAAAACTCAAATTACAAAATTGAAATGCTCATGATACTTTATAATACGATTGGAAATTCAATTATAATAACAGCAGGAGAAGGTAGAGGACCGCTTAGTAAAACCAAACATGTATCCGAGAGAAATAAAATCGTAGACTAATCAGGAAAGTTATGAAAGGCATAATATTGCAAGATAAAATTTAATATATATTAAAAGAATAAAAGCTGAACAGTTAATGAAATTTGTTACTAGTCAACTTGTGCAAAGTTAAGGGTGAATTTTACATTTGTCAGTTGCTGTACCATTCATTTCTGAACAGAGGTGATGGATATCTGTGACTTGCCACTATCCTCTTTGGATGACTACCCCCTTTACACTGCTCTTTTTGAGTTAAGTATGTAATCACAGCCTGTCAGCCAATTATTATTTTCCTCATTCCCACTAGTTCATATTTCTTACCTTTTTATTATTATTATTATTATTATTTAATTTTTTCCTTATTTTACATATTTTCCTAGTTCCCTCTCCCCCATCCTCCCATGCTCCCCATTTACCACCCCCCATTCCATTCCCTATCTACTCCCCAGGGAGGGTAAAGCCATCCATGAGGCTTTCTTATTTGTTGACATTGATGCTCATGATGGTGTTTACTTGTCCTCTCTTGAACCTTCTGTATTTTCTCAATAGAATATTTTAAAATTTTGTTTTTTAAAATCTAAACTGCTGTTTTTTTCCCCCTATCTTAGAAGTCACAATTTTTTTTTTGTCTGGGGAGATTACATTATACTTTTGGAAAGCTGATATATTTCTAATCTGCTTTCCATTGTGTTTAACCATATGTAGTTCTGAAAAGGTTTAGTTTGAAAATCTTCATTTTAAATATGAAAAAAATCACATGATTTTTAATGCATGAACATGTTTTATACTTTTCAATTTAGAGACAACACAGCTATTCCTAAAATCATGTTGTTGTTTGTGATGTCTAGGCATTTGAAATGTATAGTCTTATTTTAATACTTGCTATATCCAACCTAGCTTTATTTTCCCTTTTATTCTATGTGAATTATTTTCTCACATAGTTTTCCTGATCACAGTTTCACCAACCCCTACTCCTCTCACTTCTTCTCCATATAACCTCCCATCTTGATCCATTTTTTTGTATCTATATAGAAAGAATACGATTCTAAGAGATAACAATAATAAAAAATAAGATAAAACAAAAAATTATAGCCAAAAAGTTGGACAAGACAAATAAACAGAAGGAAAAGAACCCAAGAGAAGGAACAAGAGCAAGAGGTACATTTTTCTTTTTTTTTGCATACTCTGGAAACGCACAAATTCTACACTGGAAGACATGATATATGCAGGGAGCCTGATGAAGAGCAAGGTGGGCTCTGAGCATGCTGTTCCAGTCCTTGTGACTTCATATGAGCTTTGCTCTTCTTCGTGTCCTCTATCACCTCTGCCTTGTTTAACCTCAACTTCTTCTTCCAGAGGCTTCCCTGAGCTCTGAGGGGACAGAAGTAATGGACATGTCATTTAGGGCTGAATGTTCCAAGGCACCTGTCAGTTCTCTCTGTCTGTCTCTGTCTCTGTCTCTATCTCTCTCTCTCTATCTCTTATTCTCTCATTTTCTGACTGAGTGAAATAAATTGTATATATATTCCATGTCTTTTTGTATATTCATATATGGATGGACATCATGGCTGCTTCAAAAATTTATGTTTAGAATAGGATAACAATAAATATAGACATATAGGTATATTGTGTTGTGTTCTTTCAGGAATATACTTAGGAATGGTACGAAATTCAGATTATTTTATTTTGTGAGTGTCCATGTTTTGTTTCCATATGGACATGTGCACCATTTGTATATAGTGTTTTTGGAAATCATATGAAGACATTATATGCCATGGTACTGGATTTATGAAAATTTGTGAGCTACTATGTGGTCGCTGAGTACAGAACATGTTTTTATTTTGTTTTCTATTTTCAATACCAACAAGAACCTTGAAATACTGAGCCATCACTCTAGCTCCTTAATTGATTTTTTTGAATACACCATCATACTTTTTTTATATTCATAGATGCTACCCTAACGTAGATTCCTTTGAACAATGTAGAATGATTAATATGGTCTTACTAACTTAGATTCCTTTGAACAATGTAGAATGGTTAATATGGTCTTATCATCTGTGCATACTGCTTATGTGTATGTCTTTGCTTTACTCATGGGAGCTATGCAGTCACCAGTAGGACATCTTCTCAGACCTAGGATACTTTAGGTTCAATGTTTGAATTGGCCCTTTATAACCATCTTGATTATAGGATGTCTCTGAGGTGAAACTATGCCCTATATATGTATACCCTTCCAGTTTTTCAATCAAAATATAAGACTCCATGTATCTTCCACCCACTCCTTTATTGACTTATGTCTCTTAAAAGAAATTTGGCATGTTCTTGTACAAAATCTGTCATTTTCTGTTAGAACAATGTAAATCATAGATCGGTCACCCCTCTCATTCTTCCGTCTATGTGTGGTCAAATATAAGGAATATATGTGAAACTTTAAGAACTGTCTAGATGGAGGCATGGATTAACTGTCAATTCAGGAAAATTGTATATTAGAATCAACCATTATATTATTGTCAGTAGAAGACATAACTTCATTCTGCAGGCATTGTATGATGGATATATTTCCATTTCAGATATATCAGAAGTCAAAATGATGCTTATATTGCTTCTATATCCAAGGTCTCTTTTCTACAAATCTTAAACATGTTGTCTGAAGTATAAAATAAGTTTGGTACACATTTAATGAAATGTGAAAATATATCTACAGTAAATATTCTTTATAGAGAGCAGTGAAAGTATATATATGGACTTTGATGTTTAATTATAAGGTATTGCTAGAAATGAATATTACATCTTTAGCATTCTATCCTCATTGACATTTTCAGTCAAGTTTGGTTATCTTATCTCCTTTCAAAAAACAGTAAGAACAATACTGATGTGGTTAGCTGTTTTGAAAAACAGAAATATCAATGATTGGTGCAGTTTAACAAAGTTAACATCACATCCAGGACCAATGTAATAACAGGAGGTAATATTCATTATAATATTTACCTATCTGAGGTATATCTTGGCCCTGTGACTTGAGTTCTCTTTGTTATGGGTTTATCTACTATTCTTTAGTTAGAATAGGGTTTTCCATATGAATTTTTAAATGCAGTTATAAGCAACTTGGGAAATTTCTAACAGCAATTGAAGAACCAATGTACTTAGCAATATATTTTCCATTCCTCTGTTCATGTAAAAATATTGAAGACAAAAACTCCACTGGGAGGAATAAGAGCTGATTCTGAGTGGGTATTATCAGATGCAGTAAAATCCTTACTTTTGTATATTTGTTACAAATTTAGGATGGTTGGATACTGCTAAAATGATTTCAGTAGAAATTCAATAGTGAAATGGAAAAATATCAGACAAAAGTTGAATGTATGTGATTTAAAAAAGCAATAGCTATCTGTATGAATATACAAACTTGCCTTTAGCATTTGTGTTAAAACAAAAATATGCAGTCTATAACATAAAACAATAAAAATGAATAGAGATGGCTAGTGCTTGCTTAGAATGTAGAAAGTCTCTGGTTTTGATCTCCTTTATTGCGGAAATGTTCCAATATAATCGATTAAACAAAATTATCAAATGTCAAAAGAATGAACAATAAAACTTAGTGAGTAACAATATTGATTTAAAAACATGATGCAGTATATACTTCCCTAAAGCATTTTTACAAGAGTATATTCATTGTAAAACATTCTAGACTTCCTTGTGATTTTTTACTCAAGTATAACATTATCTTTATTCATATTAACTGTCTATTTTCAACTTATCCCTCTTTTCTTACTTCTGGAACCAAATATCTTCCAGTATAGTTATATATACATATGCATATACAAATTTAAGCTATATGTATATAAATACATCTATGAAAATGCATGCAATTTCATGTATATATGTCATCTACATGATAGAAAACTTGTATTTATTTTCTGATTATGATTAACATGACATGATGATTAATATCTTGATCCATTCTCCATTCACTATACAGATATGTTCTTTAGAGCTGACTCAAGTTTTATTTATGATTAAAAATCATGATTTAAAATAAAATTAATATTCATGTGACAGGTGTATCTATAACAATATGAGGCAAAGTGAATTTAAAACATGTAGCTACTAAAACCACAATTCAGTTATAAAAATAAGAAACATTATGAATACATAAATTCTTATTTAGAAATTAAAACACAAAATACATGAAAAAGTCCTTCTAGGAAATGAAGGGATAACAAAAATGTACTAATGAGTTGAAAATCTGATTTTCCCAACTTAAATTGTGTCTAGAAGATTTGAAAAGAAGATAAACAAGGAAATAGAATTGAAAAACACTAAACTGTCTACACAGAGAAGAACCTATAAAATTCTTCATCAAATGGCACTATATCCTTCCTTCAGGAGCACATGGAACATTAAACAGAACTGACCATATTCTAGGCTATAACATGAATCTCAATAAACCCAGAAGGTCAGGATGATGGAGAGTATATTCTCTGTCCACAGTGGAATACAACTTGAAATCTGTCATCCA